>NC_139966.1:8985240-9427740 GCF_963993115.1 Abramis brama
TCGTTCCGAATGGAAATAAGTAGCTGTGTTCATTGCGCTCTGAGAGGACTAAAGACACTCGATTCTTATACTCTCCTTTTCAGAGTACTTACATTTTAATTATGTATTGGTATATAAAGACAGTTTAAACAAATTTGGGAAAAAGTTTTTTTTTAGAAAAAACCTGCCTACCCTGCCTTCAACACATTTAGTTGAACTTAATCAATTTTATTTAGTTTCATTAGTATAAAACATTTTATAATTCCACCCCTATTTAATTGTTACTTCTACTTAAATTATTGATTTCTTAATCATTTATTTTGAGTGTTCAAAATTATCCTGCTTAATCTACTAGTTAAACATATACAGCAGTATTTAATTGACAGTATGAGAGGTTGTTAAACGTCTTTCAAATACACACAGAAAGGACTTTGTTTTAATCTTATCTTTAATAGCTGCCATAAAAAAATAAAAAATAGTGAACATGTTTAATTAACAGTCAGTTTCTTTGTGGGTACAACACCCTTTCTGTAGAAAAGTTAAAACTCACATTGTACAATTGGCCACATAAATATCCAGCATATCAACATTGCCCTTTTGTTTGTGAACATTTGTTTGTGAATCCTTAAAACAAGTGCTAAAACTCCATTAATGTTAAAAACAGAAGGGCTGAGTTTCATAACATTGCACATTCATATAAGAAAAAATAAAATAAAAAATAAAAAAATTCACAGGTGGGATTAGCCCACAATACATTTGTTTGTGAATCCCCAATACAACAGTGCTAAAACTGCACTAATGTTAAAAACAGAAGTGCTGACTTAAATAACATTGCACGTAAAAAAAAAAAAAAAAAAAAAAAAAAAAAAAAAAAAATTGTAACAGGCAACAGTACATTTGTTTGTGAATCATTAAAAAATGAATGCTAAAACTGCTAAAAAACAAAGTGTTTACATTTCATGCAACAAATTGCTATTTGAATGGTAGTTTCAATGGTAGTTTTTGAATGTTACTTTTTAACTATAAATATAGAGATCTTGAAAGGAAATAAAGATGCAGGCTGTGGCATCTAAACAAATTTCAAGATAAGCTAGAACATTCATGCCTGCTGCAAAATTGACCTATGGCTAAGCCACGCCCCCAAACGCGATGAGCCAATCACAGTGTGCATAGCTAACCCAATACACTCGGACATTCTCTGCTTCCACGTCCATTGAAATGCATTGCAGTTAGTCAGTTTTCGTTCGTTTTTATATGTTTTTTCTTGTCATTTTTAAGTTTAAAATGGTCAAACGGTGTGCATGGGGTACAAGCAACTCCGACACTAGGTATCCCGAGAGGCTGGGCGACGGTGTGTATTTTTTTAAACTTTCCAAGCCACATCTCAACCGAGATAAGTGTCTGCTCTGGATTAAGTTATGCGGTAGACCACAACACCAACTAAGTTAAACGTGGATAAATTAAACAAGGATGTCAACATCTACAAAAATCGCTAATACGGAGCTTTAAGCTAGTTTAGATAAAAAATAAGCTAGTAGCAATTACCATAGCATATTTTACAAGTCACGTCAAGTTAGATTAATAAATTGAAAGTAATAATAATACATTAATAAATTCAAAGTAAATCACACTTCTTACCCTGCAGTGCTGGGATGGTGTCTTGTTGTCTGAGATGGTGAAGGCAACGAGATACGGTTTATCACGTTTACACTGTGACCTGTAAATTTTTGCCTGGAGCTGAAGCTTTTCATCGACCTTCTCAACAATGAAATTATTAATATAACCCTCCAATGCATAGTCGAGATGATATATAATCTTTCTGTCTCCAAAAAATATCAATTGCCTCCTGTGAAATGTCTCCTACTGTGACAGCTGCCATAGCGCCTGTCACCGAATGTTGACTGTTTGTCCGAGTGAGTGGAGGGGGCGTGGCTTAGCCATAGGTCAATTACAGCATATACAGGGTTAACCCTTTAACGTGCATTGTAACCGTGCGGTTGACCTTTTTTCGCGGTCAAATTCCTGTGATTAAAACTCGCCAAACCCCATTTTTAGCTGTTTGTTCTTCTTCCTCTCACTGAATAGAATGTGTAATGACAATTATATCCACTGGGTGGCAATGTTGTAATAAAATATTTGTTGCTGAATCTGAGCCGGAAGTGTATTGTCGTGACATCTCTTCAAACAATGGCTGCCAGTGACGCTAAGATTTCAGGTAAGATATTTTTTGGTTGGATTTCATGTTCTAGACTTCCTAATGATTATATTTTTGTTGAATGGAAGAAACGTGATGATAAGATGTATCTCTCTGTTACCTCAGAAAAGTTGTGTGACCGCTCGGTTGAGTTGCCCATTTAGGGTAACTTTTAAACTGAACTGGACGCTAGCTAAATTAGCACAGCAACGCGATCGTGACTCAGTATAATACACCCGCAGGATCATACGGCCTATTTCTTTGCTAGACTATATGTATTTTACCCTTATTTATACGGCCTGTGGTTTTATCTTCAGATTCTAAAGTTAATACTGTTTACTCTTTACATATTACGAAATGAACCATTAGTCCTACTCATTATTTCTGCAATAGCCATCGTAGCTGAGGCTTATTGACTAACACTTAGCCACTTAACACTTAGTTATGCATTGAATATCTACAACTACAGCTGTCTAACAGTTAGATGGGTATAAACATTACATTTTCTGTTCAATAATCTGACAAACATAACACGATAATGAGACTGTAATTGAATTGATGGTTGGACATTTTTGGCTTTATTTAGCACAGTAAACTTACCTTATCAGTCACACTTCAATATTTTCTGTCTCTTGTTATGTAATTTCATGGTTGTGTGTTATCCGATTTGTCATAAATAGTACACAGAGTATTTATTAGCATATGCACTTTTTTCTTAACAAATTAAAATAAATCACAATGTGCCTGTATGTTGGGAGAACAGTTTATCAATATGAAAATTGTGCATTTATTATGGATAGATGTACCTGATGAACTGATTACTCAAGACACAGTTTGCACCCTACACTGTACAGTAATGTTTATTATGTTTCATCTCTTTCAGACATCATGGACTGCCGTACATTTTATGGAATCCCAGATCTACCTCTAGCACTATTGCACTTTACAATGTTTTTATTTTATGTGTTATAATAAGAACATGTTTTTAAAATAAATTGATGATATTGTTAACATATTCTACTGTCTGTAATGTTTTTAGATGAAAAAAAATTAAACTTCAGATGCACACAAGAAAAAAATCCATGAATGCCTAATACTAGTTACTTCATGCCGAGAATTACCCTAAATGGGCAAGTCAACCGGCTGGTTGACTTGTGTATCTGCTTCCTGATTGGGTCATTAAAAAAAAAAACACTGAAAAGTTGCTAAATGTGGACTAAGGAACACCTTTTTATCAAAAAATATTTTTTTGCATATTTATTTCTTAGTGTGACTGATAAAGGGTTAAGGGGGAGAAGTGAAGCGCCACGTCTAGGACAACTCGAGGTATCGCACACCGGAGAAGCACTTTCTCAGTTTATGGCCAGCAATATTGTTATGTTTAAGGACATTATGGAATTAAGATCATGTCTGTACTATGTTATGATTGTACTGTACAATTAAATACAGTCGTTGCTAAGTCTGCAGTCTGAACACTTTACCTCAGAGCGATCGTTAAAGGGCCCCTATTATGGATTTTTGAAAATGACCTTTCATGTAGTGTGTAACAGCTCTAAGTGAATGAAAACATCCTGCAAAGTTTTAAATCTGAAAGTTCACCGTATATAAAGTTATTGTCTTTCAAAAGTAAGAGTCGACTCTGAGTCACTGAAATGAATTGTTTTTCAAACGAGTCATAAGCCGTTTCATTGTGACGTCAGGATGAAACATTAGCATATTGCCCGCCCACTTATTGCACACGCAGACACCAGGGAAAACTCGAACCTCAAACCAGCAGCTGATTCCTGTGGATACTGGAGAGCATCATGTCCAGGAGATGCTGTGCTCTACAATGTGAAGGTAAAGCCAGTGTTTTTTCAAGGACGAGCATGTGAAGAATCAGTGGTTAAAGTTAATCTTTACCACGGTATCACAGCAGTGTAATCCTAAACTCTTGCTGTGTTCCCTTTATTTCACTGACGACTGCTTCTCAAATCTCGGAGTTCAATGCAGGATTCGCAAACCGCTTGCTCTTGAAAGATTTTTATATTGTGTAGGTCTCCTGCTAACTGGCTAACTCACGCTATCACTGTCTTACTGAAATACTTCTGCTAATCAGTTGTGGGCCACTATTACCTATAACTGTGTCTATTAATGCAGATCATCTGTCGTTCTCACTACTTTGAGTAAATATTTGTTTTACCAATGTTTATGTTATATCAGATCATTCACTCTAGAGCTCGGCTAATGTATACATTGCATACATGCAGGGATGTAGTGGAGGCTAAACGCACGTAAACGCCGTTTACGCACCTCCCAAAATTCGGAAATAGCGTTTACCCACCTCCTAAGTGCGTTTATCCACCTCTAAATTGCGTTTATCCACCTCTAAATTTCACGTTATTTGAGCGGACTTTGCTTATCCAGTGCGTGATCGCAGATCGGTACATGATTCAAGCATTTGGGCCATTAACGACAGAGCAGAACGCGCAGCGCAAACACGGAGCAGAACATTGAGCAGAGAGCGCAGCGCGCCGACATAAACACACACACACGGAACAAAGAGAACGGCGCACACACAGAGCGGAAAAGACACGCTCGTGAAGTTACTAAACAAGCTGCGCGAGAATGAAACCTGATCGCCGAACACGGAGGGGCGGGACGGAACATTTTTGGTTTTAGTTTTTTTTTAGTTTTGCAAAATCGTCTGTTAATGTCGGCAGCCATTACACTTGTGGAAACTACACGGCAACTTATATTGTCTTTCTTCTTTTAATTACAGAAACTTTTTTTCTGAGTTTTCATTAAATTAAAATATGTGGCACCAGATTCATCCTTCTGTCATTAATCTGCACCTGCTACATTAGCAATTGGAAAAAAAAACTGTAATCAACAACTATTTTGATAATCAATTAGTCGATTTGAGTCATTTTTTTAAGACAAAAGTAAAAAATTATTTGATTCCAGCTTGTTAAATGTGAATGTTCTAGTGTCTTCAGATCATACTTATCTGACCGATACCATTTTGTCTATTTAAATGGAGAAAAATCGATCATAACTCCAGTAAACTATGGAGTGCCGCAAGGATCTGTGATGGGCCCTCTATTATTCTCAATATATATGATGCCACTTGGAAATATTATAAGGAAACATGGAATTAGTTTCCATTGTTATGCTGATGACACTCAAATATATATTTCATCATGGCCGGATGAAAACGCTAAATTATCCAAATTGACAGAGTGTGTTAAAGATATAAAAGATTGGATGACGCGCAATTTTCTTTTATTAAATCCAGACAAGACAGAGGTAATACTTATCGGTTCAAAAAACCGCCCACAAAACCTCTTACAATACAACTTTAACATAGTAGGACGTCCTGTTACTTTATCCTCTACAGTAAAAGACCTGGGTGTTATATTAGATTGTAACTTGTCTTTTGAAAATCATATTTCATATGTTACAAAAACAGCCTTTTTCCACCTTAGAAACATTGCTAAGCTACGTAATATGCTATCAGTTTCTGATGCAGAAAAGTTAGTTCATGCGTTCATGACCTCGAGATTAGATTACTGTAATGCTTTATTAGCTGGTTGTCCTGCATCCTCAATAAACAAGCTACAGTTAGTCAAAAATGCCGCCGCTAGAGTTCTTACTAGATCAAGAAAATTTGACCATATAACACCAATTTTATCATCACTACATTGGTTACCTATAAAGTTCCGTATTAATTACAAGGTATTGCTACTGACTTATAAAGCCCTAAACGGCTTAGCTCCAGTATATTTAATGGATCTTCTATCGCCCTATAATCCATCGCGCTCTTTAAGATCACTAAATTCGAGGCTTTTGGTCATACCTAGGATATCCAGATCCACCAAAGGAGGGAGATCATTTTCATATTTAGCTCCAAAACTCTGGAATAGTCTTCCTGATACTGTTCGTTGCTCAGACTCGCTCTCCCAGTTTAAAACTAGATTAAAGACGCATCTCTTCAGCCAGGCATTTATATAATATTTTTAATCTTACAGTTAAATCCGGTCTCTACTTCATAAACGCCAGAGGAGAACTGGCCCCCGACTGAGCCTGGGTTCTCCCAAGGTTTTTTTTTTCTCCATTAGGTCCTGATGGAGTTTTTCGGTTCCTTGCCACTGTTGCCTTTGGCTTGCTCAGTTGGGGATACTTAATTTAATTAATCAATTCAACAATACTATTGATCAGCATTACCAAACGTGGATGTTTTACACCAGAAACAAACACTGATGTACTATTTTATTTAATACTGTGAAGCTGCTTTGATACAATCTGTATTGTGAAAAGCGCTATATAAATAAAGTTGACTTGACTTGACTTGACTCTTCTCTCCTCTGTGACAGTAAACTGAGGAGAAACAGACAGAAACTGACAGTAAACTATCTTTGAGTTGTGGACAAAATGAGACATTTGAGGACGTCATCCTGGGCTTTTGGGAAACACTGATCCACATTTTTCTGACGTATTATAGACCAAACAACTAATCGATTAATCGAGAAAATATTCAACAGATTAATCGACTTTGAAAATAATCCCAAATCCCTAATTATTATGTACAAGTGCATTGCATTGGAAGCCCTGGATATAAGCCTCCCTCTCTATCTCTCTTAAATATTTTTGTTCTCTCTGTTTTGTCATTTAGTAAACTTTATAGATTTCAACCATATTATACCTTCTTGAGTCTCTTTAACAAGAACTTAGATTAATGTATGAATTGAATAGTGATTGTGTGACCTATGATGAGGGAACAACCCAGTGATACCCTTAGTAGTACCATCAAATGATAGCCTATAGCGATGTCATCAGGATACACATATACCGGTATGCAGTGGCCCATATTACCGGGTGACCACGTCGTGGTCCACCAGAATTTATAGTTTACCCACCTCTTTTTTTACCACTACACCTCTGCATACATGCACTGTGATTGATACAGTTTCCTTGGTTCACCGCAATATATTAGAAAAATACTCTGTAAATAAATTAGTTCAAGTAAAACAATCGGTTTGTTGATGGACATGCACTTATTAATGCTGATGGTGATGAATTACAGTTGCAACATCTCATATAATGTACCTCAAATTGAGTAGTGTATCACTGAGAAACACTGAGTCCTACTCGAGTCGTCCTTGCGATGGAGGTTCGGGTTGAATAACTAGTTCTTCCAGTGTTTCATTATTGAACTTGCATTCGGATTGATATGGTAAAATTGACGTCATCGTTCGTTACTGTGTTTAGTTTACAGTGTAGGAAACCCCAGGACAAGCAGAGCAGGCGTTGTTATGGCAATGGGCGTTTTTGTTTTCGACGCGCTGTACACAGTAGACCAATCACAACAGACTGAGCTGTCTGGACAATCAGAGCAGAGTAGACCAATCACAACAGACTGAGCTGTCTGGCCAATCAGAGCAGAGTAGACCAATCACAACAGACTGAGCTGTATGGCCAAGCAGAGTAGACCAATCACAACAGACTGAGCTGTCTGGCCAATCAGAGCAGAGTAGCTCACAGAAAGGCGGGAGAGATTTAGAGAGATTGATTCATCTGACGAGTCATGTGCAAATGTATATTATGAGGAAATGAGGAAAGTTTTTTACCTTTGATGCATGTAAACATGTTGTAGGAGACTCCACAACAACATTAGGAAACCTTAAAATAGCATAATAGGGGCGCTTTAACTGAATGAATTGAGATTATCACCTGAAAATCAACATCAGCAATTTTCAAGCAGCTGATTTCTGTAAATGAATGTAAAACTAAATGTATATTGCAGCACAGAATGAAGTCAGTATATACATTTATTTGAGACAAATAAATGTAAATGTAATATAAAACTATGTAAATGGCGCTCTGGCGCGGCAGGATTTTGAACAAGGTCCTGAGCCGTTGCTGGGCACCGCGGACAGACGAACACTCATAGAGAATAATGTGTTTGAATTTTAAAGACGTGGCGCTGCGCCTCTCGTCCGGTGTGCGACCCCCTTTACACTGTTTTTCAGTCCTAGAATTTTAGGGGTGAGTCTTTCAGAATCCATCTGCATAAGGACTTTCTGAAGAAATTCATAGTATTATTTTAGTTCTTTTGGGTTTGCCAAATTAAGCACATATAGGCTTGTGCAACAGATTTGATCTCCTCAAGAATCATTACTCCGTCAACAACAACTCCAATATCGTCATAGTCTCCAAGAACTCTTCTTTCCTTTTTTGCCCATGGTGATGTTTGTCAGGTCAGTCAAGAAGTCATCTCTTTGACTGTCCTATATTTAAATAAAAAGAAACTGTTATTAGACATTATTATTTGATTCATAACTGTTTGTCAAGTCTGCACAATCAACGGTATTTTTAAATTAACTTTTTACACAACAGACAACTTATGGACTCATACACTAAATGAAATATATACACATATATATATTTATTATTATTTTTTCATTTAGCGCTGCACATCAGAAGCTACAGTGTATATATATTTATCTTATCTTATCTCTTATCTTATCTTATATATATATATATATATATATATATATTATTATTTTTTCATTTAGCGCTGCACATCAGAAGCTACAGTATATATTTCATGTTTCAGAGAAAACAAAATTACAATTTACCCTGATCACCCAAAAAAATTATACCCCAGCTCTTAATGCATCGTGTTGCCTTCTTGAGCATTGGAGAACATTTAAACCTTTGTAAGCTTGAAAGTGTTCAAATATATGTAGAATATGCTGAAAAAGCAAGAGCTGCAGGATTTTTCTGAAGAAACAGTGGGCAGTTAAACTAAAAAAAAAAAAAAAGTTGTGGGTCATCCAGGTAACATGGTAGTAATTTACAAAATTCACTTTTCCAGAGCACTATGAATGTTTATTTATTTAATTTAACAATTTATTTAATCGGTCAACAGACTGTTTACTGTATTGAATGATGCCCCATAATGAAACATTACTTACTGTGAAAATTGTTGGAATAAAACTCCAGCAACTTCACGTCCAATGTCAACCTATATGCTAAAAAAAAAAAGAAAAGAAAGAAAACATCCGTAACCAGTCAACAGATTGTTTACTGTATTGAATGATTCCCCATAATGAAATATTACTTACTGTGAAAATTGTTGGAACAGAACTCTGGGACTGGGCTGAAAATGTGAACCTGGAAACTGTGTGAAGAGAGCACCTCAAATGAAAGGAAGCACACAATGATTATTATTGTTAGTTCAAGATATATACATACCACACCATTAAAGCTAATGAAAATAACTGATGTTTCAGTAGTAAAGATATTTGCATTAATCACAGGATCATAATTTCAGGTACATAATTACAGGATCCCTATTGTTAACTTCACTAAACATATTCAGAAATCCAATGCTATATTGTGAACTTTACCGATAGAACAAACTGTGGAAATTCTCTACATATTATAAAATACTACAGCGCAAAAATACACAAACACAGTAGTTGACTGACAAAGTACAAGGAAGCACAATCTCTTCCTCATTGCTTTAAACCCATAGTTGCAACTGAAGTTTAAAATTTTCAGTAACATGCAAACTGTAACGATTAGAGGACTTTCACACAGAACACATTTTCCATCCCATTGTTTTTATATGTATACACACACTAAATTGACGTGTTTTAGGCCACGTGTTCACCAAAGTGTTTTGACGTGCTCAGCTAAAGACACCCAGGGAGCTCAGAAAAGGTTGAAGCAATTTTTAAATAGGAGCTATCTTTACAAACAAACAGCATATTTGAAGTTTATTAAGCAGCATTTTTACCTAAAATATCTTAAAAGTACATTCCATGACATAAAATTGGGAATATGTGTAAAATTATTCGCGCGTGCGACGTAACGTTAGGTCTATGTGACGGTTGGTCAATGTGAAAATTGTCTGTGGAAGATGCAATTTATATTCTTTGTACAGTTAACAAACGGTTTATTGTAATAAATAGTGATACATAATATGAAATGTTACTTACTGTGCAAATCGATGGAATGATAAAATTCTTCAACTCACTCGCACTGCATGAAGCTGTCTGGAAACGGCGTCAAAGAAAGAATCTGTGCATTTACGCGCATGCGCAGAGAAGCAACTTATAAACAATTTTTTTTTTTTTTTTTTACTGACTTTAATTAATTCACATAGCTTGGTTCAAAACGCATGTAATTTTCATAAAACCAATGATTTTTTTAATTAAAATCAACAACTAAATTTAAACGTTTTAAATGAGCAAAATTTCATTATGCTTAATTTAATTGGGGCCATAATAATTTTTTTCAGTGCGTGAGCCCATAAATGTAAGCTTTGTCGGCTTTGAATTCTGGTTTGCGATCTGGTCACCCGATTATCAGCGAATTTAACAATATTCCATTAGTTAATCCATATACTGTAGAAAGCTTTAATTGTCTACTTTTAAACAAAACAATTCAAAACGAAAAGAAACCGACTATATTCTCTGCTTATGTATTTCGTATGAAATGTGCATCTCTCTCTATAGGCACGTTCACTGCGAAGATGACGAGTCAGCATCGTCAACTTCATCTTTGCAGCCGACACTGACACAGAAAACACCAGTTTATTAATAAACAATTAAAATATATAATGTATAGGTACTTATTTAATGTAAATAAGTACCTCGGGCTGAGTGGGTTTGGTGTTTGGTGTGTAAATAATATTTAATAGCCTTCTAATGTTAAAAAATAGGAGGCGATTTCTGATAAATCCTGTTTGATCCGTGGAGATCACAGATGGAAGAACTTTTTCGAGACGAGTGGCCAAAACCTTGGCCAGTATTTTGTTATCAACATCAAGAAGACTGATAGGTCTGTAAGAACCAGGATCTAAAGGGTCTTTATCTATCTTATGTATTAAAGAAACGTTTGCCTGATAAAATGTTGGTGGTAAACAGCCTTTCTCAAGTGATTCATTAAAAACCTCTAAAAGCAATGGTGAGATTCGATCTCTAAAAGATTTATAAAACTCGGTTGTGAAACCGTCCGGACCTGGGGACTTTGAACATTGCATATTGGATATCGCTTGATTTATTTCATTAATAGTTATTGGCTGTTCCAAGACATTTTTGTCTTCCATATTCAAGGACGGAATGTTAAGTGATTCAAAAAACTGCTCTATACACGATGGGTCGTTTATAGATTCTGAGGAATATAATTTGATGTAATTTTTTTTTAAAATAATGTTTATATCTTGTGAGTCAGATGTAGTTTGCCCTGTCTCTTTCCTAATTTTAGTTATCAGTATTGATGCTGCCGTCTCTTTAATTTGCAGAGCAAGGAGTTTACCAGTAGTTTCTGAGGTGGAGAGTAACTGAAATTCTGACTGGAGAGAGAGTCTCTTCTTATACAGTTCTGGTGAGGGGGAGACTGCATACTCATGATCTATTTCTAATATTTGGTCAGTTAATTTCTTTTTTTGTTCTTTACATTGTTTTTTAATCGAGAGACTATGAGAGATTATTTGTCCACGCATATATGATTTAAATGCCTCCCAAATTATGGATTTGGAAACGTCTGTCATATCGTTTGTCTCTAAATACAATCCTATTTGAGCTTCGGTTTGTTCTACAAATGTCTTATCTGCCAATAAACTATTATCAAATCTCCATTTAAAAGTGTCATATTTAGTTTCAAATAATATCTGAAGAACTAAGGGGCTATGGTTCGATAATACCATTGCTTCATAATCACAATGTAAGACGGCTGGCAAAAGTTTTATAATCTATTAAAAATAATCTATTCTAGAATAGGAGTGATGGACCGGTGAGAAAAATAAATATTTTCGTTGGTTTGGTAAGTTAAATCTCCATGGGTCCTTTATTTTAAGGCTTTTCATAAATGTTTGTAGCAGTTTGGCTGATTTAGGTAGGGGTACTGTTCTTTTTGAAGATCTGTCCAACAATGGGTCCAATACAAAGTTAAAGTCACCCCCCATTATCAATTGATGAGTATCTAGATTAGGCAAAATTGTCAAAATAGACAATATAAACTGTTCATCATCTATATGTAACCAGGTCAAAAGTTACTAAAGTCAATCACTGGACTGGTTATCAAAGCCCTGGGTTAAGTGAACTGCACATATAAAATGTTTTAGTGCATTTCTCATCCATAGATGGAATGTTACGCTGGCCCTTTAAGAAACGTCACTGTCTGGAAGTGTCGCGAGAGTGGTCTGTGAGCAGCGCGTTTTCCCAACGTGGTTTTGAATGATGCTCATGTGGACGCTGTGTCGAATCAAGGCCAAAAAAGTTGATGATATAACCAAAATAGTGAGAAATATGCACTTTTAGTAGTTTGTGAAGTCCTCCTCAGTGTTTGCTTGGCTGGATGGCCATGTATTGTGTTGATTGGTGGTAACTGATGGTGATTTCTGTCGAGACGCATCTCTGTGTGGGGAAATCCCAACAACACAATTCTCTAGAAGCAGGGGAGAAGAGTGCTCTGTGTAGGCCCTCAGTGTGTTTCTGGGGTGAGCGTGAAACATCAGAGGGAAAATCGAGTGCGTCATTCACTGTGAAAACGTTTACAGGTTATAGAGTGGTGATGAAAATGAGAGGCTGCTACTGTTGTCTATGTTAGCTAGCCTAGTTTTTGTGATTGATACATTTAATGTTGTGACTGAGAACAAGAGAGATAGAGAGACTCATTTTGATGTGAGAAGCAAACTTTGAGTTCAATCACTTTACACAAGCCTTTCTACGCTAAGTTCCCGAAATCTTGCTTAATTAACGCTGCGCTGTTCCAAGTGCAGTCTGGAATAAAATACCCCTTTATATACTTTTTATTCTGTGTCCGGTGTTGTCACTATCTCACATACCGGGCTACAGATAATTTTGGTACCAGGAGTGGGGTTCCATTGCTAATTTCGGGGTGACAGTAGAGTAGAGTAGGGGCAACATAGACAACAGTAGTGGTGAAGAGACGTCGAGTAACCGGTGCCAAGGAGGTTGACGACGTGAAGTGTGACGTGCCTGGAGAGCCTGCGGAGAAGCAAGGGACCCAGGGTCGGCGCCAGGACATACCGAACACCCACTTTTAATTAAAGGAGAACTCCGGTCAATTTTAACATTGAGCTCATTTTATTGTACATTTAGAGTGCTGTCAATACAGAGAACAACTACAAAAATCGGTGTTGCCTACACCGAGTTATTCTATTTTTAAAATTTGCACCCTGTTGACTTCAATAGGGCAAGTACTAAACCTGCTTTTAGGCTCTTAACATCCTTGATGTGTCATTACAAGTGCACAGAAAATGTGAGTGATTCCTTCTGAGTGAACACGAGTGGATCTGACTGCAGTAGATGTAAAAGATATGTATAAAAATTATGTTATTTAAGCCAGCGCAAATACCTGTTTACATCCTGTTTTTCGGTTGAAGTCCAAAGTAGTCGATTGCCGAGTTCACGTGCGTGATCATAGGTAACTAAACCTATGCGCGTGAACTCGGCATTCGACTACTGTGGACTTCAACCGAAAAACAGGATGTAAACAGGTATTTGCGCTGGCTTAAATAACATCATTTTTGAGTTGAGGCCATGAGTTATTAAACATTGTATCGTTAAAGTTGGTATTATACCTTATATTGCTATCCTATACGGTTGTGTACCAACATTAACACAACATTTCCCCAAAACCATGTTTAATCGGAGATACGAGATTTATGACTTGGGAGCAGGGAGATACGAGGTTAATTTACGCTGTCATTGTTGATAAGAACAGCCGGACACAGACGCCGCTGCTGCCAGCAGTGTTCATCAAAGTCTGCGGTCGCGTTGAGCCTTTTGACAAGAGATAAGGCTTTAAGAGCCATTCAAATCTAATGATTGTGGTTACATACATCTTCCTAAACTCCATTTTAAACGTTTAAGAGATATGAGTGATGCATGCAATACCAAAATACTAGGCTGTCTAAAATAGGCGGAAATTGATCTGCACGCAAACAAAGTCAGCGGTCGCGTTGAGCCTTTTGACAATAGAAAAGGCTTCAGTAGTTAACCAAAGCTAACGACTGGTTACATACATCTTCCTAAACTCCATTTTAAAGGTTTAAGAGCTATAAGTGAAGCAGAACAAAAAACGATGAGCTGACTAACGTTAAGCTGTCTAATTAGGCGGAAATTAGACCAGTAATGTTAGACCTACCTTTTTTCTCCCATAAATAAAAACCTTGCTACTTGGGGTAGCTATTTTACATGCACAGTGCCAACTTCGAGTCAGTAAAATAATAATAAAAACAATAATTTAATGCTGGTATCCAAAACATTTAATTCAATTCAAGTATTATACATTTTAAAACTTCAATGCACACGTATAATACGCCTAGTAATAATAAGCCTAGTAATAAGTAGACATTTAAAATACATCAATAACTGATATCATAGTTTAACACAGATAAAATCAGAGTTAAGGCTTGCTTTACGTGTTGCTCGACGAGGACTTCTTAATCGTTGTTACTTTCAATCCTGAGGAGACAAAATGCCGCGAGGCTCCCGCCGTGGAGTGAAGAAGAGGTGGAGTTACGAGGATTCTCAGACAGTTGTCCAATGGAGTTAAGATATTTGCTCTCAAGCTATTTTCAACACTTTAGATTGGTTAATAATTTGTAAAAATAACAGTACCACGTGGGGACTGACCAATAGCATCGATTTGTGAAAAAATATGAAATTGACCAAATTTGGACATACGAGATTTCCACCCGACAGGCGACAGTGACGATATGTAGTTAATTATTATGTCAGGAATAAGAGGGCACAGTGGAACCGTCACCGTGCCTGTTGCTGAGTCTCAACGGATGAAATCGCACTCCGAGGCAGTGTGGTGTGCTGACCAGAGGTGAGGGGGCACAGTAACCTAGGTGGCCGGGCCAGGCCCCCTCGTGGCGCCGACCCTGAAGGGACCAGCTTTCAGGAACGCAGGAGGGTGTTCACTTCGACGCTGAGATCGTTGGCAAAAGGCGACCGCGGAGAATAGCCCTTCAGGTTAAACTGCAGTGACTGTGTTTTATTACTGTGTGCCATTCGAGATAGAGACATTGCGAGGCCATGGACCAGGACGACGATGTTCCAGCTGCTAGGGCCGGAGCCAGCCGTGATGTGGACAATGCTGGTGCAGCGGGCCAGGATGATGAGGGTAATCCTGTGGCAGAACTGCAGTCACAAATTCTGGAGTTAGGTCGAAGACACGATCAAGTAATGTCAGCCCTGGCTAATATGAATAATGCTACTAGATCGTATGTTTATATTCCAAGGGAACGTCAAATTGTGCCATTTAGTGGTGATCATGTTAAAGATGGTCAATCTGTAGATGAGTTCATTGATGAGGTTGAAAGTGTAATTCGAGTAAGGGGTTTGAACACTGATGACCAATTGGATTTCATACTTTGCCATTTAAGAGGTTCAGCTTTAGACGAAGTCAAGCTGTGTATGGGGGGGGGGGAGACCAAACAACCCAGTGATCTGTTTTCATATTTGAGGGGGGCATTTAGGGAGAAACGTACTACCCCACAGTTGCATGCTTTCTATGCGCGTAGACAGTTAGAGGGGGAAGACCTCCGTGACTTTTCCCATGCTCTCTCCCATACCTGGGATATGTTGAATTGGACATCCAAGTGATGGGGCTAACCATACCGGAGTGTGGTCTTAGGAAGACAAGTCACGTCAAGGCGGCTCAGCTGTATAAGAGCTTGGTTTTTGGTGTAAGTGTAATCCTGCCTGTCTGTACCTGTGGAATTATCTTTTATGATGATTGACAGCTGAGCGAGGGAATTTCACTCACATTAAATAGGCTATGCGTCAATATCACATTTACATAGTCTTTACTATTTGAATTTGTGATTGGTTACTGCCAAATTAAAATATTTAACAGAACGATAAAATAACGTTATTAACAGGTTAATGGCCATTTCAAATAAGCGTTTCTGTTTAGAACTATTAAATTTGATTTTGTTTCCGTTTCTGGTTATGTTACTGTCATAATTATGTTCGTTTACGTTTTTTGTTTTCATTTATTAAACCGGTTCAGAATCCTGATTGCTGCTACATTTTAAACTTGAAAGTACAATGTTTACATTTGGCATTTTATATAGCAATATTTTATATTGGGCCTGTAATGATTTGTTTATGAAAAGTGTTTTATATTTCATTCATATTTTATATTTCTACATTCTTAATCAAACATTTGCCCAGAAGTTCTAAATAAAGGGAGAAAAATAATGACTTACGAATGAGTACATTTTTGAGTATATAATACTGTGGACAATGTAGCTACTTGCTTACGCAGCTTTGTTGAGCAAAGGGCATCTGGATGCTTTGCTCCACTGGCTTGGGCATACTGGCGAATACAGTCTGCACCACGATAATGAGACAGAGCACCTGGACGAGCAAACAAATGCTGGTTCTCATCAGGAACTTGACACTTTTCTCTCATGTTTACAAGGAGATCCATGGCCACTACCATATTAGGGCTCAGCAACACTGGTACCTTCCTCCCCCTCTTACCACGTATTTCCACCCTTTGGAAGTACCCACAAAGCTTTTTCTCAAAGTCACTGAGTCCCACAGCGATATCTTTGTGCATTGGTGCCTGGTCTCTAGACGTGCAAGATAGAATATTCATCTTGGAAACCTCACCCTCTCTTCGTCTATAAAAATAACAATCTGTGTTAGCATGACCTTACAAAGAGTAGCAAAGTTTTTGCCATTTGCCCCTCCTTGAACTGCCACCTTATCGTGGTGGAGGGGTTTGAGTACCCGAACGACCCTAGGAGCTATGTTGTCTGGGGCTATATGCCCCTGGTATGGTCTCCCAAGGCAAACAGGTCCTAGGTGACGGGTCAGACTAAGAGCGGTTCAAAACCCTTTATGATGACTATACATTTGAGGACCGTGACGTCGCCTGGCATGGCGCAGCCGGGGCCCCACCCTGGAGCCAGGCCCGGGGTTGGGGCTCGTATGCGAGCGCCTGGTGGTCGGGCCTCCCCCATGGGGTCCGGCCGGGCTCAGCCCGAAGGAGCGACGTGGGGCTGCCCTCCCGTGGAGCCACCACCTGCAGGAGGGACCGTAAGGGGCCGGTGCATAGTGGATCGGGCAGCAGTCGAAGGCGGGGGCCTCGACAACCCAATCCCTGGACGCGGAATCTAGCTCTAGGGACATGGAATGACACCTCTCTGGCAGGGAAGGAGCCTAAGATTGTGCGTGAGGTGACACCTGGAGGGGCATGATTGGGAGGAACGGCCCCCCTGATCTGAACCTGAGTGGTGTTCTGTTATTGGACTTCTGTGCTAGTTACAGCTTGTCCATAACAAACACCATGTTCAAGCATAAGGGTGTCCATCAGTGCACATGGCACCAGGACACCCTAGGCCCGGAGGTCGATGATCGACTTTGTGGTTGTTTCATCTGACCTCCGGCCATATGTCTTGGACACTCGGGTGAAGAGAGGGGCGGAGCTGTCAACTGATCACCACCTGGTGGTGAGTTGGATCCGATGGCGGGGGAGGAAGCTAGACAGACTCGGCAGACCCAAACGTACTGTGAGGGTCTGTTGGGAACGTTTGGCCGAATCCCCTGTCAGAGAGATTTTCAACTTCCACCTCCGGCAGAGCTTCGATCAGATCCCGAGGGAGTCTGGAGATATTGAGTCCGAGTGGACCATGTTCTCCACCTCCATTGTCAACGCAGCCACTCTGAGCTGTGGCCGTAAGGTCTCCGGTGCCTGTCGAGGCGGCAATCCCCGAACCCGGTGGTGGACATCGGAAGTAAGGGATGCCGTAAAGCTGAAGAAGGAGTCCTATCGGGCCTGGCTGGCTTGTGGGACTCCTGAGGCAGCTGACGGGTCCCGAGAGGCCAGGCGGACTGCAGCCCGGGTGGTTGTGGAGGCAAAAAATCAGGCCTGGGAGGAGTTCGTTGAGGCCATGGAGAAGGACTACCGGTCGGCCTCGAAGAGATTCTGGCAAACCGTCCGGCGCCTCAGGAGGGGGAAGCAGTGCCCTACCAATGCTGTTTTCAGTGGAGGTGGGCAGCTGTTGACCTCGACTGGGGATGTCATCGGACGGTGGAAGGAATACTTCGAGGATCTCCTCAATCCCTCCGTCACGTCTCCCATTGAGGAAGCAGATTCTGAGGGCTCAGGAGTGGACTCGTCCATCACCCAAGTTGAAGTCACCGAGGTAGTCAAGAAACTCCTCGGTGGCAAGGCACCGCGGGTGGATAAGACCCGCCCTGAGTACCTCAAGTCTCTGGATGTTGTGGGGCTGTCTTGGCTGACACGCCTCTGCAACATCACGTGGCGGTCGGGGACAGTGCCTTTGGACTTGCAGACCGGGGTGGTGGTCCCTCTTTTTAAGAAGGGGGACCGGAGGGTGTGCTTCAACTATAGGGGGATCACACCTCTGAGCCTCCCCGGGAAAGTCTATGCCAGGGTACTGGAGAGGAGAACACGGCCGATAGTCGAACCTCGGATCCAGGAGGAACAGTGCGGTTTTCGTCCCAGTCGTGGAACACTGGACCAGCTCTATACCCTCTCCAGGATGCTGGAGGGTTCATGGGAGTTTGCCCAACCAATCCACATGTGCTTTGTGGACTTGGAGAAGGCATTCGACTGTGTCCCTAGCGGCGTCCTGTGGAGGGTGCTCTGGGAGTATGGGGTCCAGGGGCCCTTTGCTAAGGGCTATCCGGTCCCTGTACGCCAGAGCAGGAGCTTGGTTCGCATTGCCGGTAGTAAGTCAGACTTGTTCCCGGTGCGTGTTGGACTCCGGCAGGGCTGCCCTTTGTCGCCGGTTCTGTTCATAATTTTTATGGACGGAATTTCAAGGCGCAGCCAGGGGCTGGAGGGTGTCAGGTTTGGGGACCACATGATCTCATCTCTGCTCTTTGCGGATGATGTTGTCATGCTGGCCTCATCAGACCAGGACCTTCAGCATGCACTGGGACGGTGCGTGAAGCGGCTGGGATGAGATCTGGGCATCCCTGCTTAGACTGCTGCCCCCGCGACCCGGCCCTGGATAAGCGGACGAAGATGGATGGATGGATGGATGGTTTTTCTTGTAGGGCATCCACATACTCCTGAGTTCAAAAATGAGTGCAGTGTTTTGACATCCTCTGTAAATGGTAGGACTTGTGGCTTATTCCATTTAGCTTCACCCAGAGTAGTCAGTGCAGCTGCATACACTACCTCACTCCATTTGCTTTCATGCAAACGCCTGAAGTTTCGAGCACACTCTGCAGCCGTGTCGCGTCCTGACATCAGTGCATTGCATTCCACGGAGTTGGCAATCTTCACCGAGCTGCGTCCAAGCTTTAGTGCCAGTGATGGGATCTTGTAGGTGTTTGTCTCCTCACTGAATCTGCCACTGCTCTTACTGCTTTTATAACGTGAGGAAAGTTGCAGGGTTGGATGAAGTCCAATATTATGAATGGGTGTCAGTGATCTGGCGGTGATGAGCAACATTGCTACTTCCCTCATTTTCTGCCTAATGTAGTAATTTCTTCCTGAATGTAACTTCAGCCTGTTATACATCTGCTCTCCTAAAAGAAGAATGTATCGATCATTTTTGACAACATTTGAAACATCATCATTCACCATCTCACAAGCAATGGTCCATAGACTTTTGCTAACATCCACTGGTGGAGAAAGGGTCAAGCTGTTGACTGACTGAACTCTCTTCTGCCCAATTGTGCAGCTTTCATATTTGGGGTTCTGGGGGCATGTTCGGATGTGTCTCCATAGTGTCTTTCTGTTGTACAGACCTTGACAGTGGATACAGTGAGTGAAGTCATAGGTGGATTTTACTTCTTTGGGCCGTCTGTAAGCAACCATTTCCCCATTTCTGGCTTTTGAAACTGCAGCATTATGGGCAAAGTTTCCTCTACTTTTCAAAAGGCATAATCTCACACTTCTTTCCTTTGACCTTTTATCGAAGCTGAATGCCTTAGCTACCTCAAATTCATTGCGATGAACAAACTCCAAGTGCTGTGCGATTTTAGAGTATGGCTTCTGACAATAGGCGCAATATTGTTTCTTCTTGTATCTATTTTTTGTACTTTAGTTGGCATCGGTGTCACAGATGTGGAACTGTGATAGGATGAGCTTGTACTAGTGTCTGTTGTACTCTTAATCTCTACAGCACCTCCCTTCACTGGCTCAGCATGACAGATATTTAGTTCTTTACTTTCACACCTGTTGTCTGATGAGCTACCGTCTGTATCAGGGACATAGTCTTTGTCACTGAAGTCAGAAAAGGAGGATTCCTCACAAGATATCTGTGGGGAAAACATTATTGTATTAAATGCCCCTATGAGGAATATTAAGCATATGAATACTGAAAGCCATTTCAATGTCCCCACCAACAGAAAAACTAGCACATACCTCAGATTCATCATTCTGTGAGTAATCAGTCACACCTCTTTCAGTTTCAGGTGTTCTTGTGAACAGTTATTCATAGCGTTGAGCACACTTGTCATGATGTTCTTTCAGTCTGTTTACTCAGGCAGGAAACCTATACAGTACCTGTGGTTTATAAATAGGTAGTTCAGAACTTGAAGTATGTTGAACATTTTCCTAAAAAATTGGCCAAATGATTACTTAATTGGAGCTTGGTTAATGTAACACATGGCATTACTTATAATATCAGTTGGCTTGTTCATTTTGGTAGGAAGGCGTATATCTTCCTCCAAAAGTGTGTTCTCCTCACAGCGAGGGACTGCTCTGTTCACCTGTATAGAGAGAACAGCATCCACTGTGAAAAAACGCACTTTATTCATTTCATATTGGAGAAACATCAGGACATCCACACACGTGACATGTTTCACACCACATCAATGTCAGTACATTGGACAGGCTCTCATTACACACTCATGGAATCCTCAAACAACGTCACAGTTTAAAAATGAGGACATTCTTATTGTGTTAAAAATAAGTCTATTGAACAGTACTAAAATTGATTAGATTTGAATTCTACTGAGGGTCTAAATGGATCAATATGCCCGTTTCGCCTTATCAGTGGATCAAGAGCTTGACTTAACCCTCTGGGGTCTGAGGTGTTTTCTGGCCCTGGAGGTGTTCTGACATGCTCTGACATTTGTGCTTATGTCTGTTACTTGTGGCATTGTCATGGCTAAAGTCTTATTACACTGTATTCAGCACAAACTCTGCTACAATAATATATCAGCAGCATGTATGTAAAAGTTTGTAGTTTTGAGATAATGACATTTATGCGTGGTTTGTGAAAATACAAAAAAAAATTGTCACTGAAATAAGGCCATGAAACCCATACTGATTATTTCTTCACAAGACTTTTGAAAATTGTATGACGTAGCCTAGAATATTTGCTCCAAAACTATGTGAAAATCACCCTGACTGCTCATTCAGATAAGACAATATATTGATTTAAAATTTGTACGACGTGTTTTGTGTGAGAAAGCTTTATGGTGGTCATTAATATGTAAGCTTTTCACACCTGAGAAAGACAAAGACCCTCCCCTAACGGCCCTATTAGGAGCTATCAGGCCCTGTCATTCTGAGCAACCTTGCACAAAGAATGAGGAGATTTAAAAAAGAATGGCTCTTAGATTGTTTGGATTTATTTACAACACAACATAATCCAAAGATACAAAACAAATGACAAAAAAGCACATTATTGAAAACATGATCCAAAGAAAGAGACCTTTGTGCCATTCCTAAAAACATTGTACATACCTTTCATTTCCAAGGTGTTTGATTTTCACTTTACCATGTTCATATACAGAGACTCATGTGAATGTTGAAGTCATCAGGACTCAGTGGCATCTGGGCCCTGAAAAAAAAAAAAAGAAAAAAAAAAAAGAAAAAAAAAGGTGACCATACTGGTATCAAGAGAAACTATAGGCCACGATTTTGGGAATACATTTTAGATTTTTCTGGTTAAAATTGCTTTTTAAAATTCACAGAATACACACACACACACAAACACACAAATGTTTCCAACAATATAATATAATGAACACCAGGGGCCCGTTCTTCGTTCGTCGCTAACTCGCTTAGCTGGATTTGATTGTTGGCGATTTGGCATGAACTTGGATTGTTTGGTTCTTTGACGCTCATCCTGGACTTGCTGTCATAGCAACAGGTGCGCAATCTTAAACCTGCTCGCGAGCAGGCTTATTTCATGTTAACAGGATTAGATCCCGGCTTTATAAGCGGAGGTGATATGGGAAGTCTTTCGCAGCCATGTCTTGTCCGTTTTTACATCAGGAACCTGTTGCTGAAGGTGCCAGAATAATTCGAAGAGCTTTTCGAATTAATCGCGTTTTGCGAGATCGACGGGATCCTTTAGCGCAGCGCGATAATCTACTGATTGAGAGATATAGTTTTTCTCGGGAGGGTGTCATCTACATTATCAACTTGTTGGAGCCACACGTTAAATGTTCGACTCGTCAGAGTCGGGCTTTAACAACTGCACAAACAGTTTGTATAGCTTTGCGATTCTTTGCGAGTGGCACTTTCCTTTACACTATTGGAGATGCAGAAAACTTGTGTAAAAGTGCTGTATGTCGTGCCATTCGCAAGGTTTATCTGGCACTCAAACAGTTTTTAGGGGGCTTTGTGGTATTTCCAAGCCACTTAAGACCACAGGCTGTGAAGCAGAATTTTTTTGCCATTGCAGGTAGCCTACATTATAATTGTTAAGGAAGATCATGCAACCATGATCATGCCAAAAAGCAGCCTAGGACTTACAGTATTTGTTCCTCAGGCTTCCCTAACGTGATTGGTGTCATAGACTGCACACACGTCCCCATCAAGGCCCCACCTGGCCCCAATGAAGGGGATTTTGTGAACCGAAAGGGATTTCACAGTGTAAATGTGCAGGTAAATTATTACGGTTCTTAATATTCCAGATTAAAAATTATATATATAAAAATAAAATCAAAAGTAGGCTATGCAGTTGACTGATTACAAATATTTTAGATGGTGTGTGACTCCATGTTCCACATAACAAATGTGGAAGCCAAATGGCCTGGTTCTGTGCATGACTCCAGGATTTTCAGAGTCAAATTTATGCACATTATTCTGAGCCTAACAAAACTGCATTTTTCTAGGTGCTTTTGATGGGATCCTGCTAGGAGACAGGGGCTATGCCTGCAGGCAGTACTTCATGACGCCATTCCCTGACCCCAACCCCGGACCACAAACCCGTTACAATGCAGGACAAGGGCACGCATTGAAATGACCTTTGGGCAACTAAAGGGAAGATTTCAGTGTCTGAAGGGTCTGAGGGTTGCACCTGACAGGGCCTGTGACATTATTGTTGCATGTGCCATCCTCCACAACATTGCCACCATCAGAAAGGAGAGGACCCCTGTGGTGGAGGTGCAGCCTGATGATGACCTCCAGCCAGTGCACTTGGACCAACCTAGTGGCAGAGCTGCACGGGACAGAATTGTGGAACACCATTTTTGATTTTTTCTTTTCTTTTCTTTTTTTAAACACACACATAAACCTTCATTAAATTAATAATAGAAGACAAGACAACATGCTTAGTTCATTGAGTTTTATTTCAATTATTGTTTCTCAAGAAAAGCCAGTGATGGTCATCTTTTGCCTGCAATAAGATAGCCTATATTGTTATCCAAGGTCAGCAATAGTACTCTTTGTGAAAAATAGTGTTTTAGCACTTACTCTGAAGTTCCTTTTGAAGCAACTCAATCTCTAGTGCCAGTTTTTTCTTCTTTAAGGTGTCAAGTTCTATTTCTCCCCTTAATTTTTGTTTTTTAAGATCAAAATACTCAATTTTCTGTTGAAGATTCCGTTTATATAGGGTACGGATATCACCCTGTGCCATAAAAAAAAAAAAAAAAAAAAAAAAACATCAACACAAGCCTCATGCAACAGAAATAAAAATGAAAAGTAGACTGCCCACCTCTGTATCACTTTGTGCAGTAGGCCTTTCCTCCTGCAACTTAGCCTGGGAAAACCCAGACTACTTCCGGCGAATTTTAATTCTCTCTCCAGGATAGTCTGGAGAAGAGCCCATTCAAACTCATTTCTGTGCCGCCGAAATCACGGCACCAATAAGAAACGTTTGGGGAGGGATTTACATGATGACGACAGCGCAGCGACGCTGAAGGAGTTCTCACGCAGTGAAAAATACATTGCGGAGCAGAGAGGAGACTGACAACACGCTGACAGACAGGACAGAGCAGGCTACTTTTCGGTTACGTTTGATATTAAACATATTAAACAAAGTCTCAGCTTTCAAATTTGGTAATTTTTTATTACCAAAGTATGATTGGTCAGATCACCTGTCAATCAAGCTCCCTGCGAAGGGTCGGAATTTGAGCTACGTCGGTTGGTGACGCCCCTTTGGAAATTATTTGTCTACATAGCTTCGCCAGACCCTACACTCAGTTTCAACTGAGAAGGGTCTGGTTTTAACCAGGCTACCTGCAACTCATATTGCAGTCAGAAATAATATGTACACATCTATAATTTAAATAAAGTTATTTATGCACTTACAAGTACTTACTCCAAAGGACAGTCATCTGAGAGGGTTTCTTCACTGTCCTGTGCAAAAGAAACATGGGTATTACAAAGTGTTGCACTTTCTTTCCTTTTGATGTAAAGTTAGAAAAAGTCCACTTACTGCACATATTTCAGCCACTTTCTTGGGAACAGGTAAAAGTGTTGGTGTATTATGTAAAACTACACAAAAGAGGAGAACTCAATGGCATTACAATGAACTACACTAGGAAAAAATATGATCAATAACATATTGCAAAATATCTTTACATTAAGTTATGCAGTTTTCACCTTCACAAGTCAAAGCAATTGACTCAATATTTAGCTGTTAAAATGTGACTGAACCAGCCATTTGTATTATAGACATAATTTAATGCAGCAACAAATTATTTACAGTGTAGCAAGATGATTTAAAACTCATTTACCTGTAATTAAGGTGTTGCTGTTACTGGTTCCTGGCTTTAGGTCTAAGGAAGAGCTGCCCCCAGGGATGCCCTCCACAATGGGTCGGTTCATATTTAACCCCAGGGCCAGCTCTTCTGCTGGGGTATAATGTGGGGGAGCAGGACCACCACCTGTTTTTTTCTGCTCCGCCTTTTTCTTGGTTGCTGTTATAAACAGACAAACACATAATTTAAAATGTTTTTGGTAAAAGAGACTAAACAGTAGAAGTAGAAAAGATTACCAGTTTGAAGAATATTCTTGTACTTCACTTTTACTTGTTCCCATGTTCTAGTGGGTCCTGAGCTGGCTCTGACAAGCAATTATAAAACTATTAAAATACAAGAATATATATTGTAATAACCCATACACAAAAGAAATATATTTGAAATATATTTTTGGAATATACGCAAATATTCTAAATTGGCCCAATAAATATATTTTAGTTAAATATATGTAAATATATTTCACACTTAAAATCATATATTTTTGTTATATTTCAGAATATATTTCAAAATGATAAATATAAGTGAACAACAATGCAAATATATTTCAATGTATTTGGAATATATGCCACATATATTTTTGACACTTTAAAATATATTTCAATATATTTTTTTCTGTATGGGAAGTGATATAACCATAACATGGAACACTTACGCATTTAATTTGTCTGCTACCTTTTGCCAGCCCTCTCTCCTGGCTTTTGCGCACTTTGAGGTGTTCCCTGGCGTTTTAATTATTTTTTCAAACTCAGCATACCCTTCCAGTAATAATTCTTGCTCTGCTGCGGAGAAAAACTGAGAAAAACTCTTTGGCCATGGTGAGCAGCCAATAGCAGCGTTGCTGATCAATGTTTCTACTATCGATACATGTCCCCTTTTAAACCAGCGCATGAACGTGCAATTATCTCACTAACTCAATCCAGATATACTAATCATATACGGCAGGTGTGTTCGAAGAACCTAATTAGCCAGATCATGATTGGCACGATGATATCATCTTGGATGTCTCGTTTGATCTCGGATGTTTTAAGCAACGTACGAAGAACGGGCCCCAGGTTTGTTGTGCCTTGTAGGCATAGGCTATGCGCAGTGCTGCATAAAATAATAATAAAAATAACCTATAGCAGCCTATAAATCTTCCAACAGATTTCAGTAACAACTACGCTAGAGAAAAATATATTGATTATCATATGTTACTTCAAATGTTTCCATTCATTATGATGATATGAAATGAGATAATAGTAAACACATAAAGCCTACTGTTTGGTGTGTTTTGCTTTTCAAACGCGATCGCGCTCCAAAATATCCATTCAAACGCACAGCATGCTCCAGAATATGAAACATTATGGTTACCATATTATACATATCTATGTTTGAGCAGATATCCACAAACACAGTATTTAACAGTACACGGGTCTAAATTTTATAATATTCACCATATATCTAGCAACAGTTCAACTGCAATGTGAAGTTTATGCAACAATAACAAACTAATATGTAAGAATGTCTTACCTTACATCTTTCTTGTCTTCAAATCGCATTCTTCTTCCAAGGTAAATCCAATGTAAGCTCACGGCGCGTCTTTCAAACTCGACGAAAAGCAGAGACTTGTGAAGTGTTTTGTTTTTGAGGTAATGAGCGCGTTCGCGTTCCATGTGGAGATTTGCATGTCAATCTCTTTTGCGTGAGTGGGCGTGGTCAAATTAAATATAATGAGCAAGCGTTTGAGATACTGGACATCTAGTTGGTTTTATACAAATTACTTAAACAGAGAATATTTGTTTTCAGTTTGAATCCGATCATTTAAAAGTACACACTTAAATGTTTATAAAGGTATATGGCTCATAAATGTGTGACAAGTATTCGCTGAGTTTTGTTTCAGTTTATAGACGTGCTCAAGAAAAAAAAGTTCACCGCGACGGAGAGGCAGAACGCACACCCTGTTTATTTTCTTTATTTTACAAAAGCACAATGTTTTGATTTGATTGTAAGTGGACACATACAAAAGTAGAAATATCACAGATTCTTTTTTTATATTTCTTTTTTCTGTATGACCATAAATGACGGAGTAATTTAAGTTTATAGTGCTACAATGTGAAGAAAATCCAGCAAAACGCACCGGCGCGTTTGCCGACCTCAGAGGGTGTTAAAGCAACACTAAGGAACTTTTCCTCTTCGGTCACCCTACAGGTTGGAAGCGGAATTGTCCATTACCGCTGTCGTAAATAATTTCGCCGTCCGCAGCCTACTGTCGCACGCACGCTCGCTGTTTATCTAGCCCTGGCTTTGGAATGAACGATGTCCACAGATAAGGTAGAGTATGTTGCATGATTTCATGAAAGTATGATGTATTGCGACATCAGAAACAAAGAAAAACTAAATAGTGACTATTGTAACGCTTGACGTAAAGCAAGTCAAATTTGAAGTTCTCTTTCGAGGGAACTCGAACTGCATCGGTGACGACACTATGGGAACGCCCTTCAGCGTAGCACGTCTGAATCATGAATGAAAACTAATCCAATCCTATTGGCGTTGCGTGATGACGTAGAGTGTGACGGCATACACAAATGTGTAGAAAGGCACGCTGGCACACAGCAGAGTTAGCTTTTTGCTATTCAGCAAGCGCTCTGTGTGTGTGAAACAAGTCTGTCCTATTTGGTGTTGTATGTCCTGTAAACTCTGCATTGCAATATAGAATCTAGGGGCTTGGATTTTGCATTTGCTGAGGCAGCGTGTAGATTACGAGTCTACTCTGCAATAAAGATTCTGTGGCTTGGATCTCGTGTTTGCTGAGGCAGCACGTAGATTTAAACTGCATTTCAATACAGAATCTAGTAGCTCAGATCTAGCATTTGCCGAGGCAGCACGTTGATTACGAGTGTACTTTGCAGTTTGCGATACGATTCTACGACTGGCATCTCGTGTTTGCCGAGGCAGCGCGTTGATTACGAGTTTATTTGCAGTTTGCAATAAAGATTCTGTGTGGGTGCTATAGGCATGCAGTCAGTCCCTGAAGGGTCCTGGCTGTGTTCATTGAGAAATAACTCGCCGCACACAGTGCGTTTTGGGTGTCTCAGCCACGCCTGTTGACTTTCTTCTCGAGAGATGAAAGCCAAATTTATTGTGAACGACTCGAATCTTGCGTTTGTTGAGGCAGCGCGTTAAGGGTCTGCAATAAAAGGGACACACGCGATCTGGAGAAATAATACTGTTTGGGTGCAAGGCATTCACAGTCAGCTCCTGAGGTGCTGCTGTTCATTGTGAAATATCGTAATAATAATAATAATAATAATAATCGTGTGTTTCGGGTGTTTCAGCCTCGCGCCTGTTGACTTTCTTCTCGAGGGATGAAAGCCAATTTGTAACGGCTCCTGTTTGCCGAGGCAGCGTGTAGTGGATCGTATAAATAAATATTTAAACAGTATTCTGGTGTTTACTATCCAGTGTTTATGGCTGCATTTAATTCTGAGGAATTAAAATAATTAAAATATTATCTGACTTTAGAACTTGGTTAGATATTTGAATTCAGCCTACCATCTGAAGGAGAGTGTCGCTTCTAGAAGTCCCCCTCAAAAAAAACAAAAGCAAAAGCGGAGCTTGGGACTCTAGTCGGCGCTCTCGCCCAAGCCTCCTGAGAAGACGGATCTGAGGACCGTCCTTCAGGCCAGGAAGGCGTCGGGAGAGAGGTCCTAACTTATGTGAGACCTTGGAGGAGGGCAGCTACTGTAACGTGCTGATCTACCCGGCGGCACACGGGTTGACATGCGCTGCATGTCTCATAAAACGTTAAAAAATGTAAACGTCTGGGAGAATGAGTAGAGCAGAATTAGAGTGACGACGCAAAAAAAGATCTCTATTCGGTACGGTTTTCTGTGCGCACACACCCGACCCGAAGCGTGCAGCCATGCACATAGACAGCGCGTGAGTACTGAATTGAGCTCTCTTTCGTGTCTGAATGGACAAATACACACTTAACATTATGTTGAAATGTCCGTTTTGGAGAGTATTCACTTAACTATGTTGGTTATGTCTTAAACAGTTTTGAATGTATCGGATTGTATCAGTGTAATTGGATCCGCATGTCATTGGACATGATCCAATGTCTTAAAGTGACAGTGGGTAATAAACCTATTGCGGTCTGTGTCATTAATGTTGATCAAGCAACAAAAGAAAAAGAGAAAAGCATTCACTGCTCGTTAATAGCTTTAAGGATTCATTATATTTAATTCATACAAATAAATACAGTATGTCTGCTGCTTGAAAGAAAAAAGAATGATGATATTTTTGAGATATGTTGTCACCAGTATTTATTTGTTATTTTTTTAATCCAACCAACTCAACCAACTCAAAAACGTTTGGAGCTGTTTGTATTTTTCTCTTAATTTTCGTATATGTAAAAAAAGAAAAAGGAAAAAAAAAAGATTTGTTCTGCATGAATACAAAAAAGCATTTAACTCCTGTTATTTTTTATTAAATCTGTTTTTTACCTGTTTACAGATAACTACTTTGAATGGAGCTAAATAAATATAATATATATCATAAACATTTTAATGGTGTTTTTATTATGTGACTAACAACTAACAACTATAGATGATAATAAAAAAGTACAGAAACAACATGTTTATTTTGGGACGGTTGACGTTCACTTTAGGACGGTTCAAATCGTTTTTAAGGACGGTTCCAGGACGGAGGTGAAAAAAGTTAGTCTGGAGCCCTGACTGGCAGTTCGGCATCGAGATGTCGTCCTTGGCCACATCCAGAGCTTGGGGTTGAGGCTCAACACGAAGAAGAGCGTGTTGACACCCACCCAATGGACTACGTTCCTGGGGGTGGTCTGAGACTCGACGACGATGCAAGCAAAAATGTCTCCTGCACGTTTCCTCCACGGGACCTGGAAGATGAGACCAATGACTCATACCAGGATTCCCACCTGGGACCTGGCGGTGGTTCTCAAAGGGCTGGTTGAGGCCCCCTTCGAACATCTGAGGCCAAGAACCTGACTCTTAAGATGGCCTTTCTCCTTGCCATCACCTCTCTTAAGAGGGTAGGGGACCTCCAGGCGCTCTCGGTGTCCCCGCAGTGCCTGGGGTTTGCTCCTGGGAGAGTTAAGGCCATCCTGCACCCCAGTTTGGGCTATGTCCCTAAGGTGCCGTCTAATTGGCGAGGTCAACGGTTCTGCAGGCGTTTCATCCCCCACCTCATGTGACGGCGGAATACGGAAGACTTAATTTGCTCTGCCCTTTCAGAGCAATGGATATATATATATTCAGAGGTCTTCACAGTGGAGGAAGGCGGACCAGTTGCTGGTGTGTTTCGGGTCCCCTAAGTAGGGGCTCTCCGCCTCTAATCAAACCATCAGCAATTGGATCGTTCAGGCTATTTCCCTGGCCTATCAGGTGCGCAATTTGCCTTCACCTGTGGTCGTGAGGGCTCACTCTACCAGAGGCATGGCGTCCTTTAGAGCCCTCCTTTCAGGGGCTCCTATCCATGACATATGTGAGGCGGCTGGCTGGGCCACTCCGCACACATTCATGACATTCTACAGTCTGGACCTTCCCTCTACACCCGGCACACGAGTGCTCTCGTCCTAGTTGTGCCTGGAGACAGCTTCACACTGGACAGGCGGGGTTTCGTTGTGGCATAGTGGGTATCTCGTTCCCATAGTATCGTCACCGTTCACCGTTCAAGGTTCAGGGCACAAGATCAAGTTCCCTCGAAAGGGAACGTCTCGAGTTACGTATGTAACCCTTGTTCCCTGAGAATCGGTTTGCCACGCCTCACCCCGCCTGGAGCGACTTGCTTCATAGCAAAGCTAACTCTGCTGTGTGCCAGCGTGCCTTTCTACACATTTGTGTATGCTGTCACACGCTACGTCATCACGCAATGCCAATAGGATTGTATTAGTTTTCATTCATGATTCAGACGTGCTACGCTGAAGGGCGTTCCCATAGTGTCATCACCGACACAGTGTCTCGTTCCCTTTCTCAGGGAACAAGGGTTACATACGTTGTTTTCTTATGTCTCATTCGAACTACAGAAACGCGACCCGGTTTGGCAAACTTGCATAAATTTTCCTTAGTGTTGCTTTACATCTTTCATTCCAAAGCCGGGGCTAGATAAACAGCGAGTGTGCGTGCGACAGTAGGCTGCGGACGGCGAAATTATTTACGACAGCGGTAATGGACAACTGTTTAAGTTGTTCTGTTCATTAGGTAATACAACACAGAAAGTCAACTAACACATAACTCAACAATACCAACACAAACTAAATGGAGACCTAATTACCAGAGTACACCATGGCCAGTGTGAGTCTCCGTAGTTGTATGTTAATTCTTCTCCTGAAGCTATGTCTTTTATTGAAAACAAACACAGATGTGGTATGTGGATATATATTTTTATTTTATTTTTTATTTTACTGTTAGAAGTTTTGTGATTATCGTTCACTAGTCTCCGAAGTGAACCATATTCTTTTGAGGCATCAATGCTAAAATGGGAAAGAGGAAAAAACATGAAATTTTGTTTCCAATAAGTAACTTAGTCAAAAATATTCAGTCAAAACGGTTCCCAAAACCTACCACCATTGTCTTTCATTCCAATCAAAGTCAAACAAGAAGATATTTTCCATTTCATTGTATCTATTCTGTCTTGTTTGGCTCTCCTCTTTGGAAAGTAACTCTCCACAGTATTCAAGAATGAAGCATCCTTTGTCAATGGACATGCTAGCAAACACACCTCTACCTAAGATAGAGATAGAGATAGAGATGGCATGGTGTTGAATATTAGTGCATAATAAGTGGTTCTTTATTCCATTGACCTGGCCTTTAAATGGCATGCACACATTAATTACAGGACATGCAAACTTCTTCCAACATCTGGTCAGTTTAAACATAAGTGAGAAGCTGCTCATTAGGTTGCACAGCCCACAACAGCAACTGTTGCAACAATAACCAATCACCTTAAGTGTACCAGTAACATACCTACTGAAATTAGACTATTCAATGTAATACAGCTTTTACACGTGCATTTTATGCTATTATCCTTTATGAGAGTTAATGAATCTCTCCTCAAAGCATGGTTTGTCTTTGCCAGACAGAATGTGTTTAGTGGCATCCTCCACAGGACTAATTCGCCTCCGTTTGGACATGACATCCACTTATGCATTTAAATTATGGAAAGGATAGTTAGAAAGCAAATAATCATAAGTTCAGTGACTAATATTTCAATCTTGATTGTATGACACAGCACATTGTTTATTGTCCAATCACCTTTACACCTGCTACTATAGATCATGCTTGCTAGTAACACATAAAACATTTCTCAAATAAATAAAAAAATTAGACGAATAAATACATATGAATCAAAACTTGGTAGAGTAAGCCATTTTTAAATGGGCATGCGGTTGTTCTGTCGCCATTTTTGAAAATCGACTTTTATCAAATTCTCTGAAACTAGCGAGCATTAGGCCTGTCGCAATAATCAATATTGACTTATCGCACAATATATGTACATTACCTCAATAATGTTTGGTGACGCAATATATCGCCAATTATGTTTACGTGATTATGAATGTCACCAACATTTTGCAGATTGTGCTGTTGTGTTGTGTGTTCTCCATGTCGCAGTCAGCAGGTGAAAAAGGCTTCATTTGAGACGTTTTCCTGACAATTATAGAGAGTTTGGAAGAATAAATCCAAATGCACTCGATTTCAAAGCAGCAATCCACTGGTCACAGCGCAAAATTAACTTTTGCTCTCAGTCCTGGAGGTCACGCTTCAAGTTTGTGTTACATTTGGCTAGTGGTACTGTATAGACTGGTTGTGTGGGCAAAAGTATAGATTGAGAAGATAAGACTGGGGTAGGAGAATGCTATCTGCTTTCACAGTTTGTCAGTATTCTGTATTTAGACTAAACTGGCTCATCAATAAACCCTGAAGTATACCGAATGTTTTCAGTAAAGCCCCAAATGTTTTTACCACCTTTATGCCTTGTACGCACCATCACTGAGTTTTCATGCGCAGTAAAATATTTTATATTAGAACCGCAGATTTGCTCTCTCACATCTACAAGATATCTCTCAAGATACAACAGCTTCAGGTATCTGTAACTTTTAATCATAGTATTATATTTTTTATTCGGTTTTTAATTGTGTCTGATTTACATTTTTTGGCATCTAACAGTTAACAGTTGCGCAGCACAGTCTATACGACACACACACGCTAGGGTGGCCATTTCCATAACACTAAAAAGGAGGACACTTTGCTGCATTTAGTGAGGCAAGATGTGTCCATCATATCGATGGCATCATGATACAGTGATTCTGAAATAGCCTATTCATTGCCAGACAATCTGATCTGTGTGTAACAGAAGAGGCAAAAAAGTGTTTGTTCACAGTATTTCTATTTATTCAAGACATTGTAAACCTGCCTTGCAAAGTGCCTGAAAACATAACATTTCTGGACTTCTGGAAATAACAGAAATACAATAAATAATGAGTGCGAAAAATAAATAAATCCACATTTCAGTTGTTAACAAAGAAGTTCCCCCTCTGCAGCAGCAGCTCAGGCGACAGCCGCTCCTCTAGGGTCATCATGGCCAAACTCGTGCTCTTCTGTCCATTCCGGATTAAATGAGGTCTGACGTTCCGGCATGTTAACGTTATGATATGACGTAGCCAGCACGTGGACTCCACGACATGGAGGCTTGTTTACGTTTTTAACCAATGATACATCAGATATTTATTTGACACCGCTTTCAGCCAATCATTTGTTTGACCAGAGATCTTATGGCATTAGACACTATGCTGCTGCGCCCCAATAAAGATTCTAGAGCGGGGTTTTTTTTTTTTTGCCGATTCAGCGCAACTCCAAAAGGAGGACAAATGAGTGTCCGGCTTGAGGCTGCGCCGGACAGAGGACTTAAAATCCGGACTGTCCGGCCACCTAACATACACACATGCATTTAGAGCGGTTATATGTTTGGTTAGCATGGTCTGTGGCAGACCTTTCGTGTCAGTTCAACAATTCAATAAACAAGATAATAAAAAAAGAAATATTTCACTAACGAAAATGGTTCCAAACAAAGCATAAAAACACTTTTCTTACTTCTTTTCTGAATGAATCGTCCGTTTCGAACGAATCGACTGAATAAATGACTGACCGACTCACTCATTAAGGCCGTGGCAATTTTACTTTCATATTTCAAAGTACCATTTTAATTTTCTCATCATTTCATATTTCTGTAATGCAAATTTGACAATTGATACATTAGTCTCATAAGATTATTTATGCAATTTGTAAGTGCCGTGTAAATGCATGTACACGTGCTCCTTCAAAAATATAAGTGTATAGAGCCCTGTGTTTATAATTATACTTGGTTTTAAGTGTTTGTGTGTGTATTGTGTATGTGAGTGTATAAAGTAAGAATAAGGTAGCCTATAAAATTAATATGTGCATGAAGAATGGATGAAGATTATTTTTGTTATTATAGAGATTCTTTATTCACCTTTTTTATCTATTCTCACAAAAATCATGTTGTTAAGTAAAGGTTATTTATTAAAACAATAATAGAGCTGAGCTTGTCTCAGATGAGTCAGCTAGGAGAGAAGAGGCTTTAGCAACAGAAACACGGAAAGAAAGTGAAAGGGATGATCTAGGATCAGTGCAGACCGGCCTAAAACACGTGAGGCTTCAGCACTACCCTTTACCCAATCTGGAGCTTTAATAAGACTTGGCCAGATGAATTTCAGTGGCTTGAGTATCCCGTATCCAGAAGTTCTGCTTTTCTTGTCGTCTCTTTGGGAAGCATCATATTGGAAACAGCAAAGACGCATTAACAAGTGCAGTTTCTCCAGCTGGAAAAGGGCTTAGAGTCAGTCAGAGAGCATGAACAGAGTAGCCTTCATAAGGCTTCCATGACGAGCTGGAGGAGCTACAAAACACTCAAACACATGGAGATATTACAGAACCGCTTCATAGAGCCAGTGGAGGAGAAATAACTGAGAGACGGGAATACCTCCGTAAGAAAGATTTACCTTGTTTAAGAAAACAATTAAAAATAAACACATTTAAAACATTTTATTTAAAGTGTATCTCGTGTATCCTGACCCATACATGTATTTCTCTGGGCTAAGCCCCGGATATCCACTCGGCCTAGAACCCAGTTAGTGAGGCTTGCTGGTCTTAGTGGCAGGTAGGGTGGATGGAGACCTAAAACAAAGATGGTCCCAGCCCTTTAATTAAGGATTTCTTGAACGAGGATGTAAATGAGGCCATAAAAGCTTTGAAAGTGTTTTAACATTCAGTGGAATGTCTTCATATTATATCTGGATTTGTTCAGTTTGTATTAACAAGTATTCAGTTTTTTTCACATCCCTAAATGTGTGGATGAAAAAAGAATTGTGAGAACTGTTTCAACATTGATCATAAACTAAACTTATAGCATAATACATAGCTAAATTCAAACCCAACAACCAAGTTCATGATAAATGGAGGATAGCAAACCGATTAGCATGCATCATTTAGATATTTTCATTAGTTGTAGCTGGCTTGATTAATACTATTACCTGTATTGTAGCTGTGAGGCTGCTTAGCGAATGTAGCAGGGTGAAGTGTGCCAGTGTTGATCATTGGCCAGTGTCATGTGAAAACATTGAACCTATCAGCAGTCTGGTGTCATGGTATAAAATGGGGAGGTTTTTGTCACTTGGGATGCGTTGACACCCGTACCGCCCCTTTACGGAGGCCGCCATTTATGAATGGGAGAGTAGCTGAGGTGCCGTCTCGGCTCTGTGCGGCCGTGTACAGGCTGCCCCGGGCTTTTGGTGCGTTCAAGTCCTCCTGGGAAGTTCGTACGTACGAGGTGGGAAGTCGTGCTTATAACGGCATGTGCGTTCAAGTCACTTTCGTCGGAGCAAAATGGCGGAGTACTTTCTCTTAATTAATTACACAAAAATACAGTAAGGTTCTTAAACTCTTGTTCTAGAAAATGAAGAACAAAGAAATGTGCATCAGATGTACTTTGTATTTTTAAGTTTTTAATTAATTTATGAAGCCACTGCCAACACATCGTTACATGTTGTATTGTTATATTATATTACTGTCATATTTTGTGTTGGCGATTAGCTAACTGAGCTGTTAATAGAAAAGCCTGACAATATCCCAGCTAAATACCTTTACGTATTGTGTATTCCGCCATGTTAATCACTGACACGCCCCCAACTCGTAAAGATCGGAGCTTAGAGAAAATCCCGAGCTCCCCACTGGTATTTACGACATTGTGGTGGCGTTTGTAAGCTCCAATCACCGGCCCAAAGAGTAGACGGTGTCCAGTGTCTTGGTTCGAAGGGAATTCAGCGTGTATGACGTTTCGGGCGCTTCTGGAAAAATCACTTTAATTTATTAAACAGTTGATTTCCAATTTTAATTCTGACTCCATGAATAATTTAATCTGACTCCAAATTTTATGTGACTCTTTGTTTATTCCAATTGTCTATCTTAACAGCTGATCCGCGGATTAGTCGTGATTTAATTTAGACCAATGATTATTCTGGGCATTTCCTAATTTCAAATATTCGTTCATTACGGACCGGGTGTCACTTTGAGACGTCACGTCGCGAATGTGCGCTCACGATCACAAACTAGCCAGTCCTGAAATAGTCAGAGGGTGCAGTGCAAGTATTTTACCCTATGCAGCCACTCACTGCAGACCCATAGGTGTAATTTTTTATAATATTTGCAGCATACAACATGCTAAGTCAGGGGATAGTCAGAAATCAGAAGTTCCTAAGATGTGCCCCATGCTCCATTCAAAGTGCCTTCAGTTTGATCTACCCTGGACAGAGATTTGCGGAAACACCAGACTACACATTAATCTACTGGAAATAATGATTTCAGAAGAATGCAGAATAAATCAAGGTTAACATTTATTTTTGCCAGGCAGAATTAAACATCCAATAAAAATAATTAAAAAGAGTACATAATACACAACTGATCAGCATATAATAGAGACAACATTCAAAATGCAATATCAAAAATAGTTTCAAAGAGTCAGCATACCTGGCAATAGAGACACACAGCAACAGTGTGGGAAGTTCTGTTTACAGATGCTTCCTTGAGTGGTTTGCCAATCCCCTTTAAATACCCAAGTGGAACAAAAGAACAATAAACATCTAGCACCCAAATATTTATTCAGCTTTTGCTGGACCCTTTCTCGTGCCCAAGTGGTCACGCCTGAGTTTGGGGGATAAACACAAATGGTTATCTATTATCTTTATTGGGGCATCTTCCCACATCAGAAGAACAGGCATTGTTTTCTTTGTTCTGACTGTTCTGCTGCTGTGGGAATGAAACTTCTTTACCATTCGCACCAGAAGTATTTATTTTGACCTCTCATAAAACAACTGGAGACAGTAGGTGTGTGTGTTTTGCATGACTGAATGAGACCTGGGGGGAGAAGATAGTGTGAGGAGTCAGGACCCCAGCATGGGGGGAAGAGATGAGATTGGAGAAGTTGTGTTGTGCTCTCTGTCCCCTAGATCTCTTCTTCAGATTAGTGAGTTTTATTGTTTTATTGCAGGTTAGGATTCTTGAATTCAGTCTTAGTAAAAGTCCATCCTTACACGTTCAAGTGCGTTCAACTCGTAAATACGATCTATACGAGATGACTTGAACGCACCATTTGAGGTTGGTAACCTACGTCTGTTTTGAGTATTTTTTTGTCAATGGAATGTGTATACTATTTTGAGTCTGTGTAGTTCATTGACGAGCAACCGGCGGCATGTTGAGGCCAGCGAACACGCATAGTGCTGCGCTGAGAACGTTTCCGGTAAGTATGAGAGCCATTCGCGTGGTTTGTCTCTTTTATAGTTTTATTGGTAACTTTTCTGTTTCATGTTCGACAGATTGAGTGACGAGAGCAAGGGTTTCTTTCACCTCTATATTGCGGGACGAGATGCGCGTCTGTTGACGTAATGCACTGCTGTCTTGCCTGGGCTTATTTTGGTCGTCTTTTCGTTGGAGCGAACTTGAACTTGTATAGCGGTGAGCCTAAAACTAAAGTGGAAGCTAATTGGCTGTTTTCTCGCTGGCTTGCTCTTTGTGTGCGAGCGATCGTGGCCATCTTTGTTTCATTTTGATTTGTTTCTTGTTTGCTCCGAATTGTAATTTAGATTTTTCTTTATTTTGTCTTGTGCTTATTTTTGCGTGTTTTGTATGTAATTTCCTTTCCTTTTGTTTAGGTTTAAGTTTACTTTGAGTTACAAGACGAGATTGATTTGAATATTGTCTTCGTGTATTCTTATTATTTTTTTTTATGTTTGTGAACTGACTGTTTCTTTATTTTGGGACGGAATGAGGGAGAAAGTGTACAGAGGAGGGGTTTAGCCGCTGTTTAACGGGGTTCACGTTGAGTGCCGTGCTTATTTGAGTGACATCACCAGAGTGGATGTGTGTGTGGGTATTAAGTGTGGTGTGTGAATTGAGGGTCACAGTAGTCCATCTCCCTCCCTTAAGCTTTCTTGTGTATTTGTATTTTGTTTTTATGGAAGTTTTGCAGAGTGTTTCTTTTCTTTCTTTTTGACATGTGAATATTGAGCCCTTGATGTTAATGTATTGATGGTTTTAAATTTTGTATTTGAATAAAGCTGCTCCATCTTTTGTACTCCCTGGACTATGTCTCTCTGCTCACCCATTTCTTTTGGTAATGAACCTGTGCGTGCCCTGTCTTGGGGCTGAGTTCCCGGTATATACCGGGTGGCGTAGTCGAACGTTATTTTGTTGCTTCATACAGTGCCCTCCAGTACCTGACGCCGCTCGCCACACTAACTAACTAGCGCAGCTAGCTAACTAGCTACAAAATAATGCCCTTATATTTATAGTCTACCATTTTAGATACAAAAATATAATATATATCATGCATAAAGACAAGCATTTAATATTTACAAATATATAGTATAGATAAAAATATGTTATGGCTTAGGTGTGGGCAATCTTCACAAAATATCATATCACAATATTATAACAAAAAATGACAGTCTGATTACAGTCCACAATCTGAATCGCGATTTTACCAATTTTTCAAATGTAGCCTATGGAGAATATCCAGACTGGAACAAGCCAATGGACTTATCTATCTGCACAGCATAGGCCTTAAACACGATTGCATTAAACATCAGTTGTCAAAATAGTAATTAAACTAGTGGTCGACCGAAATACTTAAAAAAAAAAAAAAAATGTTATGGCTGATACGATGTCTTAAAGAGCAGGTGGCCGATACAAAGCTATTATTTAAATAAATAATCTTAAAATGAATTAAATAAATTTCAATTAAACTTTCAACTTACTATTTTTTTATTCTGTAATCATAATATTAATACAGTTTTTTTTATTCGCTTTGGTACTATTTTCACAAGTTAGGTATACATTTTCAAAACTCTTAGTGCTAATATCACAACAGATCATCAAATGTGCACTTTTTTCAAACATTTCATCATGTTTTCAGTTGTGTTAGTACAATACTCAAAATCACAAAGTATTCTTTTCACAACACAAAATAAGTGTTTCATCTACATAAATGTTTCATTCACAGTAACTGCCTTTCATAAAGCTCTTACTATCAAACTTTTGATTTGCATCTCTTCTTGTTCAGTTTAATACATTTGTCTATGATTTAATCCAAATGATCTTAATGGTTAATCAATTAATCATTTGGTACACCTATAGATTTCTATAGATATTGATTCAATACACAATTTCTATAGAACTTGTTTGCAATTTCTGATATGGATAACCAAATGTAATGAATTATTTTTACATAAGTGATTTATAGATAATAACCATCATGATGTTCAAAGGACACGCATGTGTGTGTGTGTGTGTGTCTGTGTGTGTGTGTGTATCTCCGAAAGATACAGAGAAATTTGCCATTTGTACTAATACTGTAAAGCAGAATAGAGTATAAGGGAGAGGAAACAGTCAGTGACTGTAAAACATCAGATTGATCAGAGATATATCAGTAGAAGGGAGACAGATGGCATCAAATACAGCATTTTACATTACAGTATGTATGCCATGTGATACTGTAAACATGGTAGAGACATGGCTGTTACATTACTGTAACTCAACCTTCATCTGTAAATGTCCACTACAGTATATTCAGTCAAAATCAATTACTGTATTCATTGCCAGCAAACTCCGTTCTAGCACAGAACCTCATTGCTGTGCTTCATCACAGCTTTTGATAACACACTGGATAGATACTATTACAAACATTATGGATTCAGTTCATAAGTTAGGTAATGCATGTGTATTTTCTAATGTGGCATAGCCTGTATTACTGTAATTAATTCAGCAACAACGGTGATTTGAAACATGTATCTTGCATTGTTTGCTGTTGAATGAGCTGATTGTTAAAAGTACTAAATTGAAAGAAGATCATACTGTTGTGTTTCTGTGATTAAACCAAATGTTCTCATTACATATTACAATAATCTTGTGTTTGAAACAATGATTATGTGGACTGAAAACATGTGCAACTGAATGAAAGCATTACATCAGGTTTTGAAAGAATGACTAGCTGTGTTACAAGTGTGATCAGTTTGGATTTTTGTACTAAGAGTTTTGAAAATGTACACCTAACTTGTGAAAATAGTACCAAAGCGAATAAAAAAACTGTAATATAGTATTCACAAATAACGAAATTGTTTGAAAATATGTAGTGTAACCAACTCTTAGGCGCCCAAATGGATAGACTTGCTCAGTTGACATTTTTTGTTCTTTTTTTTTTTTTTTTTTACCTTTGGTTTTGTTTTCAAAATAGACATACAGAAACACACTTGCGTCTGTCTGCCGCAAAAATTCTGAAAACGTTTCAAAGACAGCGGGCTGTCCGCCGAAGACACATTATACGTCATCAATAGCAGTTCACTTCCGCGGTTTGGTTCGATTGCGTTCATATCAAGGGGCAACCAAGCGGCAACCTCCCCGTCTCTCTCTTGAAACCAACACGGAAGTGAGTTAAACTGCAATTCGTTGACTGGCCGCTTGAGGCTGTAGTCAAAAGTGAGTTAAATCTGTATCTCCCCCATGTTAAAATTACCAACATTACAGCAGAAAAAAAACATGTTTACAGCCTGGTTCTCTCTGTGGCTTTGGTCTATACAGCTAATTTTGCCCTTCATGACAACAGTGAGGGGGGTGAATTTTTTTATAACTCTTCCGTTTAGTGGATTAATATTTAAAGTTCTGCAACGGTGTGGCCACTTGAGTGACAGGTGGATTGCCGCTGATGTCAATGCTAGCCGTTTGTCTGCTGTTACTAGCCGTCACTTCACCTCAGCAAATTTTAGCTGCTGAACTTGCCATTTCTGCAGTGTTTTGTGCTTTTTTTCGGGATTATTTCAAAACACCCATTACTAACGAGCCAAGGAGAATGACAACATAAAAGCCCATTTTTTAATATACAGTTGAAATATAATACTACTGTTTTTGTATCATGAAATGTAGTTTTAAGAGTTTTTCAGGCGAGAATGTAGTTGTTTAAAGCTCAAATCTGTGGTTTATTTATAAAGATTTATGAAAATTTTATCCAGGTTGTGAGATCCAGCGATGACCGGGCGCTCGGCGCTCATGTACCCTGCCTGGAACAGCCTTTCCTCGGCTAGTCGTTCTGAGGTTTGCCGCTGACTTTGGCGTCTCTGTAGTGGTTAAACATGAGATATAATTCATCTTGTGTATATATAACGGGCGATTTTTGGTCTCGTGAATCTATAATTTGTTCCCTGGCCAATCGTTTTGGCTGAGGGGAAGTTTCATAATTTTATAAGTATTTAACTTTACCGTTGTATACATGGATTTCTCTGCGACGTCATCACTGCTTGTGCACGCAACCAGGAGGCAGAAAGACCTGCGGTCTTCGTACCGTAGCATAGTGGTGGTGTTGTCGCTAAGTCAAAATACCAAGGAGTTGTTGCGTAATTTATTTACATGCTGGCCTATCTGTTGTGTTTTATCTGCTCATTTAAATTATACATGTTGCAAGTAATTCCAAATCTAGGCAAATGGAAAAGTGGTGACAGAAGGAGGAAGTTGTATGTTATATTCTTTCTATTCATAATTTGACGAGCTGCACATGACCACATAGCACGTAGTTGTATGCATCAAGGGATTTGTACGCTCTAATCATTTCTCTTGTATACACTCTTGCTTGAATAAGATAATTATGGCTATATATCAGGCCATACAATTGCTGGCCACTTCTTGTCATCCACAATCCAAAGATCGTCATGTATTGCGTAGGGATCAAGATCTCACCATTGCTGAGAATAAGTTTTATTTATTCTTTTTGCCGCGTAGTTTTTCACCTATATTTAACAGCGTTTCGTCAGAAGTACAAATACAACAGCCGTTTTTTAAATCCTATCCAATGGTTGAAAGGAAAGGAGTAAACACGGTCGGGTTTTAGTTGGAGTTGGTCAGAACTGTTTAAAAAAAAAATAATAATAATATTATATATATATATATATATGCGCATGATGCCTGCTGCCTTTGGGCTCAGTGATGTTGAATTTAAATGACATGTAAAATAAAGACATGTTATGTTACATAGTGATGTAATGGTGTTTTCTGGAAGGAAAATAACAAAGAATGTCTATTAGCTGAAAGGCAGAATACAAATGTTTTTATTAAATTAGATAAACATTATATAACAGTTTCAGGTTATGTTTTGGTGTTGGTAACATGTCCCACATTGTCCCACACAAACTTATAATCGTCCCACATTTGGTTTGTTTGATGGTGGTCACCCTAATTACATTACTTACTTAGTCTAACATGATAATACATACATACATCACAGTATGTACGGATTTTGATTCGTAAACAGTTGGACGTTTTACATAATGTTATATTAATATGAAACACAAACAAACAGATCCAACTCTGAAATTGCAGTTTATTATTGAGTCAACAAGAAAATACAAACAATGCGAAATCTACGTTAATTACAATGTTCTTTTACAGAACTCGGCATAACAGCTAGCGGTTTTCTGCCTCCTGGATGCGCACGCAACCGTATGGTTAGACTAGAGCGCTGACTTTGTATGTTTGACTGAATTGTTTGCTTTATTTGTATAGCTTCTTGTAACTTTTACTTATACTTTTATAATGGCTAATATTGATAAAACTGAAATTTAACAAAAAGAGACTGGGTTTAGTTTTGTCATTTTAAATTTTAATACAACGAAGATGATCTGTAATGTTGTTTACTGCAAAATCTGTTGTTTAGTACAAATGCACATATTGCCTGGACCATATTAAAATGTTTAATATTGTTATTATAGCCTATTTAAAACGAAAAGAGGCAGGGATGTGTTTTATATTTCGTTTTGTTATAAATAGGCTAACGTTATATGCAGTGAATATAATCAATACGCGTTGCCTGAACCACATTTGTGTGGCTATAATGTTTAAGATTTCTTTAAATGAAAACGATAAGAGGCAGTGTGGTGTTTTATAACTTATTTCGTTTTATTGTTGCCTAAAATATACATACAGAGATAACCGGAGTAGCAGAGCGAGCTGAGTGATGCATAGCTTAGCTGTCAACCCTCCCGTTTTTTCCGGGTTTCTCACGTATTTTAGCTCTTTTCCCGCTGTCTTCCTGTTTTAGTATTTTCCCGTAAAATATCCCGTATTTTTACGCTCTGATTGTGTTAACTCAGAACACGCAACTATCTGTGTCTGTGAAGTGGCTTGCACTTGGGTTGCTAGACCTCCAGTAAAGCAGGTGGCAGTATACAGACAGTAGCTTAGGCTACTATCGAAGAAGAAGAAAGTTGCATAACTGGTTCAGTGGTTAGCTAGCATTTAGCATGTTAGCCAGCTTGTATATGAGATAACAAGAGCCTGCTACTTTAGCTAAAGAGTTAACAAGAGTGCTAACGTGAGCGAGCTTATAACAGCATTCATACACACATCATCACGCTGTAGATAATTAAATTATACTGTTTAAAGTCCAATCTTTAGAACTGTTCACTGTGTACACACTCTCACTCTCTCTCACACACACACACACACACACACACACACACACACACACACACTCATACACTCATACACTCACACAGACATGGGCACTCATACACACCTGCAAGCACACGCTCTCTCTCTCTCTCTCTCTCACACACACACACTCATACACTCACACAGACATGGGCACTCTCTCACACACACACACACACACACACACACACACACACACACACACACACACACACACACACACACACTGTCTCTCTTGCTCTCTCTCTCACACACACACACACACACACACACACACACACACACACACTGTCTCTCTCTCTCACTCACACACAAACACACACACACACACACACACACACACAGACATGGAAACTCTCATGCACACACACTCACTTGCTCTCACATGCACACACTCACACACGTGGACACACATAAACACGCACAACTAAAACTCTCTCACACAGACACTCACATACTCGCACCCACGCATGCACACACACGCACTCGCACACACACACACACACACACACACACACACACACACACACACACACACACACACACACACACACACTCTCACTCAATCTCTCTCACACACAGTCACACATGCACACACACACACTCACACTCTCTCATACACTCACACAGACATGGGCACTCACACACACCTGCAAGCACACACACGGACACTCACACACAAACACTCACTCACTCACACACACACAAACACTCACACACACACACTTGCACGCACATACGGATACTCATTCACACACACTCACTCCCAAACACTCTTACACACTCACACACACTCACACACACACTCTCTCACACACACTCACATAAACACTCACACACAAACACACTCTTACACACACTCACATACACATACACACACACTCTCTCACACACACTCACATAAACACTCACACACAAACACACTCTTACACACACACACTCTCACACACACTCACATAAACTCACACACAAATACACACACACACACTTGCACGCACACACTCACAGGCACACACACACTCTCTCTCACACACACACACGGACGCACACTCACACTCGCACATACACATACCCACACCTGCACGCACGCACTCGCAGACACACATGCGGACACTCACACACACTCGCGCACACACACGCTCAAACACACACTCTCGCACACACACACTCACAAACACTCTTACACACTCACACATGTGCACAGTCACACAGACACATGCACGCTCACACACACGTGCAGTCACACACAAACACACTCATACATACACGCACAAACACTCAAAACACACACTCACGTGCACACACACACTCTTACACATTCGCACATACTTTCACACACACAGACACACTTGCACGCTCACAGACACACACGGACACTCACACACATACACACACACACACACACTCTCGCTCAGTCACTCTCACACACAAACACACATGCACACAAACACATGCACACTCACAATCTCACACACACTTGCACACACACATACTCACTCACATACACTCTCTCACACACAAATACACACACACACACACACACACAGAGACGGAAACTTGCACACGCTCAAACACACACTCACACACTCTTGCACGCACACACACTCACTCTCGCACGCACACACACTCACTCACTCACAAACACTCTTACACACTCACACACACGTGCACAGACACACACACACACTCTTACACACTCACACATGTGCACAGTCACTCACACAAACACACTCTTACATACACACAAACACACTCACATATACACTCACACACACATTCACATACACGTACACACTAGGGCTGAACGATACATCGAATTTTCATCGTCATCGCGATATGAACTCGCGCGATGAACACATCGCAACAGACAGCCTGACACGATGAATAACACCTGGTTCAGATTACAAGATTTTTGTGTCTGTTACGATAGTCACAGTGTCAGATTACTCGATTTTGACTCCTAAAATTTTGTCGTGTCATGGACAAGAAACATGTCAGACTACACGTTGCTTTCCGACCTGTCATCGCGTGCCGTCACACGCACACATTCACTCGCAAACATTCACTCGCACACACACACACACACACTGTCCCTCGCTCACTCACTCGCGCTAAATAGTAATCCAGGCAGGTAATAAACGTTTGACCTATCACGCAAATAACCTATTAAAGCACTAAGACATGGGAAGTTGGAACAGTATATTCTATTTTACAATGTCTATTAAAAAAAAAAAAAAAAAATCAGGAATTGTTGTTAGCTATAGCTAACATTCACATTTGAATATTTATCGCAAGTCATATCGTGATCGCAATATTAAACAATATTATCGCACATCGCAGCTTTTCCTCATATCGTGCAGCCCTAGTACACACACACATTCTCTCATACACACTCACATAAATACTCAGACTCAAATACACACACACACTCACGTGCACACACACACACACTCTTACACATTCGCACATACTCACATACTCTCACACAGACACGGAAACTCGCACGCACTCTCTCTCACATACACGCACGCACACACACACACACACACACACACACAAACACACACACACACACACACGCTCAAACAAACACACACTCACACATGCACACTCACAATCTCACACACATGCACACACACACTTGCACGCACATATGGACACACACACACACACACACACACATTTGCACACATACATATACACATACTCACAAACACTAACACACTCACACAAACACAGACACACACACACACACTCGTGCACAGTCACACACACAAACACACTTACACACACATACATTTGCAGACACACACACACTGTCTCACTGTAACGACCTTGAGTGACTCCTTCCCTGATGGTGGCAGTCTGTGGGAGTTTTGAGTCACTCCCCCATGTTAATTGTTAAATGTTAATTGATTGCTTGTTAAGAGTTTAGTATTTAAGTGTTTGAGTTTTCATTTGGTTCAGCACTCTCTGTGGGATGACTCTCACAGGAGCAGCTCATTCTTATTGATCTTTTGCTTATACTTACTTTATGTCATGGAACTTTAATGTTTGTTTTGTTGTAGTTTGTTTTGTTTGTTTTCCTTTCCCTAGACTTATGTTAATGTTTGTATGAATGGTAATTATTCTAATTGAAGATAATAAAAACTATCTTCATTATTCAAACGATCGTGTTTGATTGGTTCCTCTTTTATGTTGCGGCTTTAAAACGAGCTAGTCGTAACACTCACACACACTCACATAAACACACACACACTCACATACTCTCACACATACACAGTACACGCATTCACACACGCAAACTCACTCTCTCTCTCTCTCTCTCTCTCTCTCTCTCTCACACACACATACACATACACGGACACATACACGGACACACACACACACACACACACACACACACACTGACACACACACTCACACTCTTACACACACACACACACACACACACACACACACACACGGCACCACCTTTAAGAGTCCTATGTTTTCTGTTTGGTAACCATGGTGATTTCAGCCAGAACCTCATTCAGGACAAAAGCTGTTACAGAATGATATTTCTTTAGTGCTTTATTATCATCGGTTGCTTCTAAATCCTAAATGAACTAGTCAGATCTGAAATGAAGACTCAAGATAGAAAGTTTCTGTAATTCACTGATGTGTGTTTTCTCTCCATCAGATTCTCATCAGTTCACTCTGGATCCGAACACAGTGAATACACACCTCCGTCTGTCTGAGGAGAACACAGTGATTACTGTCACTGACACAGATCTTCAGCCGTATCCTGATCATCCAGACAGATTTGATCATTATGAGCAGGTGTTGTGTAGAGAGAGTGTGTGTGGACGCTGTTACTGGGAGATTGAGTGGAGTGGGAGTGTGTTTATATCAGTGTCATATAAGAGCATCAGCAGGAAGGGACGGGGTGAAGAGTGTGTGTTTGGACGTAATGATCGGTCCTGGAGTTTGTTCTGCTCTCCCTCCTGTTACTCATTCTGGCACAATGACATACTGACTGAACTCCCTGTAGAGTCCATCAGCTGGAGAACAGGAGTGTGGAGAACAGGAGTTTATGTGGATCACAGTGCAGGAACTCTGTCCTTCTACAGCGTCTCTGACACAATGAGCCTCATACACACAGTCCAGACCACATTCACACACACACTCTATCCTGGGCTTGGAGTTTATTGGTCTGAATCATCAGTGAAACTGTGTTGATGAGTGAGAATAGACTGATGAGAGACTCTACCCATAATGCTTTGAGCTGCATGATAAATCAGTGACAGTGAGATGTTCTAGAGTCTCCTTTTGTCTCTTCATTACATTAATAACACAGCTGAACTTCTGTCAGTGAAATAAAGAGAAACAGACAATGATACACAGAGAAGAGAGAGGAAATATGAGACACAATGAGACTCACTGAAACATGTCTGGATGATACGAGCAAAACTAGACTTTCAACTCTAAACTCAGTTTAAGACATTCAGAGATGTTTTATCTCAACTTCTCGGATCTGTTCAAAACATGATTCACTCACACACACACACACACACACACACACACACACACACACACACACACACACACACACACACACACACACACACACTGGATCTGTTCAGAACATGATTCACACACACACACACACACACACACACACACACACACACACACACACACACACACACACACACACACACACACACACACACACACACATCGGATCTGTTCAGAACATGATTCCTCTGCTTTGGGTTATGTGTGTGTTATTAAACATGATTCCTCTGCTTTGGGTTATGTGTGTGTTATTAAACATGATTCCTCTGCTTTGGGTTATGTGTGTATTATTAAAGACGCTTCTGCTGTAATATATTGTGTACTGTACTAAACCTGTTAGTGGGGGTTTCTGGATTGATCTTCATCTTTTTATTATTATCTTTATTAAAACAGAGACATTTAAAGATGATGTCAGAAGACAAAGATGTTAAAGTTAGAAGCAACAATGAAAGAAATACAAGAACAGAAAGTTAAAGTCGAGGGAATTAAGATACATATTCAAGAGAATCAATCAATATCACAGTTTGTTGATCAATGAGTGTGTGAATGAAGGATCTCATTCTCTATAGAAACCTGTGTGTGTGTGTGTGTGTTTATTTCAGTCATGTGTGTAGTTGTCATGTGATTTCCAGCATTTATCATGTTATTATTATAGTTGTTGTCAGTGTTTAGTTTTGCTGTTTTTGTTCATATTTGAGTTTCCTCTTGATCTTTATTCCTCTGTTTCTGATTATTGTTCTGTGTATTTATTTACACACACACACACACACACACACACACACACACACACACACACACACACACACACAGTCCTTCATTAATGTTGGTCAAAACACTGTAAAAGTGAATCAACACGCACCAATGCTACACTTTTCTAAATGTCATAATCATTTGTTAACAAGTTCTCATTACTTCAATGATATCATTGTATTCTGCCTTTAATTATTACATTGTTTAAATTAATACATTTTTAGCTAACTGTGATTTTGTGCATTTCTGAAATACATAACTTAGACAGTTTCCTCTGATAACAGACTGTAGATTATAATATGGACTCTGTATTCTTCTGTAAAGCTGCTGTGAAATGATGTGTATTGTGTAAAAGTGAATTGAATTAAAAGAGTTTTATCTTCTAAATCTGTTCTTCTTCCACACACAGTTTCACTGTCTTCAATCATAAACCACATTTTTAAGGTGTAATTTCAACAATATTGTGTTCGATCTCTGCATCTGAAAATACAACAGTGAGGAAAACAATATTGTAAATAAAAGTCTTATTGTGCTTATATTCAAGATTCACCATTAGCTTTTCTTTTTACTTTTTACATTGTTTACTTGTGATGTTATTATTACAACTACTATTAATAATATCTTATGTATTATTATTACATATCATGTATCATTATTAGTAATAGTGGCATTTTATGTATTCATTTATTTATTATTATGATTAGATTTCTTTTCTGGTTTTGTATTTTTTTTCAGCACCGAATATATATATATATTTTTTTTTTTTTTTTTACGCATTAACGCATATTGAGAAACGGTCTGAAATGAAGAGTTAAATTAACAAAACTATTTAGACAGCGACAAACACTAAACTCAAACACTATTTCCTTTCAGTGATCAGTAAAATCATAAATATATGTAGGCCTATACACATTTATAACGAATGATTTTCTTTTCTTAACAAGTGCAAATGTTAGGTTTGGTCATTTGTAGCATAAACTATAAACTGTCGTTGTGGAAATGACGTAGTCCAGAAAGCCATCACTTGATTTCATACTATATGGATACACAGCAATACGTAATGACAGGGATACTGCAGGAGGTGGAGTGGCCACATTCATTCAGCAGGGGATTAATTACAGAGATTGAAGCAGTTATGGTTGAGATTTGGGTAAGTAAAACTAAAATTAAAATTGTTAACTTCTATAACCCTTGTAAAACAATCTTAAGAGAGATGCTAGATGGTATGTGTGAGGGAGGAAATGGAAAGTTAGTAATATGTGGAGATTTTAATGCACATAACACTTTGTGGGGAGGTACTAAGAAAGATGGAAATGGGACCACTATTGAGGAGTTTATGGATGATTATAAGTTGGTTTGTTTAAATGATGGAAGGAACACTAGGTTTGATGCATCTCATGGAACAGAGTCTGCAATAGATCTCACAATAGTATCGAATCAGATAGCAGGGGTAAGTGAGTGGGAGGTTAATGGAAATTCTCTTGGCAGTGATCACTATATTATTTTGTTAAGTATTAGGAATCAAAATGTGTGACTTGAAGAGAACTGGTTTCCAAGATGGAAAATGAGAGAAGCAAACTGGGGGTTATATTGCATGAAGGCAAGTGCTAGGCTGATGGGAATAATGTCAGATATGAGTAATGATGTTGATGAGTTAAATTCAATAATTACAAATATATTGTGTAAGACAGCAGAAGAGGTGTTTGGCAAATCTTCTTGGATGAGGAATAAGAGAATGTTACCTTGGTGGTCGGTTGATCGTAAGGAAGCAATTCAAGTTAGAAATAAAGCTTTCAAAATTGTTAAATCAAATCATTCAAAGAAGCTAAAAGGAAATATTGGCGTAACTTTTGTTGTAAAATAGGGGCAGAAGTCAAAGTGGGTGATGTTTGGAGCATGATTAAAGAAATGGGAGGCATTAGAAGGGAGTTTTCTCTACCTGTGATTAAAAACAATGATGTGGAGGCAGTAACAAATCAAGAGAAAGCGGAGATGATTGCGAAAGGTTTTGTTAAGGTCCATAGCTCAAAAAACTTAACTGATGAAGAATTATCTTGGAGAATTAAAGTAATAGATGAAAATAAAGGGTTACTGGAAAAGAAGGAAATAAGTGAAAATGTACTTAATAAGGATTTTACATTATTTGAGCTTAAGAGAGTGTTAAATGGGGTTAGGAATACTTCACCAGGGAAAGATGGTATATGCTATAAAATGATTGATGAAGTTGATGATGTAGCTAAACATGTAATCTTAAGTCTTTATAATAAGATTTGGGAACAAGGAAGATTGCCTTTGTGTTGGAAACATTCTGTAGTGATTCCTATTGGAAAACCAGGAAAGGATAAGACTGAAGTTAAAAGTTATAGGCCAATAGCATTAACATCCAATTTATGTAAACTTATGGAAAAGATGATCACTAGATGACTAGTATATGAAATGGAAAAAAGAGATATTGTTTCCCCATATCAGAGCGGGTTCCGTAGTGGACGTACTACAATGGACCCTGTTGTATGTTTAGAAAATGAAATAAGGAAAGCGCAAGCCAATAAAGAATCAGTTTTAGCAACATTCTTTGATATAGAGAAAGCATATGATATGCTATGGAAAGAGGGACTGTTAATTAAGTTGAATAGGATGGGTATTGGTGGCAAGATGTTTAACTGGATCAGAGACTTTCTAAAGGATATAGAACAATAGAAGTAAGAGTTGGGGTTAACTTCTCGAACATCTATTCAATAGAAAATGGAGCACCTCAGGGTAGTGTATGCAGTCCAGTACTGTTTAACATTATGATTAATGATGTTTTTGATACAATTGATGACACTAGAATCAGTAGAGCATTATATGCTGATGATGGAGCTCTGTGGATAAAAGCACGCAATATTGATAATATTAGAATTAAGATGCAACTAGCAATCAGTAAGGTAGAAAAATGGGCATGTGAGTGGGGTTTTCATTTGTCTGTAGAGAAGACTCAATTTATTTGTTTTTCAAGGAAAAGAGTAAGTCCCATACTAGATCTTAAGCTGTATAACCAGTCCTTAAAGCAAGTTAATATTATTAGGTATTTAGGAGTGTGGTTTGATGTTAAACTAACATTTAAGGAACACATTCAGAAAATAATTGAGAAGTCCAAAAAAGGCATTAATGTTCTGAAATGTTTATCAGGATACAACTGGGGAGCTTCAGGGATGTCCCTTAAAATAATTTATACTGCATTGATAAGATCGGTTTTGGATTAAGGGTGTATTGTGTATCTTTCAGCATCTAAGACATTGCTTAGTGAAATCAGTAGAATGCAGGCTAAAAGTTTGAGGATATGTTGCGGAGCATTTAGAACCTCTTCCATACCAGCGTTGCAAGTACAAACAGGAGAAATACCTTTAAACCTCAGACGTCTTAAATTGAGTATGGCGTACTGGATTCATTTAAATGGACATGATGAATCACACCCTACTAAGAAAGTTCTTAATGAGTGTTGGGAGTATGGTAGAACCCAGATTTGTAGCTTTGGTTGGGCTGGTAATAAACTAGCAAATCAAATGGAAACGGATGATATCACTTGTAGTAAGACAGTACCCCTGGTATCAACTCCACCTTGGCTGTTCTGCTCCCCTATGGTGAACATGGAAACCAGAGAGATAGATGTGTATCAGAACATAGAGCAATATTTAGAAAGTAGGTACTATAATACAACACAGATTTATACAGATGCATCTAAAGATTCAGAGGGTAAAACGGGTATTGCAGCTTACATCCCTGATTATAAAATCTCAATTAAAAAAAGAACATCAGATCATTTGTCCATATTTGCAGCAGAAATGACAGCCATTAATATTGCATTGCATTGGATAGAAGAAGTTAGGCCCCCTAAGGCAGTTATTTGTTCTGATTCTATGTCATCTCTCACATCCATTCAAAATGGAGAATCATCATGCCGACAGGACTTAATGAATGAAATTAATAACATCATATTTGCAATTAGTCAACAGGGAATATTAATCCAGTTTGTATGGGTTTCTGCCCATAAAGGAGTTGGTGGTAATGAGGAAGCAGACAGGCTGGCAGAAGAGGCTACTAAAGAAGAGGAATTCCACTCAGTAAATCAGAAGTTAAGGTACTCATTAAACACAAAGTTAATAAAATATGGCAAGCTGAATGGGATAAGGATAAAAAAGGTAGACACTTATACAATATACAAAAATATATCTCAAGTTGCAAATATAGTTATCCAAACAGACAGGAAGAGGTTTGGTTTACAAGACTGAGAATAGGCCATACTGGTTTAAATAACAGCTTATACATTTTACACAAACATCCATCTGGGAAATGTGAGAATTGTGGAGTGAGAGAGGATGTAGATCATGTCCTTTTAAGGTGCATAAGATTTTCCAGACAAAGAGAGAAACTGAAGAGGGAAGTGAATGCAGTAAATAAAACCTTTTCTTTAGAAACTTTATTATGTGAGCCTAGATCAGAAAAGATCACTAATGCTATGATAGCATTTATCAAAGAAACACAACTAGCAAATAGGATTTTTTTTGTGTGTGTGTGTGTGTGTGTGTGAATGACATCCATTTGATTGCACCTCAGTCCGGTAGATGGCGGTAATGCACTTTAACTGTAAACTGCCATAAAACTTAACAGAAGAAGAAGAAGAAGACGACGCAGTCCAGGCGGAAGTGGAGAGCCGTTGCTATGGGCCGCTGCTGCTGTTGTGATGCTCCTCTGATGAAGAAAAGCTCATTTCTCCAGCAACATTCAGCATGAACTGATCTCTGCGCGGACTGACAGCTGTGATTGTGAGTTCAGTCCGCCGTGTTTTATTGAAGATATGATCCGTAGTCTGTCAGTTTATAATGAAGCGCACGAGCAGCGCCTGTAGTTTATCATCAGTGTTCAATAACAATCTGTTTCAGCACTTTGACACAGAAATCTTTCTCTAAACAATCATGAACATCGACTACATTATCAAAGACGTGCTTTAGTGACAAAGAAAGTGTAATTATTGAAATAATTGTAATGACTTAATAATTTTACAATTACAAATAATACATGAATAACTTATCAAAGTATTTGTAATATTGGTAACACTTTACAATAAGGTTTCATTAGTGAATAACATTAGTTATTATATAACATGAACTAAAAATGAACAGTTCTTCTACAGCAGTGGTTCCCAAACCTGTCCTGAAGGCCCCCCAACACTGCACGTTTTCTTTGTCTCCCTAATCAAACACACCTGATTCAACTCATCAGCTCAATTAACCCATGTGATAATGAGCTGATGAGTTGAATCAGGTGTGTTTGAGTAGGGAGACAAAGAAAACGTGCAGTGTTGGGGGGCCTTCAGGACAGGTTTGGGAACCACTGTTCTACAGCATTTATTAATCTTAGTGCATGTTATGTTTAACATTTAATAATACATTTTAAATCAACAATTGCATCTGTTAACATTATTTATTCATTATTGGACCTGAGCTGACACGAACCTAACAGTTGTATTTTTAGTTACAAAAGTGATGTTATCTAATGGGATCTTATTGTAAAGCAAAGTATTATTTACATTTCTTCTTCAGTCGAACACCATTAATAACCTCACAGTGATTGAGCTGCTCCTCTCTCATGAGTGTTTTGAGCTGTCGGGGTTCGGTGTCTCTGAGACGGAAGTGACGTGTGTTTCTCAGGAGTGTGTGTGCGATGGCTGGGAAGGTGAAGTGGGTGACGGACATCGAGAAATCGGTGCTGATCAATAACTTTGAGAAGAGAGGATGGATCCAGGTGACGGACAGCGACGACTGGAACTAGGGCTGCACAATTAATCGAATTTCTAATCGCGATTACGATTATGGATCCCACGATTACGTAATCGTTCAAAGCCGCGATTACAAAAAAAAAAAAAAAAAAAAAAAATCCACTCTGCGTGCATTTAGAGCATGTTATGAGAGGCGAATCACAACTACTTCAGAAAACCCGGCACAATAGGAACTACCAGGCAGTGACGTATATGTACGCTGAAATAAAGTCTTTCACCTCAGAAAAACGGACGTTCCTGTCCTGTCAGCCGTTATAGGCTACTGTGCTCGTAGCGCACACTCTTCAATTGCACGCGCAAATGCGGCGGCACGCGCTGTGTTTAAGTGCAAAGGAAACTACGAGCATGCAACGTTGTTACGTTGTAAATTAGTAAGTCACGAAATAAAAGTAAAATACCAATAAATCACGTTACTGGTACGTCGTGTGTTAGCTGAGAAGGATTTGCATGCAGGGATGATTTTCATTCTATTCGCCAGGAGCAGTTTCCATGTTTCATTAACAGTTCTTGTTAATATTGTGTAGGCCTATTCACCATGGTAACTGTCATTTCAATATTAACCCAAAATGCCACTTTATTTTCACTTTGTGTTATTTTTTTATATTTTTAAATGACTGTGGTGGCTCATACCAACATTGTATTAACAAAAGCTAGTTTAGGACTGCTATTTAATAGCTTTAGCATAGGCCTAATGTTTATTTATTAGTAGTCTTTACTATTAGTCATATTCTTACAATTTATGTGTATGTTAAGTAAAGGGGGACAGTGTGTGTGTTCACAATTTTTAAGTAAACATGTATAATAATATGTCTATATATACATTATATATATATGTCTATATATATATATATATATATATATATATATATATATATATATATATATATATATATATATATATATATATTCAATGTAAATTATGATAATCGTAATTAATAATCGCAATTACAATTTCAAGGGAATAATCGACAATTATGATTTTTGTCATAATCGTGCAGCCCTAACTGGAACTTCTACTGGCAAGACCTCGTTTCATTTCATCCGTTCACACTGACACTGCAAACATGAACTACACACTGAAGCACTTGATCAGACCAGTACTAGGGCTGAATCCCAGTTACACACACACTACATGTTGTTCAACTGTTTGAACCGCTCACGGTGGATTGTGGTCGTACGACTGTGTCCTGAATGAAATACTAGTATGATACTGCACTTTATGCTCTGAGTGGGTGATTCTCACCAAAGCTTGCTTTTAAAAATGTACAAATGTTTTTTTTTTTTTTTTTTTCAGACATTAGAAACAAAGTCTGGAGAATTTGTGAACATTACTTTAAAAACATTTACTTACAATTTAAGACCTTTTTGAACATCATTTCCAAAATTAGTCCTAAAAAATCTCATTACTGCAACAGTCTGAAAACATCAACACTGTTAGAAAAGCAAACATTTTCACATTTTTAAAAATGGGTTACTAATAGGCATGCACATGTTAGCCTAGGTTTCATGGCGTCAGCATCCACGGTGATTCCTCTGGGGCTGTTGCACATGAGACCATTTCAGTTGTGGCTAAAAGCCAGGGGATTTCATCCAAGAGCCAATCCTCAAAGGCAAATAAAAGTGACGCGCCACGGGCTTCGTACACTATTTCTGTGGCTCAGACCCTGGTTCCTCGCCTTGGGTCCCACTCTAGGGGCGCCGTGTTGTCGCAGACTGCTAACGACGGACGCCTCCCTGATGGGCTGGGGAGCGGTCTTAGATGGCCGTCCAGCTCAAGGGTAATGGGAGGGTCATCAGCTAAATTGGCACATCAATTGCCTCGAGCTGATGGCCGTATTTCTGGCTCTGAAGTATTTTCTCCATCAATTGAGGGGCTGTCATGTCCTAGTGCGGGTGGACAACACAGCAGCAGTCTCTTATATAAATCACCAGGGAGGTCTGCGCTCACGCAATCTGAACAGAATAGCGAGGCAGATTTTTCTCTGGGCCCAGGACAAGTTTCTGTCACTCAGGGCAGTATACATCCCAGGGCATTTGAATGTGGGAGCAGATTTACTGTCCAGGCAGACACTACCGACGGGGGAATGGAAACTCCACCCGGAAGTAGTGAAACAGATTTGGACCAAATTTTACAAAGCGGAGGGGGACCTCTTCGCCTCACAACAGACAGCGCAATGTCCCCTCTACTTCTCTCCCACTGGGTCTGGATGCGATGGCGCACACATGGCCCAAGATGCGCCTGTATGCGTTTCCTCCAGTTTCTCTGCTCCCGGGAGTTTTAGCCAGAGTTCGCTAACAAGGGTCTTGCCTCTTGCTGATAGCGCCACGTTGGCCAAACAGAGTGTGGTTCTCGGAGATAATATCTCTCCTCGACGGCTCGCCGTGGGCGATTCCGGAGAGGAGGGACCTTCTGTCTCAGGCGGAGGGCATGATATTCCATCCCAGGCCCGACCTGTGGAATCTTCACGTTTGGCCCCTGATGGGAACCAACTGAGGGACACTGGGCTTTCGCCTGCCGTTATTGAGACCATTCTAAGTGCTAGGGCTTCCTCCACTAGACAAAGTTATGCCAGTAAATGGGGTGTTTTTGAAAGATGTGTATTTGAAAGGTGTGTTGTACACAATGTAGATCCAGTCAACTGCCAGGTTGCTACAGTTCTGGACTTCATGCAAGAGAAATTATCAACAGGCACATGCCCTGCCACTCTTAAGGTTTATGTGGCCGCTCTTTCGGCTTGCCACGCCTTGGTTGACGGGGCGCCACTCGGGAGACACCCTCTGCTCTCTCGCTTCCTTCGTGGGGCCAGGCGACTGAGGCCTCCCTTAAAAACCAAGATCCCTTCATGGGACTTCGCTATAGTTCTCGAGGGTCTGGTTGAAAACCCCCTTTGAACCTATAGAATCAGCGTCTGATAAACTTCTGACTCTAAAAATGTTTTTTTCTCATGGCAATAACTTCCTTGAAGAGAATTGGGGATATGCAGGCTCTGTCTATCTCTCCATCCTGCTTAGACTTTGCCCCAGGAATGGTGAAAGTGATTTTGCATCCTCATCACCTGCCTAAGGTTCCATTTTCGGCTGTACATCCGGTCATTCTAGAGGCCTCCTGTCCTCCACCGTTCACAACGCTGGAGCAGGAGAAATCTCATAGACTGTGTCCAGTCCGTGCTCTTCAGGCTTACATCCACCGCACTAGCCAGTGGCGTAAGTCAGAGCAACTGTTTGTCTGTTATGGTGGTAGTAACAGAGGAGCAGCTGCCACCAAGCAGACCATGTCTCATTGGGTCAGGGATGCTATTGCTCTTACTTATGAGGCGCGCGGTCAAGCTTCGCCTAAAGGTCTTAGGGCTCACTCCACCAGGGGGGTCGCCTCCTCTAGTGCTTTGGCAAGGGGTGCCCCCCTACAACAGGTTTGTGATGCGGCAGGTTGGTCCTCTCCGCACACATTCATAAGATTTTATAGTTTGGATGTTCATGCCACTCCGGGCTCTCATGTCCTTGAGTCAGCGTCACAAGCTAATGTCTGAGGCCTTCTTGCGTTCTTGTGAGCACACCTGCACAACCGTGGGGGTCCAGACATTTTCAAGCACGGCGTCGTGGGTATTCTCGTTCCCAATGCGCTGAGCAGCGCAGCATCGATTGTAGCTTTCGAAAGGGAACGATTCCGGTTACTTAACTGTAACCTTGTTCCCTGAGAAAGCGGAACGAGATGCTGCGCTACTTTGCCGTGCTGAAGATGTCCCAGGACTGCTCTTCAGACAAAATATCCTGACGATGCACCTGTGGCTCATCTATTTATAGCTATATTACCTCCGGGTCAATTCTATCGACGTGTTACACACAATATTCACAGCTGGTCACGATTAAAGACGTTCCCAATGTGCTGAGCAGCGCAGCATCTCGTTCCGCTTTCTCAGGGAACAAGGTTACAGTTAAGTAACCGGAATCGTTCCTAAACCTGTCTCATCACAAGTTTTGGTTCCTGCCCCTAAATGTATATAAATTGTAAGAGAATGTTCCCTTAGTCAGACTGTTTGGGAGAACTGCAGCAACGCTCAGCGAAGACCTCAATTCTCGAAATAATCATGTTATTACTACTTTATTTTCGTAATGTTTCGACATTTTAAAACTTTTTAAGGGCCTAAATACTCTAAATTGATTTATCAACTGTTAATACTTTTTAAGACCCCGCGGACTCTATGTATAAGTAAAATTAAACAAAGCAACAACTTCACAATGGAAGCCACTTGCATGATTTCAGAACCAGCTTGAAGTTCTTGGTCATCTGGCTCATCTATGTCATTGTCTGGCATTATGTCAATGTAGTTGGTGTATATTTCTGGTCCAGGATCCATTATTTCCAAGTCCCTTTGGAAGACCTCACTGTGGTTGGAGATTATTAATTCTTGAGAACCAGAATCCATTACTTCATGGTCCACTTGGATGACCTCACTAGCCTCAAGTTTGTCTGAAGTTGTTAAAACTGGATTTTGCTGCACACAAATGGCCTGAAATAAAATAAAATATTCCATTAGTATTTATGAAGGATGGCAACTTTCTGTGAATTCCCTTGAAAACACAGTATGTGTTGCACACACTGAAAACTTTTTACCTGGAAAAAAGGCAGTTTATAAGTCTGAACAACGTATAAATCTACATTTTAAATGTTTTGTTACTTTGCAACGATATCCCTAACTAAAGTAAAATTCCTAAAAATTGTTATCAGTCATGTGATCAGCTGAAGACAAAAAAGAATGAAAACCAGAAACGTCCTGCTTTTTATGAGGTCATTTTGTTGCAATAATCAGTAATAAAACAAAGAATGAATAAGCAAATTACAAGCAGAAGCTTAAATAAATACAAAATATACTGCATGGTTTAATTCAATAGAATAAAGATTAAACAATGCAGTATATTTTTCAGGTAGGTCTAAAAGTAGTATTCAGATAAGAAATACCACAGAAATTGAATAATCAAATTAAAAATATTTGTGCAGTCTTAACTGTTTAAATTAAATATAAATGAATCCTTAATAAAAAGTTCCCATTTGTTGTTTGATTATCATTAATAACACAGATAACGAACAATAGACAGAAGCAGGTTTAAAGACTGCGGTCACTTTAAGACCTATGGTTAGGGTTATTGCCAATAAGAATTTACTTACCTGTACATCCTCCATGTCCATCCATCGAACATGGATGTTCAATGGGGAAATCAGGTAATGATCCAGAAGAGTTCCAGAAATTGTGTTGATTATTGATACTGCTGAAGTAGCTTCCTTAATATAAAAATACTCAGTGGCTGAGGAATGTGTTCCCACAAAGTCAAACAGGACCTGAAAAAACAAAAGTATGTCAAAATGCCAGTCTTGGCAAAAATGTCTGAACGAAAAAGGATAAAAAATAAAAAACACGTGTAGCACTATATTGGATCCATGAGAGCAGGCTAACTGTCCGTTCACACCACCACTGCCGAGAGCATCAAAATTTGCTGTAGCTGACCTGCCAACAACACTGTAGAAATATTTGATAGACTCAACATAACATTATCTTGATTATTTAACAGCTTTACCTGCATTTCATCGGATACTTGGAACCGTCTAATTTTTATTGTGCCATCCGGGAAAGTAAATTTCAGTGGTATGCCTTCAGCTGGTTCTTCAGTTCTCCTCATAAGTCTTTCCTCTATTATCTGAGAGACATAAAAGTTATTTGGATAAAACTGTTGGAATGTGCATGCGATTTTTAAAAGGAACGCCTTCCTGAGTATAGGTAAGCTGAAAGCACCTTTAAGCGCCTTTCTTCATATTGTGACATTTCTTGTCTCCTCTGATCCTGCCAATAGGGAAAACTATCAGGATCCATAAATATTTTACACATGCAAATAGTTGCAAATATTAAAAGACATAGCCTACCTTCTCCTGATCAGCTCTCAATGATTGCTCATACTCTAGGTCTTGTTGTCTTCTTATAGCTCGCCACTCCTGTGAAGATATATTTATACAGTATAGTTCAGTCATAATATTTTCCGTAGTAATAGTTCAGTCATAATATTTTCCGTAGTAATGTCAATTAACTTAAATTGCCTTGTATTTGAATTTGTGCATTGTTACAATACTTTAAAACTGTGGTTAAGAGGATTGCTTTTGTAAATGGACAGTAAAATTTCCATAGCAATAAATGGTTGGTGGTCATGTTATTATTTTCAGATTCATCTGAGCAACTAGGGCTGCCCCCTAATAGTTGACTATTTGTTAGTCAACTAGAAACGGCTTAGTCGAACAACATTTTGTTAGTCAGTTAGACGCAGAAAAAAAAAATAGACCTTGTAGCAAAGTCACACAGTCCGTATAGGAACAGATGGTTAACATTGGGTCCTTGTGGTAATCACAGTATGTCGGGCAGTAAATCCAAAAGTTTGCCTATATTTATTAAAAGTAATTAAATGAATATAAAAATGCAATTAGTCGGCTAATTGCTTAAATGAACAACCAAAAGTAAGAAAAAAAAAAAAAAAAAAAACTTTAGTCAGCCCTGTGAGAAACTGAAATAACTTTTACATTACCTCTAAACCATTTGTTGTTTTAGGTCCATCTGTGATTGCTGGATTTAGTGGCATGTTGCTTGTCTGCAGAGACATCATCATTATGAAATCTTACAGTGAATTTTAAAGGGATGGTTCAGAGTAAAATCAATCTAGGGTCCTTTGCACCATGACCTCGAGCCAAACACCCACCAGAAGCCTTTTTTCCCTTGTTTGAACATGTTTAATATTTAGAAATATCAGCCGGATGGCTTAGTACAGGTGTTATTGGCTCCAAATCTGTATCTCGTAAATTACCCCACTAATAATGCCCAGAATGGAACCAAACTTCTACAGTAGTACAAATAGGTTCTGTAAATTCTATTGGCCATAATTTTCAAAGTAAAAGTGTTTTTGATACTAAGTAATTTCCATATATAATATGTTTTTATTAAAGGGGTCATATAATGCCATTTTTGTACAAGCTAATATGATTCTTTAGGGTCTAAATTAAAAGTTTGTAATATAATATAATTAAAAATTCTCATTAGTATTGTAAGAAAACACAAATTTTACCTGGTAAAAAACAGCTCTGTTTTCAGCACGCCGTTTAAGTGCATGTGTCTTTAAATGATAATGAGCTTTGCTCACCCCGCCCCTCTGTTCTGTGCGTACACCGTTTCTAACACAATAACCATAACGCATTGTTCATTATAAACGTGGGATTATGAATTATCTTGAGATCCTCGTATATAGAAAACATGGCGTAATGTACCCTTGAGTGTAAACAGCCGCATTCATCGTGAAGCGTGCAGCAAGCAATATGCAAAGATTAATATAAATATTAATATAAAGGTTAATAAAACGTTACACTCACTTCAGTTCTTCTGGAGGTGCAGCAGGAACACGAATAGTTGGTACGGATCCTACTTTCAGGAACAGCTTCTTAGCAAAACCAGCTTTACTGGCCCTCGTTTGTAAAGCAGTCTGGTGTGAAATGAGTTGATCGTGGGGAATCCCTGCGAGGGAACCCGTGTCAATGCATTGGGAATATTCCATCAATACAATTGCTTAGTGCATTGATATGCTGGAGAAGAATGGCGTCTATGATGACAGACAGCTCGCTCACGAGCGAGGGCGGGTCTGTGTTGAAACACAGTGCTGTCAATCACAATCGTGGGAGGGGCGTCGATTTTGTGACGTCACAAAATCGAAAGGCTTGATTTCAGAGAGTGTCAAACATATAAGGAGATTTAAAAAAAAAACACTGGATGGATTTTTATCATTTTATGATGGTTGTGTATAGGCACTGTCAACACACATTTCAGTACAATCAACTTGTAAAAGTGCATGTACCATTATACGACCCCTTTAAATGAATTGTATAGTAACTCTATATCCCATGCTGATAAACGTACATCCCTCTCAATTGTACAAGGCCCCAGGGAGTCTGATGTATCGGCCACCTCCAGGGAGTCTGATGTATCAGCCACCTGTACATCCTTCAAAATACCAGCACAATACACAATTTGCTGGTAAATGACAGAATATTGTATGATGCAAGCACACGATAAATCTAGAAACAGGTTTTGCCTACATCATCTTGGTCCAGGCTTTGGCCTGAGTCGCTGCCTTCATCCTAACAAACCAAAACAAAATTTAAGATTTCATCATCTGAATGTAGTTCATCGCAATTCTGTAAGCTGGTTAAAAAAAAATCCTTACATGATACTCTTCTTGCGGTTCTTCAGCCTGGTCTTCCAAACGCTCCTTTAAGTAGTAGAGAATAAACACAAGTTCAACCATTTCATGAGTCAGAATCTGCTAAGGGGTAATTAAATGTAAAAAAAAAAAAAAATATTATTGGAACTATGAACAGCATTTTGAAAGTCTTTTAAACAACTGAAAAGATAAAACTACATTTTATAAAAATCCTACAAGTCAAGGTTATCAAGACATCTGAAGATCACTCATAACCAAAGTCAACAGTTATTATAGCCAACATTATGTATATATAAAAAAAGGTCAAGAATAGAAAAATTAACAGTAATATTAGGAGATGTCAAAATCAGTGCTGCATAACATGGGATACATTACTATATTAGTAGGTAAGTTGCTGTACATTGTGACTATTTTCTGAGTGCATTATAGCTTATCCAGTCCATATGATAGTCTTTCGAAAAACTTTTTTGGTTTGCAATAGATAAACTGTACTTAATACAAATTAAATACCTTGTACCTTTTGTTCAGAATCTTACCAAAGAAATCACCTCTGCGATGTCACTGTCACCATCTGTGTTAATGTCATGCTACGAAATATGAAAACATTTAAATTACAATAAGACACTTACAGATAACATTTTAACTCTGGAAACTACCTGTACCTCACCTCTGGACGAATGTACAGTGCGGAGCGCCCCAACACTCCACTTGACCTAACGGCTTGGGGAGTGCATTGAGTCAGGGGGGCCACAACCCGATGTCTATTCACTTTGCAAAGGTCAACGTTTATGCTTTCAAGTTGTGGATAAATTGCCCTCAAGAATTCCTGAAAGCCTGCTTCCGTCAGATTCTTTGGAACCTTGACGACTTTTACCACTTCCGCTAAAAATGTATGGAAAACATAGACAACAGATAATAAAAACTGAGAAATAAATAAATCAGTTGTTCCCATGTCGTTTGTTATTTGGACTTTTGGATGGTTGGGATTGTGAATGTAAGTAAAGAGAAATTGCACACTGAAGTAACACAGAGGTCACTAATCAGCCTTTTAACTACATCCAAAACTCTATTAGAGGCCATCGCAAACAAATTCATCACTGAAAAAAAGTTTAACAGACATTGGTCTTACCTTGCCAGCAATTGAATGTGATTTGTTGTGTTAACATCAGGGTAATCCTCATTGACCATGTGTTGCACCTCAGAGTATCTGGAGTACTTTTGACAGAAAGAAATATGATCACACAATCAAGTAAATTTTAGACATTGTTAAACCAACCATACAGAGAATAATGTTGATGGAAATTTGCCATTACTAAACATTTAGGAGAAAAACTGTAAACAGACATCATTTGATACATTTTCAAGTGAAAGATCACATGTAAATGTCCTTAAGTGTTATTAATTAACTGGGGTCTCAGAAGTGCAACATTTCCTTGAAATACAACTCCAATTCAAGACAAAACTTTTGTAGCACACCTACACGACTATATTCTGGAATGAGCTTTAGACAAATTTAAGCAACCAATTTAATACTAACTGCTGTCATGGACATGTAACCCTGTCAATTTTGCCCCAATAAAGTCCTGAAATGACCTTTAATGCAAACACTTAAAACTAGAGTAAAGTGCAATATCTAGTTCGCCACTAGGTGGCAGTGCACAATGAAACGTTCTTCTTCTGCTGTTTTCTGCCATTCGCCTTGCCTTAAAAAAGCCTGGAAAAACGGGAGCCAGAGCAGAAGTAAATATTAGGATTGAAATTTATTTAGAAAGCGAAATATATCCCCTAGGTTGAACTACATTGAAATTTAGATGACACCTGTTGTAAAACAAAGTTATCTCGGTGAGTGAAAACTATCCTTTTGTGTTGATTAGCTTGAAGCTAAAATGGTGAAATGACTAAAAGTTTACATTTCAACGTTACAGTGGATTAAAAAAAACAGTCTGGCTATCTACAAAAGCAGTGGATGTTACCACACAGGTACATTTCGTTGTATATTCTAGTTGTACATCTGTTGTATATTTTGGTACAATGAAAAATGCATTTTGAAAGGAAATAGTTTTGTTTTGAGTCCTCAGTCAATTTTGAGTTATTATTCTATACTGTACTTTTGTTTGTCCAATTCCATTTTATTGATTTTAATTTTAAGTTGTATTATTGAACATATGGACTTTTAAATGATGAAAAGATGGAAAAATGACATTTAGTTGAACATTAGTTAATTTTCTGCACATTTTTGTGTAGACTGTTTTTTTTTTAGGCTTCTTCTGGTCTTGGATCCCTGGTGTTCTTTCCACTGAAGTTAGATTCCTCTCTGTTCGCCCTGGTGCCTGGTTCCCTGGTCCACTGCCTCAACTAACAGCGCTGCAACGGTTCCATTGGGTGGTTTGATATGGACGCTAAGTATTGAAGGGGTGGTTGGACAGTTAAAATATTTGAGTGCACTCAAGGGTAACAGTTTTTTTCTTTGAAAGATTTTCCCTTTTGTTTTGTTTCATGAGATCTCAAAATTTGTGGCCTATTTGTTAACATCAATGGTATTAATGCTGTGTGAACTGAACTAAATATTGAATTTTGAATAAGAAAATAAGAAAAATAATTTGAATAAGAACTACATTTAAACTTTATTCTATTGTCCTGTGCTTCCTTTGGAGTGGAATCTATGAGTCCTTTGACCATATGATTAGTACATAACCAGCCTCCTCATCGAATCTAGATTTAGATAACTCCTACAATAGATTCTTAGCCTGCCTATAAGCAGAACTACCACCGTAGGGTTACAGACACACACGGGAAAACAGGAAAAGTAGATCCAATAGCAGTATGTAATTATTTATTAAGGCTAATCCAATATCATTGTCATCCAGGCAGGGGTCAAAGTCCATATAATCAATCCAAACACAAATAAACAAAACAAGAAACAGGCTAGAAACCAGACCTCAGAAGTGTGGACCATAACATGGACTCCATAACAAACACTAAACAGGCAGGGTATTGTAAGATTAATAAGGGAATTAAGATCAATATAACTCAAAGGGGATTGAATTACAGGGAATAAGAACCGAATTATTATGCGAATTATTATGCAAATTATTCAGAATTAATATTTAACACTTTATCAACTATTCGTCCACCGATAAGTTGAGATTAGGGTATTTTATCAATTCTGGACAGAATATTATCCCGTGGCCTACGGTAATAATATCATAAAGTTATGATAACTGATTAATATGAGCAAGGTAGCAAAATCTACAGTTTAAGGCAGTAACTTGTAAGCACACAGCACAAGACGCTTCTATGTAAAATCAACCAAGACTTTATTGAACTACTCTAATACACACAAACTAAACTAACACGAAAACACACAAACATTCATTCAAATAGTGACAGAGAGTGATGTTATTAACGGAGGGTGAATGGAGTCCCAAATGTCTAGCGTTAGACAGTATTTCTTGACCGCAACCTGAGAGAATCAATCTACTAGCACTTTAACTCCCTGAGGTCGGCTATCGCGCCGGCGCGATAGGCTCGTTTTTTTCCGTATGAGTGCAAAAAAAAAAAAAAAAAAAAAATTTAATTTTTATCTTATATGCTTGTGTTATACATCAATCGATCCTGTTTAGTGTGTATTTTTTTTGTGTATGCTCATAATAAAAACAAAGTGTTGTGCTTTTCGCCAAATAAAGAAAAATAAACATGATGCGAGTTCTGCCTACTCTCCGTCAGTGAAGTCAATTCTGAAACGCGTCCGAAAATGAACTGTAACTCAGCGAATACTCAGTCAAACAGGCATACAGTCACACAGGCATGAAGCTTGAATTCTCTTCTTTTAAATGAAATAATTTTTATAAAAAACAAATATTCACAGTTTATATAATATGTATGTAAATAGAGAGATGTCAGTCGTTCTCATCTCAGCTAATTAAGTTTTAATGTGACTCCGCCTACGGAGACCGCGCTATTCAAACGCAAATGTGAGGCGATCCATACAAACCTGTGAAACGCCCACATCCGCTGGATAAGGCCGGTGAAACACTGGATGCGTGGCGTGTCCGTTTTTATTTCGGCTCCCATCCATGTTAACAGTTTAGAGTTTGCATACTGCCTGTGTGAGAGACGCGCGTCTCAGGCGCGGCACGAGCCGCGTGGAAAACGCGTGCATTCTAGAAATAGAACCGACGCCTATTTTTCACGCGACACGCAAGCGTCTTGGAAGCGTTTCCATGCAAAATTGAATAGGAAAATCTGTTTATTTGTCATTTTGACACGAATACATATTAATAAATTTCCTTTTGATGTTTAAAAGTGTCTAGGTTTTGACATAAATGCAAATATAAATGTAATTTTACAAAATATGATCGATTTTCAAATACTGCTGTATTGAATGAACAGCTTTTAGCAAACTATTGCTATACTGAGATGAGGAATATCATCTCAGGAATTAAACTTATTATTATTATTAATATATACTGTATGTGTTTTGTCAAAAATAAAGTCATCAACTAACTAATGAATCCTTTACTTTGAAATACGTATGATAAAATGTATACTTTAGTTTTGAAAGACGTTGACTAGTTTTGAAAAGATTATAAAGTATGTATGTGCTTGCATATATATATGTGTGTGTGTATATATGAAGAGTTCAGATGCAAAAGCCTCTAAATGCCATCTGAAATTTTCTCCTAGAATGATCATTTTTATGAAGCTTGTATATTTAAGTTAGCTATAGGTGACACACCTGAATGAATGGCTCATTAAGTATGCAGGGACGTAGTCTCACCAGGTGTGAACTACTAAATATGCATGATGCTGTTGGAGCGTTTACGCCCCATCCGCATATTGGCTTTCCAAACTAAAAGTGTTTCACAAAACTAAAATCAATGTATCGTTTTTTTGTGAATGATTAGGCAGGATGATTTTCATATAATTTTGAAGAAAAAACACTAGGCGATGAAATCCATTAGTCAAAAGTCTTATTGCCACATATTTAGTATGTGTTTTGTGGCCTTATTTCAGAAACTTTAATTTTTAGTTTTTTCGATAACCATGCATAAACATTATTCTCTCAAAAATGAAAACATGTACATTAGGGGTGTAACGGTACGCAAAAATCACGGTTCGGTACGTACCTCGGTTTTAAAGTCACGGTTCGGTTTATTTTCGGTACAGTAAGGAAAAGAAATGCAAACATTAAACTGCAGGTTGTTTATTACTATAAACTTTTTTTAACAATTTGTTTACACTTTTTTAAACACTTTTTAATAAAATATAATAAAATATATATAAAATAAAAAAAAGAATAAGAAATAAAATACTGCTGCAAAGTTCTCCACTTAATAAAATACTCTCAGTCTCAAACCAATATCACATAATAAATTTAATGAAAAATATAAATAAATAACTATGATTACAGTGCAGCATTACCAATCCCAGCTTGTAGGCCTGCTCATATTTAAAAATTAAGACTGGGAAAAAAATGAACTTTAATTGCACAATTTGCTGTAATTAATTGCAATTCCTCCAAGCTTGTAATCATCAATAATTAAACTTAGAATCACCTAATTAAATGAAACACTGGGGAAAAAAAGGAACAGAAAATAGCCCTATATTAAAATAATATTAAACATATATATCAATGTATTATTCTTTTTCAATAATCAATCAACAATCAATTTAAGATTTTTTTTCCCATTTTTTTACTAATTATCAAAATAAAATATATTCCTACAAAGCTATTATTACCAGAGCATGTGATCAGAGCAGGTCATTTTACCATTGTTGCCAGCATGACTATACCAGCTCAGCAAACAGAAGTCTACTACTGAGAAATTTCACCTTATTTGAGGGGACTTTGCTTTTCCAGTGCGTGATCGGTACATGATTGGATTGTTTGGGCCGTTAACGACAGAGCAGAACGCGCAGCGCAAACACGGAGTCGAACATTGAGCAGAGAGCGCAGCGCGCAGACACACACACACGGAACGGAGAGTGCGGCGGCGCACACGGAGGCGGAGCGGAAAAGCTTTTTTTCGCCCTGCAGTCGATTTCATTGGTTTAGGTTACAGTGACGACGGGTAAAACTGGTAAAACTTTAGAATCAGCTGCAGGGCGGGATTTGCGCTGAACGCGAAGGCTTCCGCCACTTAATATGTTCGTGTGGAAACACGAAAATGTACCTATGTTCCGCACACAAAATATTGCATTCAGTCATTCGGTACACACGTGCACCGAACCGAAAGCCCTGTACCGAAACGGTCCGGTACGAATACACGTACCGTTACACCCCTAATGTACATACATGTGGCTCACATATTATGGAAGTCCTGTTTGTGCTATATAGAGTGAATTTACACCTTTGCCATTAATATGTTTATAAGCAACTGAAAAAAGCACAAATGTCAGGGCATGTCAGAACATCTCAAGGACCCCAAAAACACCCCAGACCCCAGAGGGTTAATCTTAGTTCATTTTCTTAATAAGATTTGCACCAGTTCAGCCAGAATTAGGAGATATTGTGTACTTGCGTTTAGATGCTCCTGAGCGCGTGTGTTCCCTTCTGTGGTGAAGTTGCTGGAGAGGGAATCTCTTCGGCGCTGATTGGCTGGCAGTCGGTCGATGATGCGTTCTGAGGGACAGCACTCGATGGTGAGTGGTTGGTTGGCTTTGCCGGGTGGCGCTTCGTTCGCGGGATTGCGGGTTGCTATGCAACGGAGTTTCCTCTGAGTCTGGAGCGACTCTGAGAGGGGTTTCTTTGACGAAGTTCAACGAAGGATCTTACGGAAGAGTTGATGAGTTTTGAGTGAGCTCTTGGTGGTTTGAAGAGTATGTAAGCATACACGCTGGACGATGGAAAGGTCAGCAAGAGCAAAAGTCACTGCAAAAGCGAGGCACAAGGCAGGCAAAAAGCAAGGCAAAAAGCAACGCATAGCTGCTTGTCATTGGGTTATAAGCGTGTCCATCTGACCCGTCCTTCCTAGTGCGACAGCCAATCAGATATTGTCTTGGGCGGGACCTACGCCCCGTTCTCCGGTTCTTGCATGTAATTAGCGTAATGTCCACGTGATCGTGTGTGCCCAAACTCCTGAGAGTTTATTTAAACGCTTTAATAAGCAAACTTAATAGTTTAAATATGGTGCATCCTACACACATCTACTTTATATCAAAATTCTAGAAATCATTTACCCATCAATTAGGTACCAAAATACATATACTTCCCATAGTTGAGGTGGGAGTAAATAAGGATTTAGCTGTGATAAGTGTTTAACACACAAAATTAACTTGAGTAATATAAAGCATACATAATACAGAGAATACACATGTATGAGGCAACTTCTGGTGATTAGTTCCTATAACTGAGGTAGAAAACCTTACAAATAGGCTGTAATGAAAGTTAAACACACAGAAAGAACTCCACAGGTTACATAAAATATACATGATACTTAAGATATATTTGAGGTAAATACTGGTGATCAGTTCAGCTTATTGGAAGCAATTTTGAGACCGTTGTTTGTATTAAACCACAAGTGGGTTAATTTCAGTCTATTGGTTTTGGAGACAAAAGTCTCTGGAATTTACAACTGCAGAAAGGGGGGTTTAGGGTTTGTGGTGATTCTGGGCCATAAGAATGCTTTAGCATCCTTCGTTTCCTGATAAGGCTGTGGATTTATGCATTGGGGTCACCACAGGGTTTCTTGGCCATTTGGTCGTGAGTTTGGGGAACAAAGGAATCTTTTCCTGCTGTCCTGGCATCGCTGGTTTGAGATTAGACACGCACAACAAGGGGAAGGGGGGTGACATCTCCTTTAGCCATCTCGGCACCATGACTGTGTTTTATGACTTACTAATGGTTCACTGGGGAATCGTTCCGAACTGTGGAATGTGGTGTTGGGTTCATATGAAATGGACTGTTCAAGGATAATCCTACAGTATTTATAGACACAGAAACTAACAATCATGATGGGGAACAGCTGGGTGCAATGAACAGTGATGAGTGCAGACAAGGGTTGTGGGTAATGCAGTTTCTAATGTGAATGACACCGTGGGGGAAGAGGACCTCTAGTGGACACCCGGGGAAACACAAACCAGACACTGTGAAAACTGCTTACACAGCAGTGTGACGTTGGAGATGATAACAACACAAGAACCCAGTGATGGAAACTAGGTACAATACTGTATGCTTTATGTAACAGTGTTATGTTAATATAATGACATCAATACAAAGTCAGTTGAGAATTTTCACTCACATACTGGTGGAGTCTGTCACCTTTGCAGCAATGCTGTAATGCAAACCATATTAAGTCAACATCAATATGTCCAGTTATTTATTTAGAAATAAATATACGTCTTGCAAGTTATAATGATTGTTCACCCAGAATGCACAGTTGATGGTCCCCATTGACTTGCATAGTATTTTCTTTCCTACTATGCTAGTCAATGGGGTCCATCAACTGTCTAATAACCAACATTCTTCAAAATATCTTCTGTGTTCAACAGATGAAAGAAATACTCGAAAGAGATTTGGAACAACATGAGGTTGAGTAAATTATTACAGCATTTCCAGTCTGGGGTGAACTATCCCTTTAAGGAGTGAGAAACCTGTGAGTCTAAAATAAATAGTGATAACTACATAATATGACTGAGGGAAATGTGTGACCTGCTGTAGCTAAACTCATTAGTTGCTAGGGGCATGAAGTGTTATTGCACGAGAGCCAACAGACAGTCAGCATTATGTCCTGGTACTGACATCTAGCCTATTCATGCTGCTAAATGTTTGTTATAATGCTATAAATGGTTGCTAGTGAATTGCTAGACATTTTGCATGGTGATATTTGAAAAGCATTTACCAATGGGTCTGAGTTTGCCTTGATGTTAGCCTTTCTCTATTGTGAAAATAGTAAAAGACTGACAGTTGCTTACCTGGTGATGCAGTGTGCTTTGTGGCTTTCAAGAACATGCAATGCCACTTGTTGTTTGCAGTTCACGCATGTTTGCTGCAAAGATTCCCCCTCTCTCACACTGTCATCCTAAAATGCAAATCACACAGAGAATATAAGGGAGAACATATACATCATACACACAAAGAAGTAACTGATATAGCTTACCTTTTGAATATCCCCATTTAGGGGGAGATCACATTGTAGCGGGACAATGTAAGCCACAGCTTTGTTTAGACTACTTGTTTCCTTCAGATATTTTATAGAATACCCTTCTGGTGGCATAGCTATGTCTATAAGCTGTCTGCTCCTGCAGCAACGCATCAGTTTGAAGCCTCCAGCATGCCTCAGTAGAGGGAAAGACTCCTCAATTATCATAATGAACTCTTGTGGTGTGCACTGCACATCACAAAATCAGACTTTTTTTTTGCCAAGTCCGTTTGCCTGGAGGCTCGTACTTTCCTCAAGACTGGGAATTTGTATTGTATTGACTATAGCACAGCAAAAAAATGTGTGCTCCCATGGCTGGGTGGCATTATTTTTTTTTTTCTTGAACCTTTACTGTAAGGTTGAAACAGTCTGCTCAAAGAGGCCGTGACCTTGTTTGGTCGGTTAGCTGAAAACTGACACAGGGAGGGAAATGGGAGCCGAACAGTTGGAGGCACAACTGTTGGTGCTGAGGACAAAGCAGTGACAGATCCAGCAGCCGACCCCATCAGTCCAGTAGTCAGTCCATCAGTCGGTCCAGTCAGTCTGGCAGTCAGATCACCAGTCAGTCCGGTAGTCAGTCCATCAGTCGGTCCAGTTAGTCTGGCAGTCAGATCACCAGTCAGTCCGGTAGTCAGTCCATCAGTCGGTCCAGTTAGTCTGGCAGTCAGATCACCAGTCAGTCTGGTAGTCAGTCCATCAGTCGGTCCAGTCAGTCTGGCAGTCAGATCACCAGTCAGTCGGGTAGTCAGTCCATCAGTCGGTCCAGTTAGTCTGGCAGTCAGATCACCAGTCAGTCCGGTAGTCAGTCCATCAGTCGGTCCAGTTAGTCTGGCAGTCAGATCACCAGTCAATCCAGAAGTCAGTCCATCAGTCGGTCCAGTCAGTCTGGCAGTCAGATCACCAGTCAGTCCGGTAGTCAGTCCATCAGTCGGTTCAGTTAGTCTGGTCCAGTAAGATGTTTCATAAAAATAAATTTCTAATAACTTTACAAAACTTTGAAGCTATTTATAACAAATTTTTTTCATTATGACAATAATTAATTCTACATTTACAATAAGTTGCCAGGTGTCAGCTTTCAAATGAGATCATACTTGTGTTTTTAGTGCAAAGGGATCATGAACTGTATCTGTTTCAGTTTGGGTATGTCATTTCTGGGGATTTTTCAAAAGTGGGGTTGCAGCTTAACAGGTTAAAGAAAGGCTTTCTAAAAAACAAAACTTATGAAGTGGTCAAAATCATGTCTCCCAATATATTGCACATCTTACTCATGATGTTCACTTTTCATTATCAACATAGCCTAGATGGTGGAAAAAAATTACATTATAATATTGTAACAAATATGAAACTAAATGCGCTTATAGGCTATTTAATGGCTACAACACCTATAGTAGGTCTAAAGACTCTCTATTTGTACAAATTGCTGCACATTCAATTAATTCTGAATTTTGCACACACAAGTTCAAACTAAGGCATTTATTTGTGCATAGTAAAGCATATCTGCAACATTTATCAAGTTCACAGATAATTGTGCCTGCATTTATAAATCATTATGATACTAAAATCATAATAAAGTAGGCTATACTATGTAGGCCTACAAAAAATCAGATGTTTAATTACACATTAAGCATTTTCCTCCCATAGAAAACCATTATAAGAACGCTTAATGTGGCTTAATGCAGATTAGAATGTAGGCTACCCTTATTATGTCGAAATAACATATCGAAATAACGACTTATGTCGGAATAACGAGATATTATGTTGAAATAACGACTTAATAATGTTCAAAGCATGTTAAAAAACTTTTACACACTATCGTAACAATATTACATCGGTTTTTGACACGGTAAGATTTTTAAATGTTTTTTTTTTTAAAAAGGTCTCTTCTTCTCACCAAGGCTTAATTTATTTGATTCAAAATACAGCAATAATATTGTGAAATATTTATACAATTTAAACTGTTTCCCAATTTATAATTTATACAATTTAAACTTTTCTATTTGAATATATTTTAAAATGCAATTTATTTCTGTGCTGGAAAATTTCAGATAGTTGCTGTTGTTTTGAACTTTCTATTCATCATATAATCGTGAAAACAAAATTGTACACAATTGTTTTTAACATTAATAATAATCATAAATGTTTCTTGAGCATCAAATCATCATATTAGAATGATTTCTGAAGGATCATGTGACATTAAAGACTGGAGTAGCCTAATGATGCTGAAAATTCAGCTTTGATCGCAGGAATAAATGACAAATATATTCAAATAGAAAACATTTATTTTAAATTGAATAAATATTTCACAATATTACTGTTTAAAATATCTTACCATTCAAAAACTTTTGACTGGTAGCATCAAACATTGAATATACTTATAGTAAACTACGTACCTGTGGCCCTTTTTGGGAAATAAGTTAACTAATTACTGTAAAAGCAATAGCCTAACAAGTAGGCCTACATCTACTAATGCAAACTTTGAAATCATGTTTTAAAGGCGAAATACAGAGGGACGACGTGTGTATCAGGCGTCTTATTAGGCGACGTACTGAGGGACGACGTGTGTATCAGGCGTCTTATTAGGTGACGTGCCTGGTTCAGGCGTTATGATTTTTTTATACATTTCTCACGTACGCCGTCGCCACGTCGCCGTAAGGTATACGTTACTACTGTGACGCCGCCGTGACGTCGCCGCCGGCCTGTCGCCTGATGTCTCTATCAATCCCATTCAAAAATAGACACGGACTGATGGCGACGGAAGGGTAGACTGCTCCTTCGCCTTCTTCAGGGTAGTCTTAGAAAAGGCATTATCTACCCGCCATATGTGTGAGTGAGGTGAGAGAGAGAGAGAGAGCGCATGAGTGAGTGTGTGAGCATGAGCGTGTGTGTGAGAGAGAGAGAGAGAGCATGAGTGAGTGTGTGAGCATGAGCGTGTGTGTGTGTGAGTGAGGTGAGAGAGAGGATTAAGACACTTTTATTTCAACAACAATTATAGACAAACATGTTTGTTCAACACAATATGATGATGATGATGATAACAATCATTCATCATCACAACAAATAAATAAACATTAAAATTTCAACACCAATTCATCTTCATAAACTGTACATAAGACATGGTTTATCCCCCAAATTTCCATAAAACACTCTAAACGCTCAACCAATTTATAGTACGCATATTCCACTCTGAGACGAGAACCCACTAGGCCCAAAAACATGAAAATTGGATTTACTGCACCGTGTCCTAATATCTTATTTTTTCTAGTTTTCCAGATGGCTAATTTTGCATTACCAAATAGGAAATTAAGTAAAACAAAAACCAATTATTTTGCTCAACGATGTACTTTGGAACAAAGATAAACAACTGAAAAGAAAAAGTTTCACCCAAAGATGTAACCCACTCTGTTAACAAGGAAAACAAATCCATCAACCTTGTACATTGCATAAACAAATGAAAGACAGATTCAATGTCTGCACAAAAAGGACAACCCACACTAACACTAGGAGCAATATGCACCACATGTCTGTTTATAGCTATAGATCCATGTACAATCCTCCACTGGAGGGCACCAGTCCGCTGGTCAAACAGACATTTGTACAGGATACGCCAACTACCTTTAGGGGAAGAGTCAGTACCAAAAACATCTGTCCATTTCATTGAAAGAACCCCAGTCAAAGAATGTAAATTAGACGCCTTTACACAGGTGACATAAAGGGCTTTCTTTCCCACTGCCTCAAATCCATCCATTTGTGGAGTTCTGAAAGACAGACCTTTCCTCTGTTCCTGCCAGTCCCCCACCGCAGCTCTTGAGAGAGAGAGAGAGAGAGCATGAGTGAGTGTGTGAGCATGAGTGTGTGTGTGTGTGTGTGTGTTTGTGTGTGTGTGAGAGAGAGAGAGAGAGAGAGAGAGCATGAGTGAGTGTGTGAGCATGAGCGTGTGTGTGTGTGTGTGAGAGAGAGAGAGAGAGAGCATGAGTGAGTGTGTGAGCATGAGCGTGTGTGTGTGTGTGTGTGTTTATGACAAATTATTATGTTACTCGTAACTTGTGCTCATGATTTAACTTTTCTCTTAGTGCTGCCCTGATGAACTGTTTTGGAACATCAGGAAACTTTTTTTGTACTGTGTCTGTAAATGCAACAGTGCTGTTGCAACCAGCAACACTACACCTACGTAACCTCCTGACCACTGTACTAAACACAGATAAATCTACGCTAACTTGAAGCTGTCCTAACTGATGCAATACTATGCTACTAACTAACTATGCTTCTAACAATACTACACTAACAACTATGCTAATTAACTACCTAGGCTACACAAAATAATCTAAATAACTATGTAAATGTTATGCTAAATAGATGCTAAAATACTCTATCCTGATCGTTTTCAATACTCGCAATTCCAACTCCTGACTCGCTACAGTGGTTTTAACGAAACAAGATGTTTTTATACTGCCAAGGGCGTAGTGAACTCGTACCTGCTTACGTAGCGTTGTACCGCTTACATCCAATAGGAAAATTCAACTGCAGTAGCCACCGTTCAACCTGAAGAGGGCAGCACTCAGACATATTTACACCATATATTGTAGAATTAAAACACTTTATACCCAAATGTCAGAAAAGTTACTTGAATCAATGAACAGCACTAATAAAGCCCCAGTCTTACAGATCATTAACTAAAACAAGTTGGTTTAGGGTTTAGTTACCCTTTAACATTTGGAGAAAAAGCTTTGTATATTTCACTGCATGGAAATATTCTGAATGGCAGACATATGAATAATGTGCTGTAAAGTAAGACTGTCATGGGATAATGGACCATTTCCCCCCCTTTTTTATTTTGAACTCAAATTCCCCAGTGACAACATACTTTACTCCGGTAACACTTTATAATAACTGCACGCTATTAATCATTAGTTAAGCATTAGTAAACAGTTAGTTCATCATTTATAAAGCATTAATAAGCAGTTTATACAGCTATAAATGCTTTTTTCTTGATTTATAAGCATATCTATAATGTGTTTAATAATTGTATTTTCATACTTTATTAATGATCAATTTATCATTTCTATTTTTTATTTTTTTTTATTTAACCTTTATTTAACCAGGAAGTCCCTTGAGATAGAATCTCTTTTCCGAGGGAGACCTGGCCAAGACGGCACACCAGTTACAATTTAAATACAAATACAACACAGTCAAAACAACCAAACAAGCATCACATAAAAAGGAACAGGTCAAATATTACATTTTTGAGTTATATGGCATTTTAACATGGTCTTAAATTCATTTAATGGGACTAAATCATTTAGATGTAGCAAGTTTTGCAGATTAAATATTTCATTATTTATAAACCAGTTGTTTAGGAGTTATCAGTGGTTCATAACATCACTTAGAAAGTATGAGTAAATGATTAATACAACTATTTAAATGTACATTCATACATCTTATTATTCAGATATAGTGATGGTTACTTTGTGTGTTAATAAATGCTTTATTAACATGTATTTCTACAGTAAATAATGGTTAAATCAGGTAGTTATGAAGCATTTAGTAGTGGTCAGTTAACTATTTCTGTGAGCTCATCTAAAGTGAGGACTAGTTATGCCTTATAAAGCATTTATAAAGGAGATTTAAAGGCTCAGTTATCTTTTAAACAGAAAAAGGAAACAAACACAACACAGTGATAGAGAACATAGAAATATTTATTTCACGATGCAAAAAAATAAAAACTGTACAACTGTACACTTGACATGAAATTAAAAATAAATCAGTGCAATGTTATAGAAAATAAAAATTCCTGTACATCTCCAGAAAACATAACTGTGCAGTAAAATGAAACTAAGACTCTGCAGTCTGATATCAGGGGTGCAAACAGCGCGCTTTTCGGCGCCTCCCGCTTTTTTCACGTCAGTTTGGGTGACTTGTGTGAATCGTGCAGATCCGAAGAGGTTTTTTTAAGGGGGGGGGTCTAATGGTTTGAGAGGGTCTGATTATAATTTATATCTATATATATTATATCTGATTATAATTTAACCAACAGTAACTCTGGATTGCGTCCACCAACAAGTAAATAGGAAATAAGCAAATCAGAACACTACGCGCCAAACCAGCATGTGCGCAAGCGTGAACCACTAGTGTTTCTGTCTCACTCTGGATCTGCCACTGCATCACATTTCTCTCTGCGTGGCGTGGAGTGTCCGTTTTTATGTCGGCTCCTATTTTTTACAGTCTATGGTCGGCTCTCATGTTAACTGGTTAGAGCTTGTGTTAGAGCACAATGCCTGCGTGACATACACACTTCTCGAGCCGCGCCGAAACCGCGTGCTAGAAATAGAACCGCAACCGACGCCTATTTTTCACGCGACACGCAAGAGTGTTGGAAGTTTTCAGACAAAATAGAAGGCGCAAATACATATTAATAAATTACATTTTGATGCTTGAAAGTTTCTCGGTTTTGACAAATGCATATATAATTGTAATTTAAAAAATAGGACTAATTATCGATTTTCAAATATTGCCCCTGTCAATAGGCCTACAGAACGAAATATTCTGTTGCCTATTTTGCCGTCAATACTGCCGACGTTGTCTTTGCTGTATCAGGCTATATATATTATGTTTAACATCCAAATGCTAGATGGTCTGTCGGCGCACAGAGCCACGCAGTCGCAGAGCACGTGAAGTTCGTGAACACCGAATTCCCTTTTCTTTCTGATCTATTTGTGTTTGAACAGACATGTGCACGAAAAAATAAGCCAGTGTCCGTCTCAACGAGTTTCCCCTTAAACGCAGTCAAAATAAAACTTAATTACCGGTATTAGATACGTGCATTCGTCTTAAAGGGACAGCACCCTGTAGCTGTTTGTGTCACCAAAGTTAATCAAACAACAAAAGAGAAAGAGAAAAATCACGTTTTGTCAAAAGATAAACTGTATTAATACTTAATACAGTTAATTTACCTGAAAAACATAAAGCACTGCTTTATTTCTCGTGTATTTGTGTTTTATTGTATTTATATATGCTTCTATTTTGTTTATTAGTTTCTATGCAGATGCACTAGGCCTACTCTACACAATTACCCCAATCATCCTAGAATTATTAATTCTTTACAAAAAGAGCTAATCAAATCATCAGGTGAAATTGTTTTCAGGAAGTAGCAGTAAAGCAAGAAGAAGAAGTGCAAGATAGTTTTTCTAAATTTCATTTGACTCTATGTGCCTACAGGGGTGGGTTGGGGATGGTGGCAATGTAGTATCTGGATATTTGCCGCGGGACGAGGGCTTCGATTACCTCTCTCTTTTTTGACCATACATGTGTTTGCACCCCTGTGATATAGAAATACATTTCTGTAGTGTAAACAACAATTTACCAGTGCAAAAATATATATATATATATATATTTTACTTATATAAAATAACAATAATAATAATTTAAAATATTTCACAGTCTAACTACCTCAGTACTAACTTTAAAACATTCGAGAACAGCAATGCAGACCGTGAACAACTTTAGTCTGATTGAATGTGGACCCTTCCACAGATCCTAGGTCAGTCAGTTCCCGGAAGCCTTGAAGGCTTTGATAGTGTCTTCTATAGCTGGATCCTCCTGAACTGCAGTGGCTCGTTGTGTGGCAAACACACTAAGTTTAGCCTGACTGCTGTGGTGTTTAAGGAGATCTTTAATCTCGCTGGGTGCAGCGATGTACAGCTCTGCGATTGGAGCATTGACCACCACTGTGCTCCGGTCCACCCCAACATGCTGGAAAGCAGCTGACATCGTCCCTCCTCGACTGAAGTGCAGAATCATTGTTTTGTATCGGGCCACCGCCGGCTGTGGGGTTTGAGCTGTAATTCAGAGGACAGAGAATTAGTGATAGTATTTGGTTTATTCTTATCGCACACACTTTGACACACACACACACACACACACACACACACACACACACACACACACACACACCTTTGACTAGTTTATTGTGTCAATTCACAGCATGACACATTCTACAAACTTCAGTATAGAAAGATAGCAGAGCACATCAGTTACACCCAGACAATCAGTTCAGTCCAATGTTAAATTAACACCTTCAATAAGTCATATATGCACTTTGTTGCCTCTGAATTCAGAGTTGTTCATTATACAGTCGTGTGCAAATATATTTTTTTCATTTGATTCAATATTTTGCTATGAGGATCTGATTTATTGGTTTGTTTTTTACACAGTACTTTAGCCAACCAAAGAATATTTCTCTTGAGGGTAATAGCTGTAGTTTGCTGTAACTTCTTCCAGAGTAAAGTAACTGGTAGCTTATGAACTTCTGATCTAATGCAATAAATGCAGCTTTGGCACATGGTACACAGGAACACAAAGCTTAACTCACATAATAAAACTCAACTGTACTATAATTTGAATGCATATTGTGTGTTGTGAGACTTGCCTGATGTCAGTTGTTCTTTTAGCCAGTTAGTTATTTTCTTTTGTGGACAAGCAGCACATGAGGGAAGAGCCAAACACATTTCTGTCAGGCACAAATCAATCTTCAGTGGATCAAAGGTCTCCTTCAGTAAGTGGATGCAATTCATGTACATGTAAGCAATTAATAACAGTTGTCATATAAATATGTATTCATCATAAACTCACTTTGTTTGCTGTTCTCTTTGTAATTTCCATAAAATGTGCAATTTTTTAAATAATGCATACAATTATTTTACATAAAGGCGTTCATAAACATTACATGTTCTATTTGCCCTTAAAGGTTTCCTCAGGGTCTACGGTTACGGCAGATAGACATGATGGATGACATTTCATTTCATGTCAAGTGTAGTTTATTTTTGTTACACAACCACGTCTGAGGGCATTCGTTCCAATGAACTGCCGTAGCCAAGGCAACATCTAGTGTATATATCTATGCACCAGTCTGCGCACACGTCACACACCAGGATGCGCACACGTCACACACCAGGAAGCGCACACGTCACTCACCAGTCTGTGCACACGTCACACACCAGGAAGCGCGAGCGCCCTCAGATCACTTGGACGTGGTTGTGTACAAGAGGTAAAAACGTTATAAATACTGTTAGTTTTCTCACACAAACCGCTCGTTTCGTGTCTTAGGCCATCAGTGTGTACTTACGATGGGGAATTGTTTAATTTGGACTCTGTGCATGCTCTTTGAGGTGGTGATCATAGACCTGCATTATATGACTGACAGACAAGAACGGTTTGACTTAAAAATATCAAAATTGAAACTACTGCAGAAACAGACACCTACATCTTGGATGCCCTTGAGGTAAGCTAAAACATACCAAAATTTAATTTCAAAGTGAACTATCCCTTTAAACACATTATAGATATGCTTATAAATCCAGAATAAAGCATTTATAGCTGTATTTATAAACTGCTTATTAATGTCTATTAATGCTTTATAAATGATGAACTAACTGTTTACTAATGCTTAACTAATGATTAATAGGGTGCAGTTATTATAAAGTGTTACATTTACTCCTAATGTTGGGTAAGTTGAGCCACTTCAGTGTCACTAGCTCTATTTCTGTGTGCTTATGATCTTGTCCTTTATTTGTCCTGATAGAAGACAGCTGAAATATGATTTGTTGTATAGTAACTCTGAAGCACGGATATTTTTCAGTGAAGAATATGTTCTCTGAGCTTCATGTCCTCTACAACAGTCTCAGTCTTCCTCCAACATCAGGACACCTGAACGAAGCTCGACAATCTAATCTGTCTTAATCTGTCACACTCACACACACACTCATTAATCTGTCTTAATCTGTCCGATTAAACATTATTCAGCTGGAGTGTCTAAATCATTTCAACAAAGAGCAGAATAAGTGTCCAGTGATGCTCTTCGCATGAAAGCGGCTGAGCTTTAGAAGCAGAATGTGAGATTCGTCACGTAGAGCTGGAACATTTCTCCTCATGTTGCTCCATCAGGTCATGGTTTAGTCTGTAGTTGCAGCACAGTTTGTGTCTCCAGGAGCTTTTGTTCTGCTTTTGCACACGTTTCTCCTCCAGCGGCTCCTGGAAACATCAGCGCAGGTTTTTATCTATTTATTTAAATGATCATCTGTAAAGATGCCTAACTTTAAAGTCTGGACTACAACAAAGCTTGTGCTCTTATTGCTTTGGAGAAAAGATGCTGTTCATGTCACACATTTGACCGCTGTGTTGTGATGAACACAATGATCTGTCATGAACTTCAGCATCAACTCTAGAGAAATGTGTCCAGTAGAGGAACATCTGTGACTGTTGTAGTTGAGAGAGTTTCTGGCATAATTGAGCTGATAGGAAAGAAACACACAGGACACATGTACTTAAATAAAAAAGTTGTAACTTTTTCTTTACTCTTTTACTTACTCTTTTAAAAGGTTATTTATAACCATGATGAAACCCTGCTGATGGCCTGGGTCTGGTGGAGTAGTGAGTTTGATGTGATTAAACTCGAGGTTCTGTGGGGTGTGGACTGGATTGACTCCATTCCTGGAGCTTCCCAACAAATCTCTGGGGTTTGGACTGATGTGGCAGTGAACCCAAGGATACCCCGTGAAACACTGAGACGATCTCCTGATAGTGTGCTTTATTTCTCCACACACTGTCTGACAGTAAATTAATTGTGCAGATCAGTGACGGTACACACACTCACAGTATCGCTGTTAAACACAGATGATCACGGTGTAATTCCAGTCTTTCAGCAGCTTCAGAGCTCAATCTGCTGCCTTCATCACCACAACATCTTCTTCTGAAATGATGGTGTTTTATCCTTTATTAGATTTCCACGAGCACAACAGCTTTATATGACAGGAGCGACACACACACACACACACACACACCAGCCTCTGTGCCTCAGCTCACACTAACACATCTCGATCATGAACATGACAAAGTCAAGATGATATTTGTGTGTGTTTATAATCAAAGACACACAGAAGGTGTTCAGGGTCAATATGACAGACTGAAATGTGTGAAATATTTCTGATATTTTATATTTTTTTATATTATTTTAATATTTCCTCAGATTAGACAGAATCAGCTGGAAGGAAGACATCAGATATCTGCGAGTGTTTGTTTCAATCTCAACAAGCTTTGATTCTCAGTAGAGACTGTAGTTTCAGACTCGGCTTTATTCAGTATTTCTTGGATTATGTGGCATTAGTGTTTTTCATTCTCTCAGTTATTAATGGTGTCTGTGCCTCTCTTTATTTCAGATTAGTGAATGGAGACAAAACCGTTAAACGTCGATCACTCAGCGCTCGCAAAGGGAGTCTGACAGGAGCTTTTCTGAGGGAAACTTTATCACAAACTCTGTGCTTTTACTTCACGACAACTGACTTTCAGGACGTTGTGATAGTAATGCCATCATTTTTAGGTGTAGGCGGATAAAAATAAGACTAAAGATTTATATATTCTATATGAGCGCTACACTGGACCGTCCTGTTTAACACACGATACAGGTCCGTCTAATTGACTATGAACAAAACGATTTAATGTTAAACACTTTTCAAATTATTCTTCCACCTTTAATTCTCTGCAGGAACAAGACAACACAAGAAGATAGAAACCAATCTCTGATGGAAACATTAATAACACAGAATCGCAGGTGAAATCCACGACATTGTATGTCACATGATGTAATTTCTGAATAATCCTGAATGGATTGAAGTGATGAAGAAATGCATTTAAAGAGAATCCGTTACATTCAGATATTATGGCTTATAATATTTCTGGATTTAATTGAAGTTTGAGAATGTTACGTCTCTTGAGTTTATAGAAAGCAGAAGATTTTACTGACTGACTGAATTCACAATCTCTCTACTTGCTATAGGTGGGGATTTCAGTGTTGTGATTGACAGCGCTCTTGATAAATGATTGACAGGCCGACTCTCATCACTTAATTCAGAATATAAACCATTCCTGGAGACACTTGATGTGACTGAAGTCTGGAGATGGACGTGGTTTATTTGTTGTTGATATCTGAGGTAAAGCTGTGGTAAAGTATGCAAACATCACGTGAACGTCACTACGGGAAGCAGAAAGTGTCTTCAGACTTCACGTCTCTGTTTTCAGCGACTCTCGCCGATCGGTTACATCAGCCGATGTCCAACACACCTAACATGACACATTCACAAGAGGAGCACATGGCAAGAACACATGAGGGAAAAGGGAATCACATGACAGGAACCTTGGCTATTGGTAAATTACAAAATTAAAGACATGAAACGTGAAAACAAAACCCAAACCAGTGTGACTTTTTTTCTTCAATTATCTACAGCAGGGGTCGGCAATAGGTGGCCCGCCAGCAATATTTTCTGGCCCGCCGGATTATTTTGGAAGTCCGTTTTTAAAAAACATTTTTTTATCAGCCTATTTTTATTTTACAATAACGGTTTACAAATAGGCCCCGTTTGTCATTCGTTACTTATTATTTATTCGGGTATAACACACTGATAAATAATATGTATTACCTGATAAAAAATATTTGCACTAAATGCTGCACAAAACTCTTACACTACTTGAGAAAAGCCGTAGTCGCACGGCGATTTCACCGCCGCATACTGTGTGAAACGCCCATAAGGAATCTTGCGGCGCGGGATTAAATTTTAAAGTATAAAGACGGTAGCGGTCAGAACTCTGGTGTACTTTGGACGGAGCGGGCGGTCTGACTGACAATAGCCCACTCCCGACATCTTTTGACAGCGTATCCGCACTTCATTCTGACCACCTGTACACCTAGCTCTGAGGAGCTGTTTGGTACTGAAACCATTGTCAGTCAACCACATTCTTTTTTTGCAAGGATGTTTGAAATAGTTCGGCAGAAAATAGCCTATATACCTTATTTGTCAGTAGGGCAATATGGTTTTCGTTTATGTTGCTTAGAAATGTGAGTGATAGGCTTTGTCCTATTTAATTTATGTTATTTATATTTCATTAATTTTTTCTGTGACATTTTTTTCTCTGCTGACAGTAGGCTAGCCTACAATGTTAAAATAATATTTTATGTTGACACGAACACAATTTTTGTATAGCATTTATAATTGTTATAGGCTACTTAATCTCTCTCTTTCCGTTAGAGACATTTGAATGTGAGATTCTGGAAACGAGATCTAAATTTTGCGGACCCGTCAGGTCGGGAAATAAAGCGGGTGAACACAGAGTGTATTTTAAGCGGTTGCTGAATAGAATCTTGTGGGAGCGGGACAAAAAAAAAAAAACAGTCCCGCGCAGACCTCCTTAAACCATAGGTGTGTATGTGTGTGTCCCGAATAAATAATAATAATAAAAAAGGAATAAAGTTCAAAAGTCGGACTGTAAGCAAATTAGGCATGATTACGTTTCACACCTTTATTAAAATGGCTGTAATATGTTAACACAATAGTACTTGATCTGTTTAAAATGATTTCATTGATATATGCAATGTAGACGTTAAGAGTATTCATTAAGAGTATTTAATTTGTATCCATAGGGCTACTCCGTGTAGCTGGCCCGCCATCTACTGGCTAAAAAAAAAATTGGCCTGCGGCCAAAGTTACTTGCCGACCCCTGATCTACAGTCTTCTGCAATGCCCTCCAAATCTCATGAAGCCTGACAGTGCACTTGGAGAACCAAATAAGAGACACAGAGACCAGATTGCTGCTCAGTTGTTTCTCAGTTTAATGCAGTTGGACAGAGGATACGTGTGTCAATACATGAGTTAGCCTGTTTTCTGCTTGTGTCAAAGTTGCGTAAGGAAAACTACAGAGAGGAAGAGAAAGCGTAGACAGATCACAGAATGCAAACTCAAACAGGGTGACAGAGAGCCAACACATATTTTACACTGGCACAAATATCACATCACGGTAAGTCTTCAGGAATTAATCTTCAGGATTATAATGATATCGAGCTCTAGGGATTCTGCTTTCAGTTTACATTAATTTACAGACTCTTTACAATCTGAAATATACAGAGGTGGAAAGTAAACATGTAAATGTTCAACACTTCCGCTCTTCTATAGGCCAGGCGTTGATTCACAGATGATCAGCTTTAGTGAGAAGATCGATTATGACAAACAGATGTATTTTTGATGGCTACAGAAAATCTATACTCTCCAATTAAAGTGTCTGGATTGTGATATTTAAAGGAAGAAGGCTGAGTAAATAAAATGATAAATTATATAATGTTTTTATTTCACCTATGTGAAAATGCTCAATAATAACAATAATAATAATAATAGACTAGATTAAAAAGTTTGTCGAGACAAACTTTAAGATGGCTTGAGAAAGTTTGGACCAGACAGTTTTGAAGAAGTTTAAAGTAGTTTAAAGTTGTAAGTTGATAGATAGATAGATTTTGATCTATCTAGATTTTGGGTGGTTGCTAGGGTGTTGCTATTGCTTGGGTGTCCCTATTTTCCTGAACTGCTTTTACATGCCCTTAACTCAAAGCATTCCTGATTTTGGATCCTCCTCCTTCCTAAAGTTATGTTCAGACCACGCATCACACAGTGTTTGTGCCGCACTGGCATTGAGCAGATAGAAAAAGTAGCGATTGAACAAAATGCACAAGATGTTTTAAAAGAAGAATTAAATGTTGGTCAAACCGCTATTAGAGTAGCTGAGTCAGTGTTGTCAACCAAGTGAAAAAATCCAGAAAATAAATCAAACACTGAACAAGTTACAAAAGTGTCAAAGACGAATCCCATGAGCTGTTCTTCTCAGTCAGATGATGGGTTGAGGAACACGAAGAGTCTGAAAGTGATGTTAGTGGAGACACACAGATGGATGTGGAGAGTGCTTACTCTTTCACCAAAATTCAGTCCTTTTTACAAAGAACCAAAGGCTTGAGATCAGTTAAAGTTGATGAGTTTTTCCCAGATCTTAAGTTGTTCCTTGATTCAGTTTAACTATTCATGAAAATACAGAACACCCCGGCCAACTGACCTTCACAGACCAAGACATTTTTAGTCTAAATAATGTATGATTAAAAGTTAAATAGCTAATGATGGTTAAGTGTCTTTTGTTTTTCTTTTTCTTTGTTTTGTTATCCTCTCTCTTTTGTTAAAGTGCAAATTAACATTTGCTATGTGTGACATAAAGCTGGGTTCTTTAAACATCAATGGTGCCAGAGAGGATGCAAAGAGAGTTTCCCTTATCAGTTTGTTTAAAGTTAAGGAATTAAATGTAATTTTTTCACAAGACATGTACACATGATTCTGAAGAGTGATGAAGAATTGAATTTGGTGTTTAAGTTTAAGGTTGATGACTTTGACTACACTGTGCATGTAACATCAGAGATGATGAAATGCTTTGGGTGTGGGACTGTAGGGCATGTTATTCGCCCATGCCCAGAGAGAGCAGGTGAGATGCGGGCTGTTAACACAGTGGACCCGCCGAAAGCGGAGCCTCTTTACCTGGCGAACCGCAGAGAACCATGCAGGAAGAAAACCAAGATGATAGCGATCAGGAGAATGAGCAGATAGAAAATGTAGCGAGTAAACAAAACGCACAAGATGTTTTAAAAGAGGAATTAAATGTTGGTCAAACCACAACTAGAGTAGCTGAGTCAGTGTTGTTAAATGAGTAAGAGGTTTTGTTGGTCGCTGACATTTCCAAATTTAAAAAACCCCAGAAAATCAATCAAACACTGAACAAGTTACAAAAGTGTCAAAGGAGAATCCCATGAGCTGTTCTTCTCAGTCAGATGATGGGTTGATGAACACGAAGAGTCTGAAAGTGATGTTAGTGGAGACACACAGATGGATGTGGAGAGTGCTTACTCTTTCACCAAAATTCAGTCCTTTTTACAAAGAACCAAAGGCTTGAGATCAGTTAAAGTTGAGTTTTTCTCAGATCTAAAGTTGTTCCTTGATTCAGTTAAACTATTCATGAAAATACAGAACACCCCGGCCAACTGACCTTTACAGACCAAAAAATCTTTACAGTCTACAAAAATATGATAAAAGTTAGCACAAATAACTAATGATGGATAAGTGTCTTTTCTTTTTCTTTGTTTGTTATCCTCTCTGTTTTGTTAACATTAACATTTGCTATGTGTGACATAAAGCTGGGTTCTTTAAACATCAGTGGTGCCAGAGAGGATGCAAAGAGAGTTTCCCTTTTTCACAAGAAATATGTTGAAAATGAAACTGCATGGAAGAAAGATTGGGATGGGGAAGTTGTTCTCAGTCATAAGAGTAGTAACAGTGGTGGAGTTGGTATCCTGTTTTCATGAGATTTTTTACCCATTTCTTGTGTTACTGAAGAAATCATTGAAGGTCGCTTGTTAAAATTATCACATGGCTTGGTTGAATTCTAATGTAGAATGCGGTGTGATATTTCTTGATATCAGACGCTGCGAAGTATAACAGAGCGTTGCCATGAGAAACAGAGCGTTGCTATGGACGCAGGATTCTAACCGTAGAGACGGAACAGACTATTTTCTTTAGCGGAAGCAATACAATCATTTTTAAATCAATAAACTCCTTTTTAAATCAATATTTTGTGTCAAATTATTGATTTATTTGGTAGGTAGCCATGTACCCAGCTAGCAAAAATTGTGCGGGCAGAGAGCGGCCCGATTAAGGCTAAAACACTCGGCCGATCCTCGGCATGAATCTAGGTCCGATTGCTCTGCGAGCGCTCGGTTTTAACGCGGCCCGATTAAGGCTAAAGACACTCGGCCGAGCGCTCGGTTTTAACGCGGCCCGATTGCGGAACCCCGAGTGAGAGGACGTAAGCTCGCCTCCAATCCCGTTCCTTATTTGAACTTTATTGATTTCCATTCATGTCAGGTTAATACTAAAATTGCTTAGCAGACGTTATTTATGCAAGATAAACAAAGTAAACAGCACAAAGAAGACAGGTTTCATGTTTAATGCATTTTTTTTTATTGGACCACACTACAAAAATAGGATAAACACACTTTTTAATAACAGATTTGAATAGAATAGAAATAATATCACAGCATTAATGTAGAATTCAAGGAGTTCAAATACCATTTTCCAATGTCAACATTTTCACTTTGAAACATTTAATTCTGGCCCACCTTGTTTTTGAGTTGTCTACGCACACACTTTTTAATAACAGATTTGAATTGAATTGAAAAGAATAGAATATAAATAATATCACAGCATTAATGTAGAATCAAGGAGTTCAAATACCATTTTCCAATATCAACATTTTTAACTTTGAAACATTTAATTCTGGCCCACTGCGTTTTTGAGTTGTCTACGTTGTCTGCCTGTTCGACCTCTGGATCGGCCACCATCCCTATCAGAGGCTAACTGCAGACACCTGGTGATGAGGAGCTCTATTTCCTTTTCTGTAAATTCTTTGGTCAGGGCATTGCGGCGGACTGCATCTGAGAAAAACACAAGATAGAAGAGGGCAGCATGACCATGTGATGTTACTCAGCAACCACCAAAACTTAATTTGGATGCAGGGCAAAAGTTTAGGAGTACAGTCTAAAATTTAGGAGCACCTTCTGATCAATGACAAATTAACCTTCTCATTAAAAGGCGATATTTGATAAAATTACTTGCCGGGGCATTTTTTTTTTTTGAAAAAGCGCATATTCTTAACTAAATCACAGCCTTTGTGATTTCATGATAGCACTATGGTATATTATGATTGTAAATGGTTTTAAATAGATTGCGTAGCCTTAGAAAACGGTGTAATAATGTTATTCATGGATTCTCGTCTGTGGAATGCGCCACTTACGGTATTTTGCCGGTTACTCAACACGGGTAAATTGCAATTGAGGATTTTTTTAAAATCGAGTACTCTACTTTAATCGAGGAATCGTTACAGCCCTAGTTTCAATGGAGGGTGCACCCATAGAACCTGATCAGGTCAGTCGCACTGGTGCTCCTAAATACTTTGTCAATGTCACAGCCAGTAAAAAAAAAAAAATAGGTCGCACTGTAGAGCCCTGGGATGTCACCACAGTGCAGTTATCCAGCACTGACACTCACCCAGAACCACACTTTTAATGAGTCTCGCCAGCGAAGTGTTCATTGCTCTTTTCAGGACCTGCCCCAGAGTGTCTTTAAGAGTCATGCCTCCAAGAGTCATGCCTCCGACCATTCCAAGGAGAACAGTCTGAAACAAAGACATGTAACTCGTTAGTTATTTAAGGAATATAGCATGAGGGAGAGTGGGGACTGACTTTTAGGAATGATCTGATTAATGCATAATTTAACTCACCAAATTATTCTTCTCCTCTGGATTCTTTAATGTCTCCTCCAAACATTGTAGCTCCTCAATAGTTGAAAGTGGGAGCCCAAAATGTGTTGGGTCTGGGGTGAAGTCTGGAACTGCTGGAGATTTTTTTGAGCTGCATCAGGATGAGCAACTGCTGCTCTCTGATAGAATCAAGCTGGATGAGGATCTCCTTAGCAATTGCTGTAAGACACAAGAAAAAGCAGGCATAACAGATTAGTAGCAAAACATCGTACGTAGATATGTCAGAGTAAACCGAGAGAGATCACTTTGTAGAATTCCTACCTGTAGGCACAGCCTCCCGAGAAGACCTGTTTTTTGTGTCTTCCATGGTGTTGTTTTCCATGGTTGTGTTGACATTTCTGCCTTTATAACTGAGGGGATTATAATCAGAGGAAGGTTAAGTTTAAAATAAAAATGTTGAATGTAATATATTTTTCTCCTGGTCCTTATTTTAAATAGGTCATAAAAAAAAAATTCAATATTATCGATATCGACCGATATGAAAAGCTTACATCATGATACAGTTTTCAGCCATATCGCCCAGCCCTAGGGTAACTTAGCTAATAAACTTTTCAAACCTGCCTGTACAGACCGCATTTAGCCAAAGGTAATGTTGATGTTAGCTATAAAGTGCGATTTCAGTTTGCGCCATAAACGTACAACTAGAGGCCAATTCACACCGCAGACAAACACCAACAAAAAAAGTCACCAACAAAAGTTGGCCGTTGTATTCAGAATGTTATGAAAAATAAGTGTCATGTTCACACTGCCCCAACAGACACCGACAAACTCGAGCACCCATGGAAAAATATGAGATATCCATTCATTTTAACCAATACAAGTAAAAGATTGCAGCTTTCAGACACAACTTTCTTATCGTTTAATATTGTTAAATGTCGAGAATGCATCTGTTACAGGCCCCTGTGCAAAAGGCCATTAAATGCACTTCACGACGTCATGTCACAGCGTTCACAAAATGGTGGACGGTCTGCACATAGATCTTCACAACCCAGAACATTAATACACAAAATATTTGCAGCATGAACATATACATCGGAATTACAGGACTCGTGTGCATATTAAGTTGTTGTATCATACCTGTAAAAACAGGAGCAAACGTGTCAGCGTAATCATAATCCCCAGCAACTGTGAGGTCGCCGGCGCAGCTGCTCCTCTATAAGAGTCCTCAGTTCATTTTCATAATAAGAGTCCCGATCTCACTCAGCAACAGACATGACCCAGCTTTCAGCAGACCAAAGTCCCACATCATTCCTCTATTTACATAAGTAAAATAAATATTTTCTTACACGATCAAAATGTGCACATACTTTAAGACAAAACGTGTCTGTTGGCGTTTGTCTGTGAATTGGCCTTAAGCCAGCTAACATTTGTTCCACTTTATTTTCTTCCACAGATCAAAGACTCGTAAATATTATTCACGTAAATTGCATTCAATAAAAATGGTGTCTAGACTAGCGACTAATTCTTTGCCAACTAGCAGAACGAAAATATGAGCTGCTAGCGCAAAACAGCGCAGCTAGTCAATGTTAGCTTCGTTCGCGCCATAAAAGTAGCTTTCATATTACCCCCATTTGCACTACTTTACTCAGACAAAAATTTGATATTGTTGTCCTAATTAATAATTCTTAGTTGAATTTTAGTTCTGAATTCTTTCTTTTCGTTTCATCTAGGGAAGCACTGTCAAATGAACAAAGTTTAAACGGATCGATAATAATCAACATTAAATCAGCAACAGTTCGAAATATGTAGGATTTTAAGGGAACTGATTGAAACTATGCTCGGCGTGAAATGTTGATGCTTTTTAAGGAATTTGAACACAAGACTTACCTCAAGTTCACCGTAATGGCGTAGGATCGAAAAGGGATGATTTTAAGTCAGGCGTTGAGTTTTATCTCACCGAAAGTTGTGCACATGTCACTCAGTGCTGACGCTTGCTGCAGCAACTGTTGAAATCGGCTTCATACCGGTAAACGCATCTGAGCCGAGCGCCCAGAGTTTAACCGTCACTGCTGGTAAACATTTGAAATAGCCAGTAAAATGAATTTTAGACTCAGTGTTGCTAACAAGATGTTGTGCATGTAGGCTACCCATCCCATCAACCCAAGTAAACACAGGATAGTCTACATCTTAAAAATTATGTTGGCCGGTAGAAAAATATTTTGGCCGGCATTTTGTTTCTGTTACCCACCATTGGTAAATGAGCCAAAAGTTAACAAAGTTGTATGTATAGATGCCTGCCTGCAGGTGGCAAAGTGACTTGGCTTTATTGCGGTTGCCACTACTCAGCCGATGTGCGACTGCAATCACCGTGACTGTGCGAGTGATGACCAAGCGCCCATGCATGTTTAAAATACACGTAAAGAATGATCTTCATGATAACTAAATATTTTTGCTATGGTTATAAATATTAAAGAATGCTCTGTGCAAAATGACACTATTATTATTATTTACCGCAGATATTTTGTTTTGGACAACGACATTCGACGAGTAGCCTATAACATCCTAAGATACAGTCAGGAATTTACGTAATTTTTAAAATAATTTTTATGTTAATTATTGCTACATTAAAACCATCCTTGATTTAACCTAAGCCGAGTCATTTCCAGAAGTGGTCCAGATACAGCAGAGCCGAGTTACCAGTTACGGTGAACATGAATCGGCCCAGTGCTTTACAGCCGTAACAGAAATGCATGTGCCAGAGCGAGCTGCGGGCCACAATCGGCCCGGTTAACACACGCCGATGCCGAGTCTGAGCCGCAGGCGCCGCGGGGCAGCCGAGCTCGGGCCGATTATATATGCTATCTGGGTAATAAGCTGGATAATGTAGAGTGAGGCAGTTGTTATAGCGAATACAACCCCTTCAGGCTGATTCAAGACCCCTCCGCTTCACGTCCTGATCAGGTCCCAAATTAGGCTATTTATTTAGGATTTTGTGTCACAATTATGTCAGTATAGACATCGATTCATCTGTTAGTAGTGGTGGCCGATACTGCAAAATTTGGTATCGATCCGATACCAAATACATATAGGGTCAGTATTGCCGAAACCGATACGATACTTTTTACTAAAAAAATACTTTTGTGTAGGGGAGAGCAGTATGTCATTATTTCTGAGGTGAATGAATGATCAATTCTTTAGGCAATATTTTTTTATTAATGTATTGAAGTGCACAAAATTATTAGTTAGTAGGCACTGTGGAATGAATGCTTTACAGCAGAAGTTCTCAACTTCTCACTCAACAAAAGTGCACACAATTATTACTGAAGAACAAACAAAGAACAAATATACCTGTGCAATTACATTCCCTGAGCCCCCCTTCTGGGCCCTGTCCCCTGTTCAAGTCAGAGGTTTTAATTGAGAAACAACAACATATTTACATTTTTCTGTTTTATGGCACTTCTTCTATCGCTCACTAGCTGTCCTGCCTTGGAGAAGATTCTTTCTGATGGAACTGATGTGCCAATGACTCCCAGGTGTTTCCTTGCTAGCTTGCTTAGAGAGGGGAATGTTGCCTCATTCTTTTTCCACCAAAGAAGTGGGTCTTGATCCCTTGGAACTGGCTACTCTTCTGTGTAGCGTCGCGTTTCAGTTAGGGAATCTGTGCCAGTTGTGCGATGCTGCTGGGAAGCCAGTACTTGAGAATCAAATTCCATCCATATCCCACCTTTTGCAGCAGCCCCTGCAGGGGAGCATGAGGTAGTCGCAGGAGCCATTGATGAGGCAGAGCTGGTGGCAGAGCTTGAGCTTGGTTCAGGAGGGGTTGACATTGAAGGGGCCGAAGTCTGGTTGATCAACTTCATTTCAGTGATGAGTCGCGCTTTCACAGGTTCAACATTTGCCATATCGCGGAACCCAAGGTTTTTAAATCTTATGTCTAGGTAGGTGCTGACTGCAAGACCATAACAGGTTTCAATACCTCGGAAACGACTCTGACATTGTGCTGACAGCTCAGCAGCTAGGTAGCGTATTACCCCGGCGTTGTCATTAGATGCAGCTGATTTCAAAAGGAGTGATAGCAGGGGGAATCACCTTTGACACTGAAACATGTTTTTCAGATGATATTTCTCTGGTGATTTCCTCAAATGGTCTCAGGGCATCAATGGAGAGACTTATCAATGACCAATCTTCCTCGCTTAGGCACGGTGAGTTCTTTCCAAGCAGATAGAGCACAGTGGTCACCACATCCTTCTGCTCAAATTCTGTTGTTCTTGAATTACTTTGAGCCTCTCTGCTGCTCTTGTGCTGTGGTGAAAGAAGGTTACTATAGCACTACATCTGTGTTGGATGTCCAGAAGACCAGGGAGAGCCTTAATGGAGTCTTGCACCACTAAATTTAAGGTGTGTGCAAAGCATGGATAATGTTTCCACCCTGCTCTGTGCACAGCAGCAACCATATTGGCACCATTATCTGTGATTACGGCCTGAACTTTGTCTGATATACCCCATTCATCAGTGATTCATTTCAATTCTGAACAAATGTTGTCAGCGGTGTGTTGTCCTGAAAAACTACAGGTCTCCAAGACATATGCTTGTATTTGCCAGTTTTCATCAATAAAACGGCATGAGACAGTTAAGTAAGCCTCTGTGGTTCTTGATGTCCACATGTCTGTTGTAATTATAGCACTGTTTGTACCATCCAGAGATTGTTTCACTTTTGAACGGCACTCTACATACAATGCTGGTATGTTCCCCACGGTTAAACTTTTCCTACTTGGAATCTTGTAGCGTGGATCGAGGGTATGAACAAAATCCCTAAAACCCTCATCCTCAACTATAGAGACAGGTTGCAAGTCCTTTGCAATCATTTTGGTAAGCTTCAGAGTAATATCCACAGCTCTTGGGGAATCACCTAGGTGAAATAATAAAATGTCTCTTATAATGTATGTCAATAATGTAGCCTAAATATAGCAGGTCACATAAGCAAAAAATACTATATTTATAGATAACACGTTTCAATGGGCTGCATATATTATTTGAATGTCTGAATATGATCTATACTAGGCCTACATTTTGACAACAAAATGTGTGTGATTGCTCAACAACATTCATGTTTATTTTCTAGCTTATCAATAAATGCGGTAATGATGGACATGTTTGACTAGATGGAAGCAATCTGGAGTGCATGATAGCCTTTATGCAAACATATGGACGAGCCAGTTGTTATCTTAGACAACAGCTCAATATAGGTGTTTGCCATGCTAGACAATAGACATTATATTAGCACACTGTTAGGCTGTAGGCCTAAATCATTTTTCAAGTTTTGGTTTACGACTTTCCACATTTGCACAAGTGTAATCTAATGTTAGAGGGGGGTGCGCGGGATAAGTGAATATAACCCAGGTCTAAATGTAAGAATTAAAGTTAGTCAGGTTTCTCTCAGCTTCGCGATGTCTTATTCTTGAGCAATCACACTAACTAATGCTGAAAATGCTATATGACATGACTTACATAATATTAGCCTACTCTTACAAGCTACCTGGGTATTCTCTGCCTCTCTGAAATGACTCTCCCAACGAACTCTGTCTCTGTGCCGGGGGTCTGGAAGTGGATGGATTTCCCTCCTCATTTCTTCGTTTTTGTAGCTCAGCATTTTCCTTGTCATGTGTTTTTAAGTGTTTGTATAGGTTTGTAGTGTTGCCACAGTATCGAATGCTCTTTTTACACGTATCACAAGTTGCAGTACTATCATTTAGTGCCATAAAATAGCTCCACACAACGCTTCTCTTCCTCTAGGCCATCCTGATCTCTCATTCAATGTGCTATCAGCCTCACACTGTGGCCTTCGCTGCTCCTTGGCGCGTTGTGTCAGTGAGTCACGTGACGACACAACAACGAATCACAGCAGAGCAGCAGGAGGGGGAGGAGGAGCAAAGTGGGCCAGGATGTGAAAGCAGCCTTTGCTCAGGATTGTAGAGGTAGAAGACATGAGCAAAGTATAGTGAACGTAGAGGAGAGATATTTAAATTAAAATATTGATTCAATTACAATTGTATCGATCAGATACCAATACCAGTGTTGGCATCGATACTATCGATATTTAGATCGATCCGCCCACCCCTATCTGTCAGTCACTACTGGAGGTGTCACAAGTTCACAACATACGGTGACATGTTCTGCGACTCTGTGTCAGTCAGGTGTCGTGTCAGTGTGTCGCGATAATGTCAATGATACGTCACTATCCACTGGCACATGCCAATGAAGACCGGATGTGCCAATAAGTAGAGTGACATGTGAGTGTGTTTTCTGAAATGTCGTTGTGTTTTCTGAATTGTTATTGTGTTTTCTGAATTGTTATTTTGTTTTCTAAATTGTCTTGTGTTTTCTGAATTGTTATTTTGTTTTCTAAATTGGCCAAACATAAAATAACATTATAAACTCTCAGTTCACCACGTGACAGCAGCAAGCAGGCTCCTGATTGGTTAACGCGGCGCGAATTGACGCAGAAGTTCAGATTTTTCAACTCGGGCGGCAGACGCGAATTCGCGTCAAACGCGTGAATGCACAAAAAGCACAATTCGCGCTTAACGCGCCAGACACTCAATTCGCGTCATTCGCGCGAACTAGTCGCCGCGTTTGACGCGAATTCGCGCCGCAAGACCTCCAGACGCGCGTAAACGCGTCTTACCATTGACTTAACATTGAAATCACTCGCGCCAGACGCATATTCACGTTTGGTGTGAACGCAGCATCAGAGCTAGAGGGTTTATGCTTCTCCGACCGGACTACACTAATTTTAATACTAGTCCTATGGTTATACAAACATGCTAGTTGTATCAGTTTTCTTGCCGCTAGTCGGAGATATTGCTGTAGGGTGTATGCTTCCCCTGCCAAACTACACTAGTTTAGCAATAAGTTCTGTGATTTCTACAACATGCTAGTTGTATCAGTTTGTTGCCACTAGTCGGAGCTATTTCTGTAGGGTGTATGCTTCCCCCGCCAAACTACACTAGTTTTAGCAATAGTTCTGTGATTTCTACAACGTGCTAGTTGTATCAGTTTGTTGCCACTAGTCGGAGCTATTGCTGTAGGGTGTATGCTTCCCCACTTCAACAAATAACTTGTCTAGTGATCAGAATTTATTCAAATCTACATATTTGTGACTAAATATATCCAAGCATCAGCATCACGCTTGTTACATTAAACCATCCAGCTGTATTAATGACATGTGTTGCTAATTTTGTGTGAACCAGAAGTTTCCACCAGGATTACTTCAGTATTGTGTACCTTCAGTACTTATTTCCAATGAAAAATTAAATCTCTATCTCTTATCTCTAGCTCACAGGCATCACTCAAAGAAACTGGAACTGGATGCGGATATACAACAAGCAAGCAGCTGATTAATTTTGATATCTCAATTTTCACTTCTTTATTTCAGGTGGTATGTCATTCATTGCAATATGCATGTTTACTGCTAAACATTTCGGGTATTGACAACATGCTTGTTGCTGTGGCATATGTGGGTATTGGCAACATACTCGTTTAAGCCATCTAGGTAAGGGCAACATACTTGTTGCTTAAGGCTTTCTGGTATTGTTGGTAGCATGTTGTTGCTCAAGCTTTTCAGGTATTGGCAACATGCTTGTTGCCTTGGCTCACTCAGGTAACTACAAAAGCATCCAGATTGCGCTGTCAGTTGGGTTTGGGGGATATTGGCATATGGTTTTGTTTTGGGGGGTTATTGCTGCTCTCCCTGCTCTTATCCATGCTATGCTGCATGGATGCGCAGGGAGTTCTCGCCCAGAACGGAACCATACCGCCAATCCAAACTGTATGCTAATTGTCAATCGTATTTGACGGTAGTGGTCCTGACAGAATTGGCATTAGTGGAATTGCACAAGCATGGTTTAAATCATACTTATCTGACCGTTATCAGTTTGTAGCAGTAAATGAAGAGATGTCTCATCGATCACAAGTTCAGTATGGCCGGCGTACCACAAGGCTCAGTACTAGGACCGTCGTTGCTGTTCACTCTGTACATGCTACCCTTAGGAGATAACATTAGGAAGCATGGAATCAATTTTCACTGTTATGCTGATGATACTCAGCTCTATATTTCTTCAAAACCTAACGAAACTTACCAATTTACAAAATTAACGGAATAGTAATTTCCTACTACTAAATTCTAAAAAAACAGATTCTAATTATTGGACAAAAAACTTCCTCACGTAATAATCTAGAATACTGTCTAACACTCGATGGCTGCTCTGTCAAGTCTTCGTCGTCGGTTAGGAACCTAGGTGTGCTCTTTCATACCAATCTTACCAAAATGATACCAAAAAGGACCTTCGCCTGGACCCGATGTCATAGCGGGGTGCTAAAGTGCCAACTAGTCTCTCCCTATGGAGGATCCCTTTACCACTCGACAGATAAACTGTTGTCGGGAAAATTCGGTTTGCGTATCTACCCCGAAGTGATACAATTCTGTATCAAAATGTTAAGGCCAGACAAGTAGTTTTTTAAGGCTTGGTTTGTAGGGAATTACAAACCTGCGCACATTTATTCAAACGTGCACACCAATAGACTGAACTCGTAATACGCATGTGCACGCCATCAGCGTTTGCACAGGTTTCGCGTTTAAAGTCTGTGTAGAGTTTCCTGTTAAAACGGTGTCGTGTTAGCGGCCCCTAAGTTAATAACTAATGATCTTTGCGATGGAAGTGAATCAATCAAATTAACTTTAGCTGGAAAATAACTTTATTCAAGAACTGCTATAAAGCCAAAACAATCTCTGTTACTTTAAACTATCCTTGTATCTCTGTAAAGCCGCTTTGGAACAATCTACATTGTTAATAGCGCTATATAAATGAAGATGACTGACTTGACTTGACTACACGATTGTCATGGCCAAAATAATTAATGATAAAAATATATTACAATATCTATAGTAATCTTGAAGAAATATAACGCTTTCAGTCAAAGAGCCTTTATTTTGTTTATTTTGGTTAATGAATCTCAAAAGTGCATACAAATGGAAATGCTAACCATTTTAGCTTAGCACTAGCAGGGCTGACAACTTTGAGTTTAGCTTGCTGTGGGGATTATGGAGCGGTATTTATTGTTTGAATTTTGTAATAAAAAAAGCTGAAGAAAGCTGAGACTTTTTCATATCATAGTAATCTGCTCTTGTCTGTTGGTGTCATTGTCTTTGCTCTGTGATTTTTTTCACTGCGTGAGAATATGGTTGTGTAACATGAGTAAGTGTGTGAACAGTGTCAATAGAGTCTCGCACTGAATGTCTGAGAGTTGGCTGCACTGGCACTATTCTACACTTGTAAGTTTTTCTCCCCGAATCATGGAAGCAAACAAGTTATTTTGCCAAGAGATCTCTAATTACTAGGGCTGGGACGATACACCCATCTCCCGATTCGATACTATCACGATACTTGGGTGCTGATACGATATGTTCTGCGAATTTTTTTTTTTTTTAAACAATTGCGATTCTACAAGTATTGCGCTTCGATTTTGCAATATATTGCAATTTTTTTTTAACACAAGACCATGGGGAAAAGTTAAATCATACACTTATACAGACCGTACATGATGTATAAGATGAGTCATATTTACAAAAACAAATCATCACATCTTTCTGACTTTTATTTCAGGACTATCATACAATACTACAGTCTCTTGAATAAATGATTTAACAATTTTTAACAGTCTCTTGTTGAAACAATGTAATCGATAAATGCGTTATTTTAAGCACCAAGTTTCTATCAAAAGCTGATTTTGATCGCTATCGTAGACATCAGTGTTCATATTTGAACTTTAAACTTTTATCCCAGTACTTCTATCATAATTTGAACTATTGGATCACATAAATAATGATACCATTAGGTTGAAAAGACTGTTTGTGAAGCGCTTTCATGACGACTCTCTCCGGGTCAGCGGGAGCGCCAACACAGATCTGAATGTTGCGATATGATTTTGTCAAAGTTTAATAGCCAGACAGACTGAAAGATTGCGAGTGTGTCTGATGGAGATCACAGTCTTTTAAAGATGAATCGTGCAGCTCTTCTGTCTTATCTCTCTCTCTGCATATATATATATATATTTTTTTTTTAATTTTTATTATACCTTTATTTAACCAGGGAAGAAAATCACATTGAGATAGGTATCTCATTTACAAGTGAGCCCTGGCCAAGGTAGCAGCACACAGTAAACATAATAAAAACAGACAAAGTAAAAATAAGTACATAAAACAATAGTCACAACACACACACACACACACACACACACACACACACAACAATAAAACAAAATTAAAAGTTAAGAACAGGTGCAGACAGTTTGGTTGAGATATAACTTAAACTCATTGATTGAAATAAATACAGTAAGTTTCAATGATCTTTGAATCTCATTCCAAGCAGTTGGTGCACTATAAGTAAAAGCAGTTTTTTCAAACTCTGTCTTCATTAAGGGAACATTTAAAAGAATATATCTACTTGAACGCAGATTATACCCTTGACTATTGACAGTTAATAAACTAATCATATACAGAGGAAGCTGGCCAACTATGGCCTTGTAAGTCAAGTCAAGTCAAGTTTATTTATATAGCGCTTTTCACAACATAGGTTGTATCAAAGCAGCTTTACAGTAATAAATTAAAACAATACATCAATGTTTGTTTCTAGTGGAACGTCCACGTTTGGTAATGCTGATCAATAGTATCGTTGATTGATTAATTAAATTAAATATCACCAAATATCCCCAATATATAAATTGTACACAAGTATAAGCCAATGCTTGTACCTTCTTAAGTGAAGTGAAGGCCAACCTACCATTTCATACAGTGCACAGTGATGAGTATAATGATTTGTATGAGTTATACATCTTAAAGCAGAGTGATAAACAGAGTCTAATGATTGAAAAAGAGCCTTAGTGGTATTTCTGTAATAAAAAACCTCTCCATAATCTAAGACAGGTAAGAAGGTAGCTTCCACCAACTTTCTCTTGGCTGACTGTGTTAAACAGGCACTATTCCGAAAATAAAACCCCAGCTGTAACCTTAACTTAGACAGCAATTGTTTAACATGTAACCAGGGCCGGCGTGTGCACTTCTGCCGCTCTAGGCGCAAAACATTTGTGCCGCCCCTAGGGCTGGTCCGAATACCATTTTTTGAGCTTCGAAGCTTCGGTAGTAATGAACATCGAATATTCAAAGCTTCGAGAGGGTGCTGAACATATTCTTCTCTCGAATAAAGGCAGTATTCTCTATGTGTCTTTATGTCCGTTTGCATTTTGATTATTTCGAGAACCGTTCATCCAATCGACTTCACAAGGGAGTGCAGTGTCGCATTTGGTGGTGCAATATGGACACGCGAGACGCGACACGTTCAGAATTAATAAACTTTTAGTAAACTACAGAACAACGCGAGCAGGAAGCGGCGCACCTCACGCGGGAAGGGCTTATATAGGCTATAACGCACGCTGCACTAGTGATATAAAACGCACACACAGGTCTGTTAAATTAAGCAATACTTTAAGGTATTTTTCTGACTAACAAATTACTGACACAGTAAAGGGTAGATTTAAATTAAGAAAAACAAAATTTAAATAAAGAAAAACAAAATTTAAATAAAGAAAAAACAGAATTTAAAATTTCAGTAAAGAAAAAACTAAATTTAAATAAAGAAAAAACGAAATTTAAAATTTAAATAAAGAAAAAACGAAATTTAAAATTTAAATAAAGAAAAAACGAAATTTAAATAAAGAAAAAACGAAATTTAAATAAAGAAAAAACGAAATTTAAATAAAGAAAAAACGAAATTTAAATAAAGAAAAAACAAAATGTAAAATTTAAATAAAGAAAAACGAAATTTAAATAAAGAAAAATGAAATTAAGTTAAAAACGAGATTAATTTAGATTGATAATAACAGGTAAAAAGGCTAATACATTTTGTTTCTATTGTTATATTTTCCACAATGTCAAAGCAATGCAGCTTAACCCAAAACACAAGCTCAGGCATGCACTTCTGTCCACACACACTCCGCTGTTCTGCGCTCTATAGCCAGAGAACACTCCCGTTGCAGGAACACTTTAGTAGGCCAAGAGGAAGCAAATATACTATATGCGTATGTGGATGTGATTCGGGGAATTTGGCTGTTAAAAGTGTAACATTTAAAGCCACTTAAATTAACGAAATGACTCAAATAAAGATTCGTTCATTTTGATGAACGAGATCGAACAAGAGAGACAGTAAAATGATCCGAACTTCCCATCACTCAGTCATGACTCATGACTCGTGAGAGCAGGGGGCGGGGCGGGGCGGGGCGGGGCGGGGCAGCAAATCATGTAGCCTATTTTGTGAATTGTTCATTCCCGATTGGCACACATTTTGCCGCCCTTACAAAAGTGCCGCTCTAGGCAATTGCCTAGTTCGCCTATATGGACGCGCCGGCCCTGCATGTAACTTGAATGATAAGTCCTCCTCCAACACAAAGCCTAGGTATTTGTAGGAGGAGACCAGTTCTATAGATTTACCCTGCAGAGTGTAAAGAGGTGGTGGAGAAGATTCACACTTATGTTTCCTAGAAAAGACCATGCATTTTGCATTAGACCATGCATTATCATTCAGAACTAGTTTTAAAAAGTGGAGGTTGCGCTGAACTATTACAAATGCTTCCTACAACTTTGAAATACAACTATCAATGGAGGATGCAAAACAATAAATGATGGTGTCATCTGCATATAAATGAATACTTGCGTCTGATAGGTTATCACCAAGATTGTTAATATATAATGTAAATAACAGGGGACCCAAAATAGACCCCTGTGGCACACCAGATTCAATACTGAGCCTATCAGAAACTTAATTTGCACCCTTTGGCACCTATTCTTTAAGTAGTTCCTAATCCAACCTAAAGCGCTTTCAGAAAGACTGATATTGTGTAGACGCGATAGAAAATACCATTGTAACACTAATGGCGGATTGTATTCAGCCATCTGTTCATTATTAATGAATCATTCTTGCATTTGTTCTGAATTAAAGTCTGACTGTGTTTTCTGAGCACAATGCCTTCTCAAATCCTAAAGCTTTTACACTTTGAACTCATTGGATGTAAATCAGGACTCTCGAGCATCTAAATTACTGGCATGGAGCCACCAGGTCTGGGTTTAGATTGCTCTCTGACACCCTTTTACGACTCTGTGATCCTCTCAGAGACACTCCAGAACCTAAAACCAACATTTTTCTTCCCCTGTGGTGAGCTTCAGAGAGATCCCCAGGACAGATAAGGACCAACGTGACACAGACATTCCAATACATACACACACACACACACACACACACACACACACACACACACACAAACTTTGAACATTAAACTCCTCATATAAAGACATTACCAAATGTATATGATATTGTTTTGGTGTGTTGCATGTTTTCCCATGTTACAGTAGCCTAGCCATGATTTCTCTAGTCATGTAAGTGAACCTTAAACGTGTATAATTCTACATATTAATGCAGCTCTGTGTCACTGTCTTGCAAAAATGTCATGTGTGTTGTCCCTGTACTCGTCTAGGCCCAACTGAGTCGAATCTCGACGACAAGTTACAATAATATGCATTATTTTGTACTTATCTTTCCGGGTAAAAATGACGAATTCTAAATGCCATCATAAACTATGCAGATGAACCATCTGACAGGACAAAGAGAAATCTTCCCGCTTGGAAATCTCTGAAAGTGATTGGTCCACGTACGCAAAGTAGGCGTGAACCCATCTTTTCCATAAAAGATCGATCCAGAAGTTCCTCTGTGCCCTTTTTCGCCAGTGAGAGATTCCTTGTCCTACAACTCCCATAGGGAGTTTTCCTCCGTTTTTCTTTTCTTTAATCTTTTTCATCTTTATTTTTTTGCTTCGGACTTTTCGTACGTTCAGTGAAGGGAACGCAGCCAGCAACTTTAACTCGAAGTAGACCTTTTGAACTTCCCGCAAACGCTGTTCGCCTACGGAAGCACGAACAGAGCGCCCAACTCAAACGGACACACGCACGCTTGTCTTTCGCAGTCACAACGAGACTACATTATTCCGTATTCGTAGTTGTATTATTAAAAACAATATATATATATTTTCCTGATTGTTTCTGTTTGCTCAACATTACGAAGTCCCTTCAATGTTAGATCTAAGCTACAAGCTTTACATTTGTTGATACTTTAATTAGTATTTTTATAGAACAGAAAAGTCATTTTCCGTGGCCAGGAAAATACCCTTTTCGTGAGAGTCTATAAAAGGATAACTTTTCTTGAGGGTTGATAAAGGATCGTGCGATCCGTCCGCTGGACGAACGGATTATTCGATAACAAATTAATTCCATTAAGGGTTATCCTGAACTATTGGTATATTAATGGTTAATTATAATTTGTTGTGATTAATTATTGATACAATTGATCTATTTTTGCTTACCTGTATGGGTAATTGATTATAATACGCTGTATTTGATTATCCCTCTATACAGATACCTTGGCAAAAGTATCCTCCTTTTCGGGTGATTTAACCTGTATGCGATACGTTAATCATATCCCTGATTAATTATTAATATTCCCTTTAGTTGAGTTATATTCGTTACACCATGATTGACAGTATCAAAAGCTTTAGTCAAATCAATAAACACTGCAACACATGATCTTCCATTATCTAGGGCGCAGGTAATGTCATTTAGAACTTTCATAGTGGCAGTTACCGTACTATGATTCTTTCTGAAACCGGACTGAAACCTAGACAAAATGTTGTTACTAACCAAAAATTCCTTTAGCTGTTCGCTGACAATAGATTCTAAAATGTTGGCTATAACTGATAGCTTAGAAATCGGTCTATATTTATTTAGGCTGGTTGGATCACCGCCTTTCAACAGGGGTACAACCAGAGCAGATTTCCAGACATCAGGAACAATGAGCATATGAGCAGCGCGAGGGCTTTCAGTGCGTTTAGTCCCACGTCTCTTCCACGCATCCACTTGGGATGTTACGTCACTCAACACTCAAAGATAACAAATTTTATCCTCTGTTCAGAGTATCAATTCTGAAAAAAAAAAAAATAAATACAATTTTAGAATCATTAAAATCGTGATCGCTAGGTGAATAGATTTTTTCTCCCAGCAATAATAAAAACAAAAGCAAGGCATCACTACAGGGTGGGCCATTTATATGGATACACCGTAATAACATGGGAATGGTTGGTGATATTAAAGTCCTGTTTGTGGCACATTAGTATATGTGAGGGGGCAAACTCCTCAAGATGGGTGGTGACCATCACATATACTAATGTGCCACAAACAGGACTTTAATATCACCAACCATTCCCATGTTATTACGGTGTATCCATATAAATGGCCCACCCTGTATTGTTGTTGCTCATACTTCTTCTTCTGCACAAGTTTTTCCTGCAGCTTTTGTCACAGACCCACAAATAAGGCGTCAAAACATGCAGATTATTGAGGAGAGATGTGCTAAAGTTGACTTTTAGTAGCGATCAGAGGCGAAAAAGTCCCATAGACTTTGCATTGCGACAAACTTTGAGTCAAAGCTCAGAGCGAGGATTTCGCAGAAACATGTGATTTGCCACATTTGAAGAGGCTGGCAGGCTCTGTAAGAACCAGTGGCGGCTGCTGGTCTTTCAAAGAGGGGAAGCTCATTTTCGGCCTACATCATAAAAATTGTCCATTTATTTATACGTAAATGCTGCCCTACGTTCCTTTTCAAGAAAATGCTCTGTGACCCTGTCATACCAACTAGGCGTCTTTTCCAGTGACTTGACCAGTGTCCTCTCAATGGCCAGCAGAGTTGGGTATAATTGTATAAATATAATATAGGTATAAATAATAATATAATAAAGTATAATAATACTACTAATAATAATAATATTTTTTGAATTATTTTAATAATATTTTTTTAATGATTACTACTAATAATATAACAATATAATAAGTAATATTATAATAAAGATATAAATATATAATTGTGTGAAATGTATTATGAAAATTGGCAAGCAATTTCGAAAAGCAAATACCAAGAAATAGGTTGCTGCAGTTTGTCTTTCGACTACACTTCCAAAATCCGAGATGGGACTGAGCTCGAACAGCTTCAGCGTCATCAACTTTGATGAGTCGTTCATGAACCATCCGTTCATTGTGTCTGTCACGTGACAAATGAAAGACTGAATGAACGTGTTCTAACGCATTTTTAGTCAATAAAATGTTAACACAGTAGTACATATTTGACAATTATTTTTTTTGACATTATAGGGAAAGCCAAGCTTCCCTTGCAGTCTTAAAGAAATCCCCACTGGTAAGAACATACCTCACAATGGGGTAAAGGTTGCACCCCTGGGGGGCAGGAGCTGCTCAAAAGTTGCCCCATAGACATACTATGGCGAAGATCGGCCCATGAATCGCATGTGTTTCTCCTACTATGGTAAATTGCATAGGGATTTTGTATTGGTCATAACTCTGGATCACAGTGTCATAGAGACAAGGGGACGGGCTCATTTTACTCAGACGACCAATCAGTCTCTCAAGATCATTGTGAAGCTATCAAGCCATGCCCTAGAAACCATTTAGAGCACCTTAGCAACAAGTCCCATAGACTTCCATTGAAAGAAATCAAAGGGATATATTTGTATATAAGTGTGTTATGTCCCCGGCTTGTCTAGAGGTGTGGGACTAACAAACAGATATACCCAGGGTGGAAAAACCAAGGATGACTCAAAACATGTGTCAAGTTCATGTATTTATTTCAGCCTTATGTAAATTAAAATACAAAAATAATACTCAAAAGGGCAACACAATGTAGTCTCCACGGCTCCCACCGCGTTACTGAAACGCACGCGGAGACTGCCTGCCGCTCACCACGCCGACACCCAGCTGATCGGAAACCCCGGTCCGACAGCTGCCTCCACAGAGTCACTTGACAGACTTATACACCCCACTAATTGCCACTGATCTGCTTCAGCTGCGGGATTCTCACCGCGCCAGATTCAAGACACCTGCAAAAGAGAGACAATAAACACCCACAGCAACACACAAAACACGCACACAGACCTCACGGGTCGTAACAAGTGTCTTAGAAAAATGAGGGTGGTCTCGTTTGACTCGGGGCAGCAAACAGCCAATCATGAATCACCTCAACACTTCCAGCCCCACCCTAGCAACCATTGTCGAGCACCTTAGCAACCAAATTCCAAAGAGGGACATCTTCCATTCTGAATGTCACAGAGGCATGGGAGTTGTATCATCCATACTGACAAGCAGCCTTTTGGAGTTTCATCATTGGCAGCTCCCAAGCAACTACATAGCAACCAAACAGAGTACCCTAGCAACCGTTTAGCAAGACCTATATCTCTGCAAAATGAAATCATTGTAAACTATGATAATCATGTTAGCATCATGCTAATCATAATTAGCATTTTGCTAGCATCATGCTAACACGGTTTACCATAGTTTACGATGAATTCCCATAGTTTACATAATTTACCATGTTCTAGCATGATTTACTTTGATTCTAGCATAATTTACCACAGTTTACCATGATTTACCATGTTGTAGCAGGATTTACCATGTTGTAGCATAATTTACCATGAATTGTCATGGAACGTCCTGGTTGCGTATGCAACCCACCGTTCCCTGAAGGACGTAGTCCCTTTGACACTATAGTTGGACCACCGCTAACTCCGAGTTATGCTCGGGTCCTCAGTGAAAAACAGATGGTGTTTGCATCCGCTTCTGTATTTATACCCGCCTCACGGGGCGGAGCGCGTGATGCAAATTCACATTGCCATTGCGCGCATTGGCTCGTTCAAGCATGCTCGAAGAAGATAGGCTCCCTAGCCCCCATTCAGTCGATGTCGACTACGTCCTCCGTTTCCTCCTTCAGGGAACGGTGGGTTGCATACGCAACCAGGACGTTTCATTTAGTGTTTGAGTCATACAATAATAATATGACAGACATTGCTCTGTTTAATGTTGATTAAGTGGGTATATTCTCCCAGGATTTTCTTTGTAAAACAAGTTAATGAGTTGATATGCAGTTGAAGAAAGAAAAGCGAAAGATTTGAAATTTCATGTGATTTATTGTCAATTCATATGAAGTGAATGTGAATGAGTGACAAGTACTCTGCATTATGCAGGTTTTTCTTTCTTCTTCTTCTTGTCTCCTGCTGATGTGTACTTCTTGTGTTGACCGTGGATGAGTGAACGGCGAGCCAACAGTGCCTTATGAGGGGCCGTACAAGCCAAAATCCATTCTTCTACTCTCACATACATACATTCTCCTTTCACATACATACATTTCTACTCTCACACACACATATATTCTCATTTCACACATATTATTTATGTATTTTTTTGGTATCATTTACTTCCTCTTTAAGCAGCAAGTCACACTCAGACCCAGAAATACATGCAAGACTTGCTCGGCTCTTCATCACAACTTTACAATAATGTTATTCAAAGTAATCCTGTTTTCTTTTCACGTACAGTTTTTACTTTTGGAGTAAGTAGCAATGAACATGAAATCAGACATTTTTTTAAAAAATGTGCTGACCAATGTATTGACCAAATGCAAAGAGAAACAGATTATTTTGTGCATGATAGGCTGCATTGAGATCTCTGTGATCACATTCAAACCCTATATGTGGATTTCTGTCAGTCTCAAGATTTGAGGATTCAAGAAATAGAGCAGCAGTAAATACTTTGGAGTCCTTATATGGATGTCTAAATGTGCGGATTGCTTATGAATTCAGACAAAGAATCAGGTCTGAGAACAGTTATGTCCTGATGAATACACAGAAGAGGCTGTTTTTCTGGTGGCACATATAATTTTTATTTCTGTCACACACTGTAGGCTACAATCTGCAAATTCAACAAAGACAACAATAAATTTGTTTTTGTTTCACAGTGTTGAAATAGCTGGCAGTGTGACTTAATCATGTCAAAAAGTTAAACGCTCTTTCAATAAACTCTCATTATACATTTTATCTGATACTGTATAGTCACAGAAAATGAAACGGTGTATTCCAGCAAATAAAACAATACTGACATTTCAGTAATCAGAATCAGATAAAGCCCAATTAACATACACCAACTCTATACAAGCACTTAACTTAGCTATTTAACTTTATAACTGTAAACTCTCTTTACAAAAACACTGAGTGCACTGAAAATGAATCTCTTTTAAAAATTGTCAAGTCGCGATCTCCGGCACGACATCCGACAGCGTGGCCGCGGACTTCCCCTGAGTAGCTAACTTAGTCGGATGAAAAAAAGTTCTCTCGCTGCAGTTCCTGAATTTATAGTAAAGCCGCCTTTCCACTGAACACGACATTCGCATATGATCGGAACTCCACGCAGCTCCCGTACGACTCTCCATTGGAAATGAATGACTTCCGGTCAGACGACTGTCGTTTGTTGTGTGCAGTGGAAAGGCGGCTTAATAGGCGCACACCCCATTTTTTGGCGGCTGGCTTGACCGTGTATTTTCAAACCGCGGCTCGCTTGACCATAGTCCGGTGACCCCGATCGTGCCAGACCTGCCTTCCGTTTCCACTATACTTTCTTTCACACATACATTATTCTCTTACATACACATATTTTTTTCAGACATACATACATTTTCTACTTACATACATTTATTATTTATAATAATAAATGCATACTTAGAATACATTTGCATAACAGTAAAATGTATATGTGAAAGGAGAATGTTTGTGTGTGAGAGTAGAAATGTATGTATGTGAAAGAAGAATGTATGTGTGTGTGAGAGTAAATATGTATGTATGTATGTATGTATGTGAAAGGAGAATGTACCGGTATGTGTGTGTGAGAGTAGAAATGTATGTATGTGAAAGGAGAATGTATGTGTGTGTGAGAGTAGAAATGTATGTATGTGAAAGGAGAATGTATGTGTGTGTGAGAGTAGAAATGTATGTATGTGAAAGGAGAATGTATGTGTGTGTGAGAGTAGAAATGTATGTATGTGAAAGGAGAATGTATGTGTGTGTGAGAGAAGAAATGTATGTATGTGAAAGGAGAATGTATGTGTGTGTGAGAGTAGAAATGTATGTATGTGAAAGGTGAATGTATGAGTGTGAGAGTAGGAATGTATGTGTGTGTGAGTAGAAATGTATGTATGTTAAAGGAGAATGTATGTGTGTGAGAGTAGAAGAATGGATTTTGGCTTGTACGGCCCCTCATAGTGCCTAGTTTATGTCACAACGCGTCTTTCTCTGGAGCGAGCTCAGTATCCTTAATCAAACAGATAAGAGAATACAACACACCATACACTGCGGATACCTTGAGTGAAACTGAGTTTAAAACTACCCGGGTAGTAAATCTTTCTTCTGTCACGTGACTACTTCTGCTTCTATTTTTTTACTACTTCAATATTTCTTTCCTGGAAGGATCAGACTTTATAAAAGAAAAAGGAAGCTAAATAAGAACACAAGGAAAACACTTTCTGAACTGTGTTTGGGGAACCATTTATTTTATTTGTCATACCAAACAGGCCTGATTGTATTTTGTTGTTGTTGTTTTATCAATTGTATGTTTACAAACTGGTACCAATGCAAAATATTTTCTTTATTTCACAAGTGGTAATTGCTGTCTCAAATCCTCATTACGAACTTAGACGTAACTTTATTGTAATGCTACTGTGCCCATTCAACCTGATCAGTTCATTTACAACACTAGAGTGATACAACGGCTTACAGAAGGATATGCTGAACATGTTGCATGAGGTGCAAGTAACAATAAGAGGAGAGGATGATATGACTTACCGTGGACTGATCCTACTCACCTAAGTTGTTTGATGGACTTGTAAAAGGCACGACCGCACGTGAGAAAAAGAAATAAATTAAGAGCGCACGGATGGCACGCTAACAGACTAGCGAATTACTAGCGTGTTGTGCTAGCAATAATGATTTAGTTTGAAGCTAGCGATGTCAGGTTAATGTGTGATGTTGAAAAATCTATATTTAGCAGTATAAACAACAAGGAATGATAGTAAATAATGATTCAAAACAGAAAGATATATGAAGCTTACAGAGCAATCGATCAGCGAACCCAATCACAGCTTCATTTCATAACCCAAATAACATTTGAGTGCTTATGTCCAAATGTTAGGAGTGAAACTACTTCAGATCTTTTTCTTTTTACCCTGCAGCTGTGAATCTGTGTGAATCTGTGAAGGACGATGGCGTCTGTTAAAGTTGAAGATCTGCTTGAGAAATCACTGAGTGATCTGGACGAAGCTGAATGGAAGAAGTTTAAGTGGCACTTAGAGAATGATCATGAGTGTATAACAAAGTCTGAAATGAAGAATGCCGATATCTTAGACACAGTGGATAAGATGGTAGCATGTTTTGGACCAGAAGAAGCTGTAAAGATCACAGTGAAGATCCTGAAGAAGATGAATCAGAATAATCTGGCTGAGCAGCTGGAGAACAAACACAAGCAAGGTAAGGTTTAATTCACTGTGACTGTAATGTAGGTGACAGGCAACATGAAGACATCTGTCGCTGTTGGAGCTCATTCATAAGAGATATATGTGTACTTCCTGTACATGGAAACAAGAAAGTATAAAAGCAAGCAACAATTACAGTGCCAAGAACAGCAACAGATGTTATACAAGTACATTTAATAGAACAGTGTTTACAAAATGGTTAAATGGTTTATAATGGTCTAAAAATAATTAATTAAAACTTTTGCAAGCAACTAGTACATTGCCTTTCCCGCGGTGGTAAAACTGGGATATGTATTTGCTGCCTTTTACCACTAAGAGGCGCTACAATCACAGACTTTGAAAAGTGTCAGTTTATTCTCTATTGCCTAATCAGCCGCGGCTTGTTGAGAACTGGTAGCAGATCAATTCAAGTGAAACATTGTAGTTAAACGAACTCATAATACTGTATTACAGTACAAATTTAGAACTAAAGAAATGTAGGCTTCTATTATTGCAGCAAATTTTAGCAAAGTAGGCTAAACGTTAACATTGTGTGCCCAGTTTTTCTACTGTATAGCTAGAAAGGCTATGCATGTCAAGGTTATGCGTCTTATACTTCGTGTTATTTTAATTTGTTAGTAGGCCTAGATTTATGAACTGGAACATAACAGTGAAATAAATTAAACTAAATGATCATAAAATTAAAACATTGCCAGGACTTGCTAACCGATGTTAGTCGGCAGCATTTGTGTTTTAGCATTAATTAAGAATTAAATAGGCTTATTGTAGGTTTTTATGATTAGCATTATTTTCTTTAATAAATAAATGATATAATGATATAAATAAATAATGAAAACATTTCAACATAAACATTGCAATAGAAAAATGTCACATCAATGAGGCTTTGCGCAGCCTAAGCATAAAGCGTTAAACTCATGCTCATATGACAGTGTTCAGACGATAGATGGGTGGTCAACGCTTTAACATGTGTCTCTCGGTGCTTCAAACGTTCTGACTTGATAAAACTGTATATTTCGCTGTGTGTCATCCACACCAATTACAAAAAATAACTGTAACAAATTATTTAGCCTTTGTTGCTTCAAAGAAAAATAATGCCTTGTTGAATTCACTTTACGATAAAACGAGGTTGATCGTAAATTAAAGAGCTCTGTATCTGCTGCTCACTCGCATTCGTCTCTAGTTGACATGAGCGCGTTTTGTCAACAGTTCAGTTAGTAGTTATTATGATGTTATTCAACTTGTGTCAAAATGATCTATGACCCCCCCCCCCCCCACACTGCCCACCCAAGTCGTGCCCTAGCGATGACCTTGACCCCTCCAGGGCGGTGTCGCTGTTGACCTTGGGTATCCTCCGGGGATGAAAATGACTCATGACTATTGACTAATTGGAGTGTCTATGACCTCATGAGTATAATATGTCCTTTGACTATTTTTTTTTAACTTTGACATGTATAATGGCATGTTTTTTTGTTTGTTTTTTACCTCTGACATATGCAGGCATTATTGCTGGGGACAGTGGAAGTGAGAAAAAGAGGTTTTCTAATAATGAAATGAAGGAACGATTTAACAGAACATATGATGAAACACACACACACACAAACACACATATTTCACAAGATTTCACACTAACTAAAGTTGGAAAAACATTCTGTTCTTTAAAAGAATATAAAATGAATTGATTATATCGCTTAAAATAAAAATAAATGTCTTTTCTAAATTTACTGTAACACAGTGGACCAATTATTTTTGTTTTAGATAACCAGAAAATAAATAAAATCATCTTACATTTTCAGAGAGTTGAAGCAGTAGCTCCTAACACATCGATGTCCATACAACGTATGAATGGGAATTGCAAAAATGCAGTAAGTTAAAAACAAAAGATCTCAGAGTGTTTCCTGAAGAGTTTCTCTCTCACACCAGTGTTTGACTGTCTCTGAGTCAGAGGGGAGTGTGTGTTCAGTGATCAGGATGAGACATTGTGAATGTTTTGTTAGTGTTGAATTTATTTCAAAGTATAATCTTAAAAGTTATTTATAGGTCAAAGTTTAAATGATATCTTTTAAAAAATAAAAGATGTTTTAAATTAAATTGAATTAATTATTTAAAGTCTTAATAAAAACAAATATTCTAAATTGGTGGTCTGTGGAAAAACTTGACTTGAACAAAGTATATTATTTTATTTATCAGGGCGCATGTAAAAAAGGTTGTTTTTTTTTTAAATATGAAGTGTCACACGTCATCTCACACATGTGAAATGTTCAATATATCCTTATTTTACGAACGCTGGAAACTAGTGTCATTTAGCTTAATCTTTGGTTTTTAATGGAAATTTAATATTCTCAGGAGACCCATTGACCCCTAAAGTTACGACTTCTGAAGACCTCTTGTGTGTAGATTCACTCGGCTGAAAAATGCTGTTTTGTAATTTACACATCTGGAATTAAGGACTAACTTTTAGGGTCTTTTACCAAAAAAAAAGCCTCCAAGATCGAGGAGGTCAAAGGGCATGTGTCCTGCTATAGTATCATCAGCTCTCCACAAAGTCTGTTCATGCGGCCAACACACAGACAGCCTGTCCATCAACAAATGCTAACATTTTAAAATTCTACTAGGGCTGCACAATATATCAAAATTATTGAAATATCGCAAATGTATATATCACGATATGTATATCGCAACACCTTGCTTAAACTCTCGCTAGATCGGTCACATTCTCTGCTCTCTTTCTGGATACAGTTAATGCTAATATCATTTATTCATCATGCTGATAACCAAGCCGCCATTTCGGCCCATTGTTTTGCCCTTCAGGCCACCACACAGGTCACATGACTGAAAAATATGAATTGACTTAATGGGCGCTTAGTAGATGAAAGAAAAAAATACATTAAAGGGGGGTGAATTGCTGTTTCATGCATACTGAGTTTTTTACACTGTTAAAGAGTTGGATTCCCATGCTAAACATGGACAAAGTTTCAAAAGTTAAGTTGTACGTTTGAAGGAGTATTTTTGTTCCAAAAATACTCCTTCCGGTTTGTCACAAGTTTCGGAAAGTTTTTTTCGAGTATGGCTCTGTCTTACGTAAGATAGAGCGGAATTTCCTTTTATGGGTCCTAAGGGCACTTCTCCGCGGCCGCGCGCGCACTCGTAGACTAGAGAGAGAAGAGAGCGAAAGCAGTACGTTACCTCAAAGCGCTATGCTCGGCTTTTAGGGAAGTCAATGTCACCAAAGAAGTGGGTTTTTGGTTGGCAGGGCAAGACAACCCTGCACAGATTCCCAAAGAACCCAGCGTTAAGGGAATAGTGGATGGAGTTTGTTTTTTCGAAGCATCAACGGAGGTTGTGCACGACTCTTTGTTCCCTGCATTTCGACGATGATTGTTTTATAAACAAAGCCCAGATCGACGGATTTGCAGATCGTCTAATGCTTAAGGATCGAGCATTCACTATGATAAAGGTTCGCTGTCGCATGCGGTGAGTAAACTACTTCAAATGTCTCTCTGTGTTGTTGTTAGATCGGTTAGCACAGCTATAGCACACCGCCCACACGGCCCGCCCCCAGCCGCTCGTTTTTTTCCGGAAAGACTCGGTACAGCCTATCGTTCACTTATAAATATAATAAAACTAAAGACGTTTTGGAGATATGAAGGATGCAATACTACTCTATAGGTACTCAAGATTAACAGGAGATTGAGTGAAAATGAGCATTTCACCCCCCCTTTAATAAGTCGTTCTGAGTGACACGAAAAAAAGGAGATTTTTTTTTGTACGTGAACACGAATCAATAAACTATAGGCTACATTTTGTGACTGGCACGAATGCCTTGAGATCAGGCTGAAATACTATGCAGAGATCTTAAAGCTGCCGTCGGCAACATTTTTTTGATCAAATTCAGTGAAATTGACACTATTATCCGACAGAACAACATAAATAAGGTGGTTTTAGAAAAAAACCCGAGCTTCTAACTCCACCTGGAGCGTGTTATTTGTTTTGCAAAAATCCACCGCTCCCGGATCATCGGGTCCAATCAACGCAGGGGGGTGTGAGATCTGACTGTCAATCACAGTTCGTGCACACGCCACAGATCCCCCCTCCCTCACGCAGACACGCACATTACAATATCACATGCACACGACATGCCTGAAGTTCGCCTGAAGATTGTACGAAGCGTGATGGCGAAGAGAAAATCTACTAACAAGCTTCCAATTCCTCGGTTATTGTTATCTATGGATAGATTAGCCAGGCCAGCCTACCTCCAAGTCCATGGTGTTGATCGATGCTGAAGAGACGGACGCGTTCACAGAAAATCAGGTACACACGCACTGACGATGGGCGGGTGCTCGTTGGTAGTGGGGAGGGGCATGAGAGTTGTAAACATTCAAAATTTTGGCTAAGTCCACTCAATCTGCCAGACTTGCCGACTGCAGCTTTAAACATGTTCATTGTATTCTTTTTATTTCTATATGTTGATGAATAGTATGATAATATAATATGATAACAATGAATATACAAGGTAGGGGTGTCGCAATATACCGGTGTTGACGCTAATCGTGATATTCAAAGCATGAAATATCGACATTGTGTTAATTTACAGTGTGACAATATACCGGTATTGGCGATAACCACGATGTTTAAAATGAACAGGACTCTTATGATAACATGATGTAAATACTCCAGCGCCAGTATCTGGTTGACCTCTCAGGTGGCTTTATTGCACCCGCGGACACCTATCAAATAACAAGACGACGCAGCGCGTGCCCGCGCAGCTACTCTGAGTAGAATGTCGTCTGAGCGAGAGAGTGAAACACTCTGTCCACACCCGAAAAAATTAAGCTCACAACATCTCCTAAAGAAAACATCTCCTTAAAGAGGGTCGCACACTGGGCGAGAAGCGCACGTCAACGCATTATTCTCTATGAGTGTACACACACCGGCGGTGCATTCGGCGTCTGTCCGCGGCGCCCAGCAACGGCTCACAATCCGGCCGCGACACAGAGCGCGTTTTATATTAAATTTACATTATATTTGTCTCAAATCATCGTTAATGACTTCACCCTGTGCTGCAATATACATTTAATTACATTCATTCACAGAAATCAGCTGCTTGAATGAGAATTGCTGATGCCGGATTTTCAGGTGAGATTCTCACTTCATTCAGTTAACGGATGCTCTGAGGTAAAGTGTTCAGATCGCAGACTCAGCAACTATTGTATTTAATTGTACAGTACAGTCGTAACATAGTACGGACAGACATTATCTTCATTCATAATGTCCTTAAACGTAACAATATTGCTGGCCATAAACTGAGAAAATGCGCGTCCGGTGTGCGATACCTCGAGTTGTCCGGTGTGCCGCGTGTGCGATCCCCTTAAACCCAATCTGCAGAATGTGTAACATTAGCCACCAACCTTTTTACCCATCTCCGTGTCCATCACTCTGCGGTTTAGCCATTTTACAGAGAGTAAATTGCGATTATTTGACTAGACATGGAATGGGAAACGTGACATTATATATCCCTGTGATCATATATCCCATTTCTTTACTCATCTTATTTTTGCATTTGTATTTGCACTTGATTTTTTTTGTTCAAATCTGCTATCTGCATGACGTAGCGCCGGCGCAACATGGTTTAAGAGCTTTTAAGTTCTTCAGGAAACATTCAGACAGTGTTTCGCTTCAGTTTGACATTTACATTTACATTTATTCATTTAGCTGACGCTTTTATCCAAAGCGACTTACAATTGCTATATGTCAGAGGTCGCACGCCTCTGGAGCAACTAGGGGTTAAGTGTCTTGCTCAGGTCTTGCACTTGATTTTTTTTGTTCAAATCTGCTATCTGCATGACGTAGTGCCGGCGCAACATGGTTTAAGAGCTTTTAAGTTCTTCAGGAAACATTCAGACAGTGTTTCGCTTCAGTTTGACATTTACATTTACATTTATTCATTTAGCTGACGCTTTTATCCAAAGCGACTTACAATTGCTATATGTCAGAGGTCGCACGCCTCTGGAGCAACTAGGGGTTAAGTGTCTTGCTCAGGTCTTGCACTTGATTTTTTTTGTTCAAATCTGCTATCTGCATGACGTAGCGCCGGCGCAACATGGTTTAAGAGCTTTTAAGTTCTTCAGGAAACATTCAGACAGTGTTTCGCTTCAGTTTGACATTTACATTTATTCATTTAGCTGACGCTTTTATCCAAAGCGACTTACAATTGCTATATGTCAGAGGTCGCACGCCTCTGGAGCAACTAGGGGTTAAGTGTCTTGCTCAGGGACACATTGGTGTCTCACAGTGGATTCGAACCCGGGTCTCTCACACCAAAGGCATGTGTCTTATCCATTGCGCCACACCACCCCCAGTTTGAAACCAGATAAACTTCACATGCTTGTCTTCCTTCACAAAAATTTGCCATAGATTGAGTATACAAGAAGTAATGCATGTGCCTTGTGTTTATCAGTATCCTTATGTTTGTTGTGTAAAAAAGAAAAACTATAATCAAAGTCGTCGTCGGTGAAGTAAATACTACAGAAAAAAACAATGTAATTGTTCAAGCATGGAGAAATGAAAGTGTAAATATCAACGTTATAAAATTAAGTAAAATTACTCAACTTTTCTGCTACTGGTGTTCCCATCATGCACTGGGCCTTGAATAATTAAAGAGGTTGATTTTCACTGTTTTCCAGCTGTATTTACACTGTTTTATCATTGCTTTTGTTGTTAGGATTAGTAAATTGCCAATTTGTGACATTTGGAGTTCATTTTCTACTCAAAATGACACATTCAAACACAAAAACGATCCATCAAATGTTACTGTCATCGTGTAATGTCTACCAAGTATTGATGTCTCTGCATTTACATCATGCATAACTTCTGATATGTAGATATCTACTGTATTAATTACTTAATGTTTCTAAGTAAAGCATACACTTTAAACGTTTAATCAAATGTTATATAGTTTGAGTGAAATGTATTGCAAAGGAAACTTCAATTAAATAGATATTGCTCAACCTTTTATTAGCCAAGTTAAAATTATTTATTTTCTTTGTTACTTTCACTTAATTTAGTTAAGTAGAGTTGACTTAATTCCATATGTGAAATTACTTTAAAAATATGTGTGTGAAATTTTACTTAAAAAATATTCGTGCAAAAACTTGCCACAGAAAAATTTAGTTTTTTTTCAGTGCAGGTTTCGGTATTTGCAACAAATACATAATATATTATGCAACAAATACATAAATAAGCTGTATAAAGTTCTTCCAGTTGCGATGAAGAATCAGGGTGGACACACTGGAATGTAGTAAGCCAAGCTAAAAACTAAAGTGTAATGTCACCACAGAAAACAAATCTGTAGTGTATGTATGACCACTTTTAAAAAATAAAGCTTTGACATGACCATTTTGTCGTATTTTTGTGTTCACTGACTTAAACTAAAACCTTTTTATTTTTATTTTGCTGTGAAAATAAACATTTGGCAGATTCTTCTAAAAAAAAGTTGAAATACAGTATATTTTACTTAATTACACATTAAAAACGAAAGAAAACGTGCTGAGCTTCAGTTCATTGTGGCGTGCTCCATGGATCTAGTAAAGCAAACAGAGACATTGTTTGTTTTTGTTATTTTACAAAATCTGATTTTTTTCATTTATGACCATAAATTACAGAGAGAAAGATTTTACTCTCTTGGAAGGAAAAAATCCAGTGGTCGTGCCGCCTCACTCGCGCGCACAAAATATTTTTGACTTGCTAACTTGATATCGCAGCCTGTTCATTATTTAAATAAAATAGTCAACCAAACGTTACACTGCTCAATTTGAATTATCTGTAATATAATCAGTGACGTTTAGCGTGACCACAGCCTCACTGCCCTGTGGAAAGATGATATTTTATGTCAATAATGTCAGTGAAGAACAAAGCTTAGCTTTACATAATAAATAGGCTTAATAGTTTAGCATGATTTACAAATATAGAAACAGTTAGATTCATGTTGAATGAGAAAGGTTGGCCTTTTCACTTTAAATAATTTGTTTTGCATATTATTTAGTTATATTTTTAACAAATAAACCTGTTTCTTGCCCTGAATATATACATAAAAGCTGACATGGCCTTAATAAAAGGAAAGAAGAGATTATTATTATTGCCTAAATATTATTATTATTATTATTATTATTAACTAGGCTACATTATAAAAAGTAAAAATAAATATATAAAAAACCGGAACGTTAATAATACAGAAGGAATGCAGGAACAGAAAAGTTAAACTAGGTGTAGCACCGAAGGGGTGTTTTTCGTTGTTCTGGACTCAATTATAATTACAACACCGACTATGCCACCCTGGGAATTTCACCCAGGGAAATAATGGTCCAATAAGGACACAGGTTTGTTCCCACAAAGATAGAGCAGAGACGTGAATATAGAAAATAACAATAATACTTTATTATGACTAAAATAAAAGCTCCACACACACACACACTTCAATACACAAAGGGTTAATATGGATTCCAAAATCAAAACTAAAAGAAAATAAACAAAATCAAAGGTAACATGTCAGATGGCAAGGAGAAATAACAAACCTACCCAATTCCACTTCACTACGCAATTCCACTTCACTACGCACTTCAACGTACACTAATGTACTTGTCACAGGTCGGGGTGGGCAACTACCAGGAAATGACCCAGCCGCACCCCTCTTGAATTTGGGACACCACTGTGAGGAGCCGACACCACGGGCACACAGGCAGACAGAGAACAACCAGACTAAATGAGATTTAAAAAGGTTTTATTTAATAAAAAAAGTACTAATTAAAAAGGAAGGTTTCGACTTCTTGCAGCTAGCCCACACTGCACTGGCTTGCTCCTCTTCACGGGCTCAGGCGGACAGAGAATGGCGGCTTCTTCAGCGAAGCTGAACTGGTTCTCTTCACGGGGCTCAGGCGAACAGAGAATGGCGGCTTCTTCAGCGAAGCTGAACTGGTTCTCTTCACGGGACTCAGGCGGACAGAGAATGGCGACTTCTTCAGCGAAGCTGAACTGGTTCTCTTCACGGGGCTCAGGCGGACAGAGAATAGTGGCTTCTTCAGCGAAGCTGAACTGGTTCTCTTCACGGGGCTCAGGCGGACAGAGAATAGTGGCTTCTTCAGCGAAGCTGAACTGGTTCTCTTCATGGGGCTCAGGCGGACAGAGAATGGTGGCTTCTTCAGCGAAGCTGAACTGGTTCTCTTCACGGGGCTCAGGCGGACAGAGAATGGTGGCTTCTTCAGCGAAGCTGAACTGGTTCTCTTCATGGGGCTCAGGCGGACAGAGAATGGTGACTGTAGCGGCAACCTATAGCCGCTGAGAGGCTAAGCAGCAGGAAAAATCCATGACGCGTTTTCGTGCATTGAAAATCCAACAACATTTATTGGCTTGATAACAGAACACGTAGAAACAATTGATGATGAAAAACGTATAAACGGTCAACAGAAAGTGAGCACTCCCTGCTACTCACCCCCTCTCTACACACTAAACCAAACAGGAAACACTACCAGGTATATACCCACCGATGCCCATGTGACCAAACCACCTGGAAATTTATGCGCAAAATACTAGGGGTGCACGATTCAGAAAATTTCACGATTCGATTCGATACCGATTTTTAGTCTCAAGATTCGATTCAAAATCGATTTTCGATTCAAAAACGATTCTCGATTCAAAAAACGATTCACAGTATGTAAATGTAGTTGACTTTTTCCTGTGTGATTGCAGTAGACATACAATTTAAAAGAAAAGAAATAACAAATTAAATGAAGTTTGATATTACTTTGTCTTCATAAAAACTTTTGCAACTAAACAGTGCAAAGTGCCAAGCTTTGGCCAGCTTTCAAATACATTTAATTCAAGTTTAAATTAAAACTTAAATACTTTTTTTTTTTTTTTTTTTTACATTTAGCTTTAAAGTGCTGTAGTCAGATCAAACAAACAATACTGCTAAATGTAGTTTAAGGAGTAGGCTATTGACGGCAAAATAGGCTACGGAATATTTCGTTCTGTATTGACAGGTGCAATTTTTGAAAATCGATTAAAAAAAAAATACAATAAGCCTACATTATATCTGCATTTATGTCAAAACCTAGACTTTCAAACATCAAAATGTCATTTATTAATATGAATATTCGTGTCAAAATGACATATAAACATTCTATTTTGCCTGGAAACGCTTCCAACACGCTTGCGTGTCGCGAGAAAAATAGGCGTCGGTTCTATTTCTAGCATGCACGCGGTTTCCGCACGACTCGGGCCACACCTGAGACGCGCGTGTCACGCTTGCTGTGTGCAAGCTCTAACCTGTTAACATGGGAGCCGAAATAAAAACAGACACGCCACACAGCCAGCCAGCCTTCCTTCTGCTGCTGCACTTCTTTTGGCTATGACAAGAGTGTGCAGGCGTAAGTGTGAATTCGATGCAGCGCCATCTAAGGGAATGGCAAGCTAAACTCATTTCAGGACAATATCAAAATATATATATTTCACTAAAAAAAAAAAACAAGAATCGATTTTTGGAATTCTATGAATCGATTTTGAATCGGTAAAGTTTGAATCGCGATTCATATGTGAATCGATTTTTTTGCCCACCCCTACAAAATACAAAATAAAAGACTAACGTTTTCTGCACTTACATTCCAGCCCCTGGTTATTACACAATACACCTGTAATAATCACAGACACAATCAAAATATGAACAATATTAACATACATTACATTAGGGGTGTAACGGTACGCAAAAATCACGGTTCGGTACGTACCTCGGTTTTAAAGTCAAGGTTCGGTTTATTTTCGGTACAGTAAGGGAAAGAAATGCAAACATTAAACTGCAGGTTGTTTATTACTATAAACTTTTTTTAACAATTTGTTTACACTTTAAACACTTTTTAATAAAATATAATAAAATATAAAATAAAAAAAGAATAAGAAATAAAATACTGCTGCAAAGCTCTCCACTAAATAAAATACTCTCAGTCTCAAACCAATATCACATAATAAATTTAATGAAAAATATAAATAAATAACTATGATTACAGTGCAGCATTACCAATCCCAGCTTGTAGGCCTGCTCATATTTAAAAATTAAGGCTGGGAATCGATAAAAAAAAATGAACTAATTAATTGCACAATTTGCTGTAATTAATTGCAATTCCTCCAAGCTTGTAATCATCAATAATTAAACTTAGAATCACCTAATTAAATGAAACACCGGGGGGAAAAAGGGAACAGAAAATAGCCCTATATTAAAATAATATTAAACATAAATATATCAATGTATTATTTTTTTTCAGTAATCAATCAACATAATCAATTTAAGATTTTTTTTTATATATTTTTTCTAATTATCAAAATAAATTATAGTCCTACAAAGCTATTATTACCAGAGCATGTGATCAGAGCAGGTCATTTTACCATTGTTGCCAGCATGACTATACCAGCTCAGCAAACAGAAGTTTACTACTGAGAAATTTCACCTTATTTGAGCGGACTTTGCTTTTCCAGTGCGTGATCGGTACATGATTGGAGTGTTTGGGCTGTTAACGACAGAGCAGAACGCGCAGCGCAAACACAGAGTCGAAAAATTGAACATTGAGCAGAGAGCGCAGCGCGGCGCGCGCAGATACACACACGGAACGGAGAGTGCGGCGGCGCACACGGAGCGGAAAAGCTTTTTTTCGCCCTGCAGTCGATTTCATTGGTTTAGGTTACAGTGACGACGGGTAAAACCGGGTAAAACTCATAGACAGTAAAAGAAAGGTAAAACTTTAGAATCAGCTGCAGGGCGGGATTTGCGCTGAACGCGGAGACTTCCGCCACTTAATATGTTCGTGTGGAAACATGAAAATGTACCTATGTTCCGCACACAAAATATTGCATTCGGTCATTCGGTACACACGTGCACCGAACCGAAATCCCTGTACCTAAACGGTCCGGTACGAATACACGTACCGTTACACCCCTACATTACATAATTATACATGATTTTCCTTTTTTTTTTACATAATGCTCAAGGAAATATGAAAAAATGTATGTGTGTGAAAATGTCCAAATCACTCAAGTGTTCATTTAGTTCATCATTAGGGGTGTAACGATACACCAATGCCACGGTTCTGTTCATATCACGGTTTTGGAGCCACGGTTCGGTTCGGTTTGGTTCGGTTCGGTTCTGTTTGCTGTGGGGGCAGGGTTCATGGCAGGGCACCACCAGCAATAATAACACTAGATTCACTTTTAACTTAATGAAAACAACAACAATAATTTAACTTATTAACTTTAGCTTTATTAATTTTATACATTGGCTTCACGTTTTCTTTAGAGCAGTTAACACACCTGAGTTAACTAAAATGAAATAAATGTCTCCACTGACTAGTCAGAAATAAACTGCACACCTGCCAACTTCAGAAAAGTAAAATGCGGGACAATCGTGGTTCTTTATAGGAAAATGAGGGACACTCAAAATATTTCCTTATCGCACAATGTACATCATTTCAGTGTCTGCAAACTGTAGTTAAGTATATGTTTAAAAGGTTATCAGACAAACACATTTGTATTGCTTAACCTATTTATGTACAATTTAATGCTAAAAATAATTTAAATGTCATAAAAAAAAAAAAAAAAAAAGTCACATTACAAACAAACCACCATTCAAAATAACAGCATTTATCTGAAATAGAAAGCTTTTTTAACATTATACATAGGCCTACAGTTCAAAAGTTTGAGGTTAGTAAGATTATTTTTTTGGGAAAGAAATTAAAGAGTAATTGCCTACTTTTATTCAGCAAGGATGCATTACATTAATCAAAAGTGACAGTACATTTATAGCGTTACACAAGCTTTCTATTTCAAATAAATATCTTATGATCTTTACATTCATCAAAGAATCCTGGGGGAAAAAAAACAAAACAGTTTTAAACATTAATAATAATCAGAAATGTTTTTTGAGCATATTATTCCCTAAGGTAGATTACATGTTTTCTTGCGTGGTTGGATGTCATGAACAATAAATCACGTTGTTTGCATTCGCCAAAATTGATTTGCCGAATTCAAAACGTGGACAGTGAAAGGGAATTACCGTTAGCGCGAGACGAGTCCGGCTTGAAGCGGAAGCGACCAGACGGCAGGCAGAGGATTATGTTCGCAAATCAAACAATGATTAAAAAAGCTGTGATATGTCATCATATTGGATGATGACAGGTGTCGGTGATCATTCTCAAGTGTCGTGATCAGCACTGCTGCTGTATCACTATCACTATCGGTTGTGACCGCCATAGATATCTATGGTGACCGGAGGGTCTTCAATCTCAATATGCCGAGTTGCCATCCTGAAGTGCGTATGTAAACTCCCGAGCGTGATCGATCACCCCAATTAAAACTACAGCTCTTATTAGTTGTTAAAAGTGTACTCATTAATTACTATTTAATCAAATGTCAAGGAAGAAAAAAATTGTTTTGTGAAAAAGTGAAGTGAGAGTTGGGCAGCAGGGGGGGGGCGGGGCGCGTTCGGTTCGACATGAGAGTATCGCGGTTCGAACCGTGGCTGTTGTATCGCGGTTTTTCGGTTCGGTTTGAATATCGTTACACCCCTATTCATCATTGTAGCCGAGTAAAGTTAATGTAAAAGTCCAGTCTAAGTCAGTAAAGTTAGTAATTCAATCAAGTCCAAGTCAAAAAATCAAGTCAAAAGGGTCAGTTGAGAGCTCTCAAATGTCAGTCATAGTTAATCTTTAAATTCCTCGGCTTCAAGAAGACGACAAATTTTTGTGATTGGCCTAGTCAAGCAGGTACTCATAATCTTGATCTTAACTTGCCGTGTGAATCCTTTTTTGTCCGTTATCGTGTGAATAATTTTGCCCATGATCCAGAAACTTCTTGGTGCGTTTTCATCCATTATCAGTACAACATCTCCCAACTGATAGTTCCGTGTCTTTACCTTTACTACAAGAACGCCAAAAGTGGATGGTAGATATTCACCAATCCATCTTTTCCAAAATTGGTTGGCTAAATACTGAATTTGACGCCATCTTCGACGGGCATACAAATCTTCCTTCTCAAACAATCCAGGTGGTAATGTAAACTTTGTTTTTAGAAGGAGAAGATGATTAGGTGTTAAAGCTTCCATATCGTCAGGATCCAAAGATGATCTAGTTATGGGTCGATTATTAAGTATGGATTCTACTTCACATAAGAAAGTATGAAGACCTTCTTCATTCAAACTTTGCCCTCGAAGAATGGAGTTCAGTATTTTCTTTACTGATCTGATGAGCCTTTCCCAGATCCCTCCGTGGTGTGATCCGGTAGGAGGATTGAAAGTCCATTTAATCTTCCTTTGTAGAAGAACATCGTTTATCTGACTGTGGTTCCAATTTTGTATCGCCTCTTTTAATTCACGATCAGCCCCGACAAAGTTCGTTCCATTATCTGAACGTATTTCGGCCACTTGTCCTCGTCGAGCGATAAAACGTCTGAGTGCATGAATGAATGAGTCGGTGTCCAGTGATGCAACTATCTCAATGTGAACGGCTCTAATGTTCAAGCAGGTCAAAATGACTCCATAACGCTTTAGAGTGGTTCTTCCTCGCTTTACTTCAAATGGGCCGAAACAATCCAGTCCAACATGAGTAAAGGGTGGTTTGTCTGGGGAGACTCGATCATGAGGCAAATCAGCCATCTGTTGATGACCTGCAATTGCATTGAACCTTTTACACACTACACATTTTGACAGAAATGTTCTTATGGCTACACTAGCTCCGGGGATCCAATATCGCTGTCGAAGAGTCGCCAACATGAAGTTCTGTCCACTATGTCCCACTTCTTCATGAATTTGTCGCAGGATTAGGTTAGAAATGTGTAAATCTTTTGCCAACATAATTGAGTGTTTAGAATGTTCAGGGATCAATGCGTTATTAAGGCGTCCACCAACCTTGCTGATATCAGACTGAAGTATTGGATTAAGACTATAAAGAGGACTATTTCGCTTGACTATTCCACACTTTCATAGACTCTTTAGTTCCTCCGGAAATCTCTTTCTTTGAGAAAGTCGGATGATTTCCATTTCGCCATTTTCTAATTCTTCCAATGAAAGTAAGTCCTTACGCACCGTAGGTTCAAACTTCTGCATTTCCTGATCAATAATCATCTCTTGTTGATATGGATCTGTATCAGAGCAGACAAGAACAGTCTTCAGTCGTTTCCTTTCCTTGCTACGGTCCATCAAGATTTGTTTCAAATGAAGGATCCATGCTACGGCTTTCTTTAGTCGAATCCAAGAAGAGAAGTAATCAAAGAGATATGATATGGAGTCAGAATTTTCATTGACTTCTATCATGTTTACCAAAGCACTCCTTTTAATCTCAGGATCGTGAGGCAATATTGCATCCCTAGAGGTGGGGTCCATTGGCCACTCTTCTTGCGATCGAACGAGAAATGCGGGACCAGAAATCCACGTCTCATTCTTCAAAAATGAATCCACCCTCGCTCCTCTAGACGCCAGATCTGCTGGATTACTTGACGAATTCACGTACCTCCATTGTGCTACATCGGAAACCTTCAGGATTTCGGACACTCTATTAGCCACAAAACACTTAAATCTTGAGGTCCTATTTCGAAGGTATTTAAGTACTGAAGTACTGTCAGTCCAAAAAATAGAATTCTCAAAGGGCATCTTGAGTTCTTTCGTCCAGATCTTGTCAATGCGGCTTGCAAGAGTGGCAGCTGTAAGTTCCAGGTGAGGGATTGTAATGGATCTCAATGGTGTAACTCTTGCCTTGCTTACTAGAAGGGTAGAATATGCCTGTTGTTGGTCATTATGGAGCAGCAAATAGGATACCACACCATATCCTTGCTCGCTTGTATCTGAAAAATGATGCATTTGAGCAGAAATTACATCTCCAAACCCGTCAGGCTTTAAACATCTTCTGACCTCAAAACTCTCCAAGTGATGCAGATCATCCAGCCAGTTCATCCAACCTTGAACATACACTGATGGAATATCATTGTCCCATCCAATTCCCTCCCTACACAGATCTTGCAGTATCCTCTTGGCAGACAGAATCACAGGTGACAAGAACCCCAGAGGATCATAGATGGTAAGGGGTCTATCCTTGACTACCACTTTGAATTGAAAGGCATCCGATTCAGCACACCATTGCACTCCTAATGCTCTTTCCACTGGCAAAGTGTCTCGATCGAAATCCAAATCCTTTACCTTTTTCTCTCTGTCCTTCTCAGGTACGATACCCAATACAGCACGACTGTTGCTCGTCCATTTTGTTAAACGAAATCCACCTTTAGCACACATACTAGTAAGATCCTTGTATAGCTGCACAGCATCTGACTAGGAAAGTACGAAAACAAGGCAGTCATCCACATAGAAATTATTGAAAACAACATCCATTGTGTTGGGGTCAAATAGTTCCTTTTGATCCATTGCACATTTCCTCAATGCAAAACTCGAGCAACTTGGTGATGATGTAGCCCCAAATAAATGAACCACCATTCTGTATTCCTCCAGACTGCTGTTTACATTACCTTCTGGCCACCACAGGAATCTCAAGAGATCACAATCTTCTGGGTGAACTCTGATTTGATGGAACATGGCTTCAATGTCGGCCATCAGGGCAACAGATTCCAGTCTAAATCATACAAGTACACTCACTAATGAACTGGTTTAGTCTGGACCTTGTAGAAGCTTGCTGTTCAGTGATGTACCCTGATAAGAAGCTCCACAATCAAACACAACCCTAATCTTGTGCTTTTTAAGATGATATACACCGTGATGGGGTAAATACCACAGACGTCCGTCACGTCTCTCCAGTTCAGCCGCAGGTACCCTTTCTGCATAACCCTTATGGATCACATCCTCCATAAAGGTGGTGTAATCTGCATGAAAGGAAGAATTCACTTTAAACCTTTTTTGAAGAGTTAAAGCACTTTGTTCTGCAATTCTCCTGTTCATAGGCATGACTACTTCAGCATTTCTGAATGGTAGACCGATGTAATAATGACCATTAATCAGTCGTGCTGAATTGGACACAAAATTCATAAACTGCTGATCTTCTTTAGATGTTCCTACCATTTCTTCATGAGCAGTCTCTGGAAAATCGGCCTTAAATTGCTGCTTCCACAACTCTTCCAACTTCAATACTGCAATCCTATTCACAGTCACGGGAAGTTGGTTGGCAGCATCATCTCCATTCATGCCTACTCCTTTAACTGGTCCGTTAACAGTTCATCCGAACAGGGTCCTTACAGCATATGGGCCATTATTTTGACTACGTATGATCTCCCAAGGCTCCAATGCTTCTGGAACATTAGCTCCAATCAAAAGCTCAATGCCAGCATTAATCATAGGTAAACAGATATGACTCAGATAGGGCCAACATTCAAGGTCTTTCTGTGAGGCGATGTTTACTGTGGTCACAGGCATGGTCTTCTGTGTATACACTTCGGGCAATGCACAGAGTTTTCTGGTTTGAGTCAAGAATACTTCTAAGTCTTTTAGAACATAGCTACCAACTGATTTATCTTGACTCATAGTTCTGAGAAGAATATTAACTCTCTCTCCAGGGAGATTGAGCTTGTTCATCAAACTTTCTGTACAGAAAGAAGCAGAACTTCCAGAATCAAGAAAAGCATACGTCATCACCACACTGTTTCCCTTTTTTGATTTAACACAAACTGGAACAATAGGTAATGCACAGTTGTCATTACCAGCCCCAGTAAGACCACTAGTTTGGAGAGAGACCATAGCACTGGCTACTGCTGACTTGAATTTGTCTTTCTTCTTGTCCAAAGTGTCTACCTTCTCATGAGGATAAATGTGAAGAAGACTTGGATGTTTAAGACTACATATATTACAGATACTTATCTTTTTGCAGTCCCTGCTGAGGTGTCCTGTATGCAAGCAGCCAAAGCAAATTCCTCTCATCATCAGAAAGTTCATCTTTTCTCTGTGACTTTTTCTGGTAAGTTTATTACAAACATCCAGTGTGTGTTCACCGCTACAGAAGAGACAGATTCTGTTGGTTGATATCTTATGGTGTTCTTTTATTTCAGGCATAGCAGTGATAGTGGTTGCAAAACTGCTTCTAGTTTTTGGCTGACTTGCTTTGATGTTCATCTTCCTACCTCCAGCAGGCGAAACATCCTGAATATTACCAAACACAGGGTCAGATAGAATTTTTACTTGTCGCTCAATGAAGTCAACAACATCAGAAAAGGTGGTTTGATTGTGGCGTCGCTGCTTTAACTCATATGCAACGACTCTCCATCTGTCTTTGAGTTTATAAGGAAGCTTTGAGAGGATAACTTGCATGTTAGTGGTGAGATTCAGCTCATTCATATAGTGAATGTCTTGCATATCGTTGCAACAACTCCTTAGGAAAAGACCATACTCTTGTAGGGACTTAGCATCTTCTGATTTTATAGCTTTCCATGAAAGAGCCTTTTCCATATATGATGAAGCTATTTTTACCTTGTTGCCGAAGTTCTCCTTAAGCAATGCCTTAGCCTTTAACCCTCAGAGGTCGGAGATCACGCCGGCGTGATCTGCTCGCTTTTTTCCTTATGAGTTGAATTGAGACCCCAAATACTCTTTTGACTTTGATTTTATAAAACAAGTTTCATACATCAATCGATTCTGTTAAATGTGTATTATTTTTGTGTATACTCACAATAAAAACAAAATGTTGTGCTTTTTGCCAAATAAAGAAAAATAATCACGAAGCGAGTTCTGCCTTCTCTCTGTCCGTGTAGTCCATTCTGAAACGCGTCCGAAAATGAATCATAACTCAGCGAATACTTCTCACACAGGCACGTGAGATATGTCTTTATGAAGCTTGAAATCTCCTCTTTTAAATGAAGTAATTTATATAAAAACAAATGTTTTTAACTCATGTAATCCCTTTGAAAGCAAGGAGAGGTACCGTTTTTCCTTCTCCCTTCATTATCTCTAAATGAGCTGCAGCCGCCCCGCCCCCGGCGCGATTCACATGTAAATAGTTTACCTGATCTAGTATGCATCGCAAACACCCCCCGATCAATGCCATAAAAACACAGTTTGTTCATCAGACTTCAGACTGATAGTTCATCGCGTTTTGAGTATGACACGCTTCTCCGGTAATAAAGACTCCCTTCAGATGATTCTGGACAGCGAGGAAGAATGCACCTTTTCCTCAGAGGACGAACGGCAGCATTTTGAAGAGCGAATTCCGCCGAGAACACAATTTCGGAGTAAGTTTTACTTAAAAGTCTTTTGTCTTTTATTTTTCGTGTTCGCATTTATGAGGAAAAAACAATATTACGTGACAGTTCTCCATTATGGACGCGAGCGCTCTAAAAAAAGCACTAAAAGACTTTCAAACTTTCACAGAGACCTCAAAACAGAAAGTACAAATCCTTTCTTTAAAACGAATTTCGTTTTGTATCAATTGTATCTTAATTTTAATAATTTTTTCATTAACAAATTTCCTGGATTTAAAGTAAATATAGGCTAGCAATCACAACATAAGGTGCTTGAACTGGAGATCATCATGAACCAGACCGTATAGCCTACTCGCCTCACATGTCTAAAAAATGTGAAATATATTTACAGAAAGCTGGTTCTAAACAAACCATCCAAAACACTAGCCTACTGCGAAGATCGCGAGTCAATAGCCTATCGTCAACTTCATCTTTGCCAGAAGTTAAATTTAAATCGCGTGTGTGAATGAATGATGATGTTTTAGCAAACTGTATTGCTACTGAGATGAGTAAAAATCGACTGAAATATGAATACATAGATAAAATGTAGGCCTATAATCATTTTTTTTTTTACAAAGAAAGAGTACACTTGAAATATTGTTGAAATTGTAATTATTGTTGTAATTGTAACCTTTTTAATAAAATAGCAAAACATATTTACAAGATAGATGTAAGCAAAATCTTAAATGGTCAATATAAGTCTTCTAAATATATCTGTTGTCCTTGTATTGTGGCTCAGTCAGTTTCACACCTGAGTGAATGGCTCATCATTATGCAAAGTGGGTGGGACACTGTAATCTAAAGTGTAAACTACTCCTCCCCCTCGCATTTTGGCTTTCCAAGCAAAACCTGTTTTACATCAATTAAAATCAATGTATGGTTTTATGTGAACGATAAAGCAAGACTATTTTCACATAATTTTGAAGAAAAAACACTAGGCGAGGACATCCATTAGTCAAGTCTTATTGACACATATTTACTATGTGTTTTGTGACCTTATTTCAGAATTTTTATTTTTTATTTTTTTCAATAACCACGCATAAACATTATTCTCTCAAAAATGAAAACATGTACATACACATGGCTCACATATTATGGTAGCCCTGTTTGTGCTTTATAGAGTGAATTTACACCTTTGCCATTAATATGTTTATAAGCAACTGAAAAAAGCACAAATGTCAGGGCATGTCAGAACATCTCAAGGGCCCCAAAAACAGCCCAGACCCCAGAGGGTTAAGTAACCTTGTGAAGGGGTCATGAGCTGGCAACTTCTAACAAGTTCTTTCGGCTGTCCTCGTGTATATTGCTCCAGGAAGTGCAGACAATCTCCTGGGTTGTCTAAACTTTTCCACCACTTCCTCAAATGTGCGCATAAACTCATGAAAGCGCAATGGATCTCCATCAAAGCACTGTATTTCTCTGGGTGGAAGTGAAGACAAGTTATGCTGTTTAACCAATAAAGTAGCTATTTCATTCTGCTTACCCATAAGCTGAAGCATGCTTGCGTGGCTCACATCATTTTGAAAACTTGATCTTGACCCATGAGCATAATCAATATTCTGATTATCCAATGATGACATGTTAGGCAATGTAGATTGTGAAGGTTTCAGTTTAGATCTTGTTGATTGTTGTTGTACTGGCTGAGATAGAGAATAATTTGAAATCCTTTGTGTGTTATCGACATGTGATGTACACGTTACAGGCATGGACTCTGATGCCGCTGGCACACTAGCTGAAGGAACAAATGGTTCCGCCACCGAATGAAGGGGTTTAAACACAATCCTATGAACAGATGAATGAGATGCAGAATGCACGTCTTGATACACCTTTACTCTTGCCATTGACTCTGCTAATTTAGTTTCCAGTTCCAGTTTTTCCCTCCTTCTCCTCAACAGTTCCTCTTGTTCCTCTAAATCATGTTTCCTTTGCAGCATTTGTTGAGAAGCCAATAAAGCAGCCAGTTCTGCCTCAGCCTTAAGACGAATGGAGGATCGGCTTGATCGAGACCCATGAGATGTCGCTACAGAAGATCTTTTACTGCTTATATTTGAAGCACTGTCCATTGGTTGAATTTCATTTTCAAAGTTCCCAGAATCCATTCCAGCTTGTAGATGTACATTAGAGGGCTGAGTATTGTGTGTTGTGGACACCACGTCAACAGAGGGTGAAATATCAGATGCACGAACCCCTTGAGATGTTGCACATATGGCTTCCTCAACCACAGGCTCACGGGTATTAGAAAGAGCAGTGCAGGGATTCAGTTTACCAGTTTCATTCATCCATTGTTGAACATCATCCACAAAGCCATTATGATATTTCAAAATGGAGTCAAACCATTCATTTTGTTTATTTCGTTCCTCAAGAGGTAGTAGAGGCAATACTCTTCTATGTAGCACAGATGCATCATCCATAAGCAACTGTATCGTTTTCAGCATTGAACACACTTGAGACGCATTGTCATTCTTCACTTTATTCACTTTACTCTTGCGATCCCTTTGCAAGGCTTCAATTTTAGCCACCAGGGCCTTTGCCGTGGGCTTATGCTCTCTTTTGCTGCTATCAGCAGCGTGCTCCATATCCTCAGTTCATTCTCCAACGCAACGGACAATGTGAGCTCCGTTTCAAACAGCGCGCTCACAGAGCCAAACAATGAATGAACGTAGCGAGGCAGCACACGAGGGCCCATAAATATGCGAGAACAGCTCAAAGCGCATTCAACCCAATGCCAATCCAACGACTACAACAGCGTCTTCCACAACAGCGATACAGCACAATCCATTAAAACCGCTGACATACCTCGTTTGCCGTTTGTATGTGCGTCATGTCCGTCGATCCACTTCACGGTGCACGTCCACCACAACATGCTGTGTGCAGAAACAGCCGTTTCCAAATTGCTTCCATAATCCCAAAATTGTGTATCTTTCTGTTGACTAACTGTAGCGGCAACCTATAGCCGCTGAGAGGCTAAGCAGCAGGAAAAATCTGTGACGCGCTTTCGTGCATTGAAAATCCAACAACATTTATTGGCGTGATAACAGAATACGTAGAAACAATTGATGATGAAAAACGTATAAACGGTCAACAGAAAGTGAGCACTCCCTGCTACTCACCCCCTCTCTACACACTAAACCAAACAGGAAACACTACCAGGTATATACCCACCGATGCCCATGTGACCAAACCACCTGGAAATTTATGCACAAAATACAAAATAAAAGACGAACGTTTTCTGCACTTACAGTGACTTCTTCAGCGAAGCTGAACTGGTTCTCTTCACGGGGCTCAGGCGGACAGAAAATAGTGGCTTCTTCAGCAAAGCTGAACTGGTTCTCTTCACGGGGCTCAGGCGGACAGAGAATAGTGGCTTCTTCAGCGAAGCTGAACTGGTTCTCTTCACAGGGCTCAGGTGGACAGAGAATGGTGACTTCTTCAGCGAAGCTGAACTGGTTCTCTTCACGGGGCTCAGGCGGACAGAGAATGGTGACTTCTTCAGCGAAGCTGAACTGGTTCTCTTCACGGGGCTCAGGCGGACAGAGAATGGTGACTTCTTCAGCGAAGCTGAACTAGTTCTCTTCACAGGGCTCAGGCGGACAGAGAATGGTGGCTTCTTCAGCGAAGCTGAACTGGTTCTCTTCACGGGGCTCAGGCGGACAGAGAATGGTGGCTTCTTCAGCGAAGCTGAACTGGTTCTCTTCACGGGGCTCAGGCGGACAGAGAATGGTGACTTCTTCAGCGAAGCTGAACTGGTTCTCTTCACGGGGCTCAGGCAGTCAGAAATGGATATCGTTTCTTCAACAAAGCTGAAGCGATCACTGCTGGAGACATAATAATGCCACAAGCGGTGAAAAGAAAATCATCCACTGATTCATCTAGTCAAAGAAGTAATGGAAAGGAGTTCACCACTGGTTGATCTCATTCATTGGATTCCGAGACAAAAAAATATATATTATTTTCAGAAACGGGCTGGATCTCTTCGTGCCTTCGCTATGCACTCCCACTCGTGTTTCACTACAATCCACACAGAATAGCACACGTGATTATATCAATATATAGCACTGCAAATCTTCATAACTCACAGCTTAGGGCGTTGGCAGGGGCTTCCAATTCTCAGTTCTTCAATACAATCTCCTTAACATCCACAATAAAGCATAAGGTATCCAATCCTCTCCAAAAGATAAGTTATAAGTCGTAAAGTTTCATTGTACCTTCAAAAACATCCATGATCCATCACATCATAATCCAAGCAATGTATAACACTTATCTCTCCTTAATGATGAATTCCTACTGATAGTTTGATCTCCATTCTCCAAGTATCCAATTCCTCTTCCCATCCAGAACAAACACACTAGCTGGAGCACCCGACTGACGAATCCACGTTGGCAGGGACACAAACGGCTGAAGCACACACTGGAAAACACACACAGAAGACGATCCAAAAAGAACAACTTCCAGCCAATACTGACCTCGAAGGCGACACCCCCCCCAAAAACCAACACCACTGTTCAAAACATGAAGCCCTTTTGTATCTCTTCCTCTCACTGTGATCTCCAATCACCGCTGATTTGCGTCCTTCTCACACCTGGAATCAATCATCAGTTAATGCTTTTGCCCGGAGTTACAGGAACCGGAGCGCTCTCGGGTCCCACGCTGAAAGCGCTCCCCCCCGGAAATCATGACCGTGCACAAAGGTTCCGCCCTTTCGAACAAAAGTTCCGCCTCTTCATTCGAAAAAATTCAACAAAATTAACATCAAATTGTCACAAATCAATAAACACAAGAGAAAAAGAAAAACAATCAAATTGTCACAAATCAAATCAATAAACACAAGAAAAAGAAAAAAAAATACAAAGTTGATCAACAAAATACAAAAGCAACAAAATAACCAATTCAATCACCTTACACCTTATCCATGAACAACATACACACACAAAAGATTCACTCCATAAGATCACCCATTAATACTTATTTCTCACGCGCGAACGCACGCACGCACGCACGCACACACACACTTCCAACAATAAACGAACACTCAAACAACTCGCATCAACTTCTAAATTCATTCACACAACGATCTAATTATGCCATACAACCCCACAAACACAGTTTTCCAGTTGAAACAGTGCGGAGGTGGCCAAACGGCCACGCAGATTAATATACTCGGGTCTCACAATCTCCCAACGTCAAGTTCACTTGATGTGGGCTGGTCAAGCAGGCGCAGATGAACGTCGCGGCAACGCGCAACAAGGCAGGCCACTCAAGACAACGAAGACAAATACCAAAAAGGAAGGGGAAGCCAGGTCACGGTCCCAATCAGCTCGCTGTAATCATGCGGACATATTACCAGCTCTTGGCCTCTTCAGCTAAAACAGAGGGGAACACGATATAAACAACAAGTCTTCCCACGAATATTCCCCCATTAAATCAATAGTTTACCCTCCTGGTTATTAGTAAATCAGCCCTTCCAACGTCAGACCACGATGGATAAACACAGCCCGGGATGCATACTAAAACAAACAGAGCGCATACAGCCAACAGCTCGCCCCAAATTAAATATTTCTTTCTCTATGGTAACATACCCAAATGATATGCGGCGCAGCTCAAAGATCCCCATACGGGAACAGCTCGGAAAGACAGCATCCAAGTTTGCAGCAGTCAACACACTTCCCAACAACACAGAAACCTTCCTTATACACGTTCACGCACCTATAGCTCACCTGGATCTAATTAGGTGATTGCCATTCAGTTAGTACTCAGGTTGTTACCAAAATTAACTAGGCAGCTATGCCTGCTACATAGGCTTCTGATTCTGCTCGAGTGAACCGATGGAAGTTTTTTTTCCATTTTTAAGTCCTGGTAAAAAAATTATTCGGATTGTACTTTTAAGTCGTGAAAGAACGGACAATATTATAAAAAATATCAGAATTATTTGCGGAGGCTTCTGCTTTGTCTTACTCCTGTAACACTAGCTATACTGTATAAAATACATTAGTGAGTGAATTAGGATAAAAAGCATAACATGTCTGTGGCAAAGACAGACATTAAAATGCAATATAATTTTATGTTAATTAAGGTTGCTAAAATGGGATGGGATATTTGCACTTATAAGTTCACTAAAAAAGCTATTGAAACACTTTTTTATTTTCTTAGTAGTGTTCACCAGACTAAATTTTAAATAATAATAATAATAATAATAATTAGGGACTGTTCGTTTTTTATTTAACCCTCTGGGGTCTAAGGTGTTTTTGGGGTCCTTGAGATGTTCTGACATGCCCTGACATTTGTGCTTTTTTCAGTTGCTTATAAACATATTAATGGCAAAAAAAATTACACACTATTTAGCACAAACAGGGCTACCATAATATGTGAGCAACAAGAATGTACATGTCTGCATTTTTGAGAGAATAATGGTTATGCGTGTTATTGAAAAAACAAAAAACTAAAGTTTCTGAAATAAGACCACAAAACACATACTAAATATGTGCCAATAAGACTTTTGACTAATGGATGTGGTCGCCTAGTGTTTTTTTCTTCAAAATTATGTGAAAATCACCCTGCCTAATCATTCACATAACACAATACATTGATTTAAATTTTGCAAAGCACTTTCTGTTTGGAAAGGCAATATTCAAGTGGGCGTCAACGATCATGCATATTTAGTGGTTCACACCCGAGGAGACAATGGGGCCCGCATACTTAATGAGCTATTCATTCAGGTGAGTCACTGAGCCACAAGAATGCAAGAGCAACAGTTGGAAGCATCTCAATTCTTTTTTATTTTTCCACATATTGTGCTTGCAAATTGGCCTATAATATCCAAGGAAAACATGTCTAGTAATTGTGCAGTTAATTCTCATACTGTATTTTCAGTTTTGGAATATTTATCCTCTCCCCAAATTTGTCACTAATAAAACACAATAAAAATTATTTAAAGAAAAGGCTTATATTTACCTTTTAATAGTTTGTTTACATCTACCTTGTAAATATATTTTTTTTATTAAAAAGGTTACAATTACAACAACAATTCAAGTGTAATCTTTCTTTGTAAAAACTAAAGTATACATTTTATCATACATATTTCAAAGTTAAGGATTTGATTGATTATGTTTATTTTTGACAAAACATACTATATTTAACATATGAGCAAAAATTGGCAAACAAAAGCTTATTTGAGGTGGCAGATATTTTACAGTAAAAATGTATAATCTATCCAAAACTAATCAACAAAATGTTGTCTTTCATATGTCTGTAACATAGGTCTTTCGTTTTTATTATAAGAAATATAAATGTTAATTTGCAGTTTAATACGTTGCTTATACATTTATTTCAACATATTTCAGTCGATTTTTACTCAGTATAGCAATACAGTTTGCTAAAAGCGAAACATTCATTCACACACAGAAACGCCTGACTGTAACATTGTTTTTATGAAATATTAGGGCATATAAATGTTAATTTGCAGTTTAATACGTACAAATAGCCTACATTTTATTTCAACATATTTCGGTCGATTTTTACTCATCTCAGTATAGCAATACAGTTTGCAAAAACATCATCATTCATTCACACACACACACACAGAAAGGCGATTTAAATTTAAACTGTCTTTTTGCGACCTGTGGTAAACAGCGCGCATCTCTGCTGTTCATTCATTCACAGAAACGCGATTAACTTGAGAAGGAAAAAAAACTTACTACAGTATTCGGATCCTCGCTCCTCGCAATACCCACACTCTGAGGTAGATTTTCCATTATTATTATTCCTCACAGCGCTGCCAGATGGTGTAAACACGTAGGCTACAATGATATGATTAAACTTGTGTTTTCTCGAGCTGATATGGGGGCGTTCACAGGTTTGCGTGGATTGCCTCAGTAATTTGCGTTTGAATAGCACGCTCCGTGGGCGGAGTCACATTACATTTGAATTAGCTCTAATGAGCTCGACTGGAATCGCTCTCTTTTAATGCAGATTTCACAAGATGAGAATATTTGTTTTTTTATATAAATTACCTCATTTAAAAGAAGAGAATTCAAGCTTCATGCCTGTGTGTCTGTATGCCTGTTTGACTGAGTATTCGCCAGAGGTGGGACAAAGTCATTGTTATGCAAGTCACAAGTAAGTCTCAAGTCTTTGCCCTCGAGTCCCAAGTCAAGTCGAGTCAAAGATGAGGCAAGTCCCGAGTCGAGTCAAAAGTCAAAGCCAACAAGTCTCAAGTCGAGTCCAAAGTCCTACCATTTTAGTTTCAAGTCATTTCAAGTCCTCTTACCACAGAAATAAAATTTATACAAATCATGTATGTCTGTAAGATTTGTATTTATTTAAACCTCTTTTTATACAATGACATTAATTAAATACAGTAAAAAACAGAAAATTTAATTTTCATAAAAAATGCTTGTATTTCAACAGCATATTGCACTACAACAATGCACAGCATGCAGCTTCAGTCCTGTATTGTATTGACCTCATATTGCAAAACAGTTTAACTTTCAAATAGACATGGGTCATTTTAACCTAAACCTTTTTAAACATGTCATCAATAAAATCCTCTCTCCTCAAAATTATCACTTCTGAAAAACTGGACCAACCTGATAATATAATTGGAATGCCTCCATAGAGACTGGTGTGTATGAGAGAGAGAGAGAGAGAGAGAGAGAGAGAGAGAGAGAGAGAGAGAGAGAGAGAGAGAGAGAGAGAGAGAGAGAGAGAGAGAGAGAGAGAGAGAGAGAGAGAGAGAGAGAGAGAGAGAGAGAGAGAGAGAGAGAGAGAGAGAGAGAGAGAGAGAGAGAGAGAAGACAGTTTAAAAGAGACAGGCGTCTATTGGGGACTCGGCTATTATTTGAAGTTTTATGGTACATCCGATAAGGTGCTTAGCATTCGTTCAAAACTTACCTTTCTTTGTGCAACTTCAGGCAACTTCAAATTGCAACTCGTTTTTTGTCGACTACCTCGTAATTTTTATAGCCAAATGAAACTAGCTTCGGTATCATTTTGCCTACTGGCGCGTTGTTGCTTGTTGCGCTTCATTGGTTGTCTTGCAATGTGCCTGCTTACGCCGTTTCACACATACTCCATGTGCAGTGCGTATGCAGTGCGTGTTGCAGTGCGTGTTGCAGTGCGTGTTGCAGTGCGTATGCGGTGCGTGTTGCAGTGCGTATGCGGTGGAAGACCAGCACGCGCAATAGTGCTTTCACATATGCTGCGTTTGCAGTGCGTGATCCGCGGCTGTACCACAAATACATAGCCTACTCACTATTTGTATTTCAAATCCAGAAGTTATTAGCAACTTTTATTTAAAAAAAGTTTTTTTGTCAGCATTGCGATTCTCTTTGTACACACGTATACACTCTTTAATAGACGTATTCACGTTTAAATACAATTTAAACAACGTATTATTTAATGCATTACTCTTATATAATTATATATTAAGTTGCTCAAGCAAGTGGTAAAATATTTAACCATGTACTTATATTAAAATCGCATAGCCTACATTTTAAATTAAAACTTAAAATTGACAAAAACAGCAGACTCATACTCTTTCTTTTGCATAATTTAAATCTTTATACAATAAATCTCGCATGTCACAAAGAACTTGTTTTTCCACCTCCACGAATGAGACGAGTGTTCATTATGTTGCCTTGTTGAAATATGTATTTTCCCTTGATTTACCCCGGTCTAAACGTCTCAGCATTGCGATTCTCTTTGTACACATACACTCTTTAATAGACGTATGCACGTTTAAACACAATTTAAACAACGTAGTCCTATTATTCAATGCATTACTTCTACTTATATTAAGTTCCTAAAGCAAGTGGTCAAATATTTAACCATGTAGGCTACTTATATAAAAAACAGCCGACTCTCATGCCTTTTCTTTTATATTTAAATTAATACAATAAATCTCGCATGTCACAAGGAACATGTTTTTCCACCTCCACGAATGAGAGTGTCGTTCATTATGTCGCCTTGTTGAGGTAAATTGTAGTTTTCCTTGCTTTACCCTGGTCTTAAAGTGAAAATAGTATTTAATTAAATACATTTATGGTGAGATTACTACATTTTATTTAATTAATCGCACTTATGGTGAAATTACTACATTTTTAGGTCAATCTGTGTTCATTTTGACCACGAAACATGCGCTGTCACTTTAATTCAGCGCGTGCAGCACAGCAGAAATAGACTCGGTGCGGAAACGATCTCTGCACTGCTGTATACACACCGCACCTGGAACGGATCGACGGACTGCAACCGCGTGCAGTGTGAAAGCTCTAACCTGTTAACATGGGTACAGAGAAAAATATGCACCGCTGGCGCATAGGCGCATACTCACTGCAAACGGAGTATGTGTGAAACGGGCGTTAGATGCTGTCGAATCAAAACGTGGGACTACAGTGATTGGATGTCGTGCAGGCAGCGCGCGCGCTCTCTGCATGCATACAGGTGGTGCACATTTTTTTCACAGAGAGTGGCGCGGCCGTGTGGACATTTTTTTGGTAAATGTACTGCATTTATATAGCGCTTTCACACAGGGACGTGCACAGACATTTTCAGGGGCAGGGGCTCAAGTGAAATAAAGGGCACTTCTCATAATTACGTATTTTTTTCTTTTTTTAAACAAAAAAAGTATATATATTAACGCAACTCTGACTTCCTTTTTAAAAAAATTATTAAAAAAGTTAATTAATTTTATCTTCCTCAAACTCACGCAATTGTTTCATTTTCAAAAGATGTCTACAAAATAATCAGTTCACACAGAAACCATGGTCTCCTTAGTATTCACTAGGTTTATAGAGCAGCAAAGGAAACCATTCCACAATGTGCATGTTTTGAAAACATTTTCTATGCTACTAGTTTCAAGTTTCAAGTAATTTTCTTCTAAAATGAGCATTTTTTTCAAGCTCGTATATTCAAGTTCAGTAATTTCACTTAAATGACAATTAATAGGTAATTTTCATTGCCAGTAATGTGAAATAAGTGAACATAAACATACAAGCTTGATAAAAATGATCATTATAGAAGGAAATTTCAGATGGCACTTAGAGGCTTTTTCATCTGAACTCTTCATATTTAGAATAAATAACTGCATCAAGCAGAGGGGCGTGTTTTACTAATAATTTGTTTATTTTTTACATCGTTTTAATTATTTTGGTGTTATCAGAATACATAACACTTTAAAATTAAACTTACCAAAATAATTGAGTAAAAATTCAATAAAAGCCAATGTCATGTATGTATTTGTGGTTGTATAGAATACTATTTTATAAAGGTTTAGAGGAAATAAAAAAAGTTAAATTACTCATAAATAAAAAGTTAATTTATAAATATTGTTATTTTTAATGTTTAATGTTAACTTATTTCTACTCAGTTTTATTTATTAATGTACCAGTTGCAGTTATTAGAGTGTATCCTCCATCTGTTTGCATCTGTAGATTTCTTCTAAATTCACCAATTTGGATTTCTAAATTTCAGGGGGAAAGACTCTTGATGTAAGTCATTACTGGGGACGTTCTGTATGCAAACTAGGCGTCAACTAGTTAAAATGCGCACATTTGCATCTATGACAGGGCAATGCAGTTAAATAGGATAAACAAAATAAAAGCATGTCACCTGGTGGTAATATATGCTTATTTTATTAACTTATTTTATTACATGGATTGGTTGAATTCCAATGTAGAATGCGGTCTGTTATTTCTTGATTTTTTGTCTTGCTCAAGGACTTCTTGATTTCTTGTCTTGCTCAAGGACACCTCGACACTTGGTCAGGTGGAACCGGGGATTGAACCACCAACCTTCCGGTTTGTAGACAATCTACATGAACCACTGAGCCACTGCCGCCCCATAAAACTTTTTCCCAAGTTTTCATGGGAAGTAGCAAGTCTTCTCGAGTCAAAAGGCGCAAGTCCAAGTGAAGTCACGAGTCATTGATGTTAAAGTCCAAGTCGAGTTGCAAGTCTTTGTACATTTTGTCGAGTCGAGTCTGAAGTCATCAAATTCATGACTCGAGTCTGACTCGAGTCCAAGTCACATGACTCGAGTCCACACCTCTGGTATTCGCTGAGTTATGGTTCATTTTCGGACGCGTTTCAGAATTGACTTCACTAACAGAGAGAAGGCAGAACTCACTTCGTGTTTATTTTTCTTTATTTGGCAAAAAGCACAACACTTTGTTTTTATTGTGAGTATACACAAAAATAATACACACTTAACAGGATCGATTGATGTATGAAACTGGTTTGTAACATCAAAGTCAACAGAGTATTTGGACTCTCGTTTGAACTGATAAAAAAAAAAAACGAGCAAATCACGCCAGCGTGATTGCCGACCTCTGAGGGTTAAGGGTCTTGCCAGAGGAGTTTTGAGATCTACACTCACCTAAAGGATTATTAGGAACACCTGTTCAATTTCTCATTAATGCAATTATCTAATCAACCAATCACATGGCAGTTGCTTCAATGCATTTAGGGGTGTGGTCCTGGTCAAGACAATCTCCTGAACTCCAAACTGAATGTCAGAATGGGAAAGAAAGGTGATTTAAGCAATTTTGAACGTGGCATGGTTGTTGGTGCCAGATGGGCCGGTCTGAGTATTTCACAATCTGCTCAGTTACTGGGATTTTCACGCACAACCATTTCTAGGGTTTACAAAGAATGGTGTGAAAAGGGAAAAACATCCAGTATGCGGCAGTCCTGTGGGCGAAAATGCCTTGTTGATGCTAGAGGTCAGAGGAGAATGGGCCGACTGATTCAAGCTGATAGAAGAGCAACTTTGACTGAAATAACCACTCGTTACAACCGAGGTATGCAGCAAAGCATTTGTGAAGCCACAACACGCACAACCTTGAGGCGGATGGGCTACAACAGTAGAAGATCCCACCGGGTACCACTCATCTCCACTACAAATAGGAAAAAGAGGCAACAATTTGCATAAGCTCACCAAAATTGGACAGTTGAAGACTGGAAAAATGTTGCCTGGTCTGATGAGTCTCAATTTCTGTTGAGACATTCAGATGGAAGAGTCAGAATTTGGCATAAACAGAATGAGAACATGGATCCATCATGCCTTGTTACCACTGTGCAGGCTGGTGGTGGTGGTGTAATGGTGTGGGGGATGTTTTCTTGGCACACTTTAGGCCCCTTAGTGCCAATTGGGCATCGTTTAAATGCCACGGCCTACCTGAGCATTGTTTCTGACCATGTCCATCCCTTTATGACCACCATGTACCCATCCTCTGATGGCTACTTCCAGCAGGATAATGCACCATGTCACAAAGCTCGAATCATTTCAAATTGGTTTCTTGAATATGACAATGAGTTCACTGTACTAAAATGGCCCCCACAGTCACCAGATCTCAACCCAATAGAGCATCTTTGGGATGTGGTGGAACGGGAGCTTCGTGCCCTGGATGTGCATCCCACAAATCTCCATCAACTGCAAGATGCTATCCTATCAATATGGGCCAACATTTCTAAAGAATGCTTTCAGCACCTTGTTGAATCAATGCCACGTAGAATTAAGGCAGTTCTGAAGGCGAAAAGGGGTCAAACACAGTATTAGTATGGTGTTCCTAATAATCCTTTAGGTGAGTGTATAGTCAATATAGACTTGACCCTCCCTTCGGCAGCAATACATTTTTCTATGACCCTCCAAAATGATTGTGAAAAAAGTCATGACCCTCCCCGATAATTTATTGATTACTTCTGTACTGGTTTGCGCTTGGCAAAGATGTCCAGATATCTCTGTGTAGTAGACCTACACCAAACGTTCATTAAAAAGGTTCCTGCACAGGGCTGTACAGTGCAACATATATCTACGAAAAGATTGGTCTGTGCTATGAATAAGGGTCTGTATACACCTGGCCTCTTCATGCGTTTTCTGTGATCGGATCGTGAAAAGACCAGGTGTAAATGCCCTCCGAAACACATTTGAGACATTGACACATTTTGTAAATTGTACTCCTCCCAAAAATGCTATTAAAATAAATGTGTCAGTGTGTGTTTTAGGCTATATGTAAAGTTATAGTCAGATATGATGACGCTACTGCAGCACACATCAGCGCAGATTAGCAGCTGAGCATCTATTCTTCAAGCCAATGTGCAAACTATCGCAAATCACAGTGAAAGTAAGTCACAGACGCTTAACACACAATCATCATCATTAAAAGTAAATAAATGAAATTATCTTACAGGGCTGTTACTGCTCTCTCTTATTGCGGTCTTTGATTTAGAAATTTTAGCTGATGATCAATAAAATGCAGCTCATATCTGTTGCTTTCGGTGATGTGCACTCCATTAAATCTGCAGAAGATCGGATTTAAATGTAAACGGAATCGTTTTGATAAATCAGATCTAAGAATCTAAGTGTAGCGGCACGAGGATGGGATGGAATGATTTTAAGCATAAATGATCTCTGCTAACGACTACGCCACCCTGGAATCTTGCCAGGGACAATAAAATATAGTTTGTTATTTAAGGAAACACAGGTTCGTCCACAGTAAGGCGGCAGGAGACGTGGGTACAAAAATATAAATTTGTTTTATTAAAGATAAATAATCAATATAAAATGCACAAACATCAACAGCACTCAATGTAGACAATTTTGTGGTTCCACAAGCACACATGGAGCGACCTGAGTCAGCAGGACAGGAGCCGAGGCAGAGCAGTGGATAAGGGCACATAAGGCCTCCACGACAAGTCACCTTTTCCGTACGCCTGTGCATATACACTCACACCAGTACACACACACACACACTCACACCACTCAGCACACCACACTCGTGAGGGAGACCACCACCAACAATCCGCCCCTGCTTTGTGCACTCAGCTCCTGGAACAGAAATGTCACTGTTGAAACACACTCAGAATTGTCACTGTTGAAACACACTCAGAACTGTCACTCCAAGAGACAGAAATTGGAGTAGAGATGTTCAGTTTCACGTTAAACATATTACAAAATTCTGAGTCAAAATACAAAATAAAAACTAATACAAATGAAAAGAAAACTTTCCTGGTGTCACAAGACACAGAGACAACCCCGAAATAAAGGGCTCACATGGAGGCACACACACTAAAATAAACACAAAGGACAGTGTTTTCAGTCCTTTGTCCACAGCGGATCAAAGCAACAGCAAAAGCCGCAAAGCAACAGCAAAAGCAGCAAAGCAACAAAGCAGCAGAGCAGCAAAGCAGCAAAGCAGCAAAGCAGCAGAGCAGCAAAGCAGCAAAGCAGCAAACCAGCAGAGCAGCAAAGCAGCAAAGCAGCAAAGCAGCAACGCCTCCAGAAGTAGTCCCACGCAGTCAACCGCACAGAAACTAATCGGTGGTGCAGATGCGACCCGTTGGTCCGTACTACATCTATAAATTTACAAATAAACAATCAGACAAACTCTGTGATTTAACTGCTAACAATTAATAAAAGCTGTTTCTCTCAACAGATTGCCATTTAACGTAGGCGCAAATTTAAAACTACATACCTTTTAGGTGCGATCTCTGGGGACTAACTCAGTCAGGCAGACAACATGCATGTGGGCTCATCCCATCTATCAGGTGAACAGCGTGCGCGTCGGCAATAACTAAGCATTCCGGACATGAAGTATAAACAACCATACTCTGACCATCAAGAGTACAACCTCAGCCGAATGCCAGCCACGAAAGCTTGCATGTCGCCCTGGAAATAAGCTAATGTTAGCTACAGTATGCCATTGATCGGCCAGCTCACAACACCCAACATACCTGAATGACGACACGGGAAGGGGCGGTGCCTCATGGCACCATACACTCTAACCAGCTTTTTTATATGCGCTACTACAGCTCACTGATAGGACGAGCTCAAATGAATTAATCAGCCACCTGCAGGCAGGATATATCTCATTAGACCTGCCACATAAGATCTAAGATCCAATCTAAGGTGTAAACAGCCCCTAAATGTACCACTGTAGCACGCGTGCGATACAGTTTTGTAAACTCTGTTTAACAGGCGTTTTATACTTGTGCTTATGCGATATCACAATTTTTGATCGTGGATGATTTAATGTCCCCACGATCTGCTTTTGGAGAAATATGGTAGTATCGCGCTACAGTGCATATTCTATCAGCTGCAGTCCTGGCGCCTCAGTCCCAATACTGTAAAACTCGACGTACATTCACATCACATGTTAACGCAGCGGTAGAGTAACACTCACAGGACACTGCACTTATTCACAATCACAAAAGTTCATTATTTGCTCATGCTTTAAAGCTTTGCCGGGTAAACATTTCATTGGTGTTATGTTCTGATATGATGCACTTTTTCTGAGCGCGTACACCAGAAGCGTGCGGGCACTGTCAAACAGCGCCAAACTGGACTTTATCTTTAGCGTCTGATTTTTGTTGGGTCAGACCCATCTGCTAGCGATGGGGGGCCGAGACTGAGAGAGCTGTAAAATATGCACCAAACAAGCCACTTTGAATGTTTGCTGTTTTCATGAATACAAAAGTTGGGTGACCCCCCCCCCCCCCCCCGGACTAAACAAAGCTGGATGACCCTCCCCTCAACAAAGAATAAAAAGACATGACCCTCTCCTATTTTCTTCCGGTGGTCCATTCCATAAATACCGCACGGTCCCTAATCATTAACTTAAAGGTGCTCTAAGCGATGCCGGGAGACATAACTTCTTGTTGACATTCAAATTGTTGTCAAACAAAACGGAGGCTAACTAGACCCTCCCTCCTCCTCATCCCGTCTCCTCCCTCCTCCCCTCTCTTCCGGCATAAAGGAAAGTCAAAGTAGTCACTACAAACTGATACTTCATTCAATGTGTAATGTCACCAAGTTAGATAAATGCTTTTATATATTGCAGAACAGAAAGCAGAAAAAGAGAAACATTATCTTAAAATTGTTTCGCCACCTGAGGTTATAATTATAGCTCCCATACAAGGATGCAATAATAGCAAGATAACGTTAGCTTCGCGTTTCCCAGTGAGCATAAACAACGGCGGCGTTGTAAACAAATTTAGTCAAAGTTGTCAATAGCCTATAAATGAACATTCAAAATCATAACAAACAGTGGGTGAAAACTAGCCTGGTAATACCAGACTCTGCTACTTCGCTTTGCTTCGTAGACAGAGTCTGGAAGGGCATAATTGAAAAGCGTTTTCTTTCTCGCGGGGGGGAGCTAGCCTGAAGTTTAAAATCATTGGTTACCGTAATCCAATCACATAACGTTTGGTTATGACGTGTGTTATGCGCGGGCTCAGCCGCATCAAACTTCCACTGTAAACACATGTATGATGCGAAAACAAAACAATCGAGCGAAATACCGGAGTGAACATGGTATACACTGACCTGTCAAAAGGGTGCCAGTTAGAGCTCGACAGATAAAAGAGACCGCGATACACCCTCTAAAACTCCAAGGACCATAAAAAAGCCGAGGAAGTCCATGGACTTGCCATCACGGAGCAGTGTCACCGAGGTGGGTTAAACACTACAATGTTAGGTTTGAAATAGGTTCAGTACTTTTAAAATAATATTTGAAATAGGCTTCAGTTTGCAAATGCCGGGAATAATCTCCACAACAGAGCGAATTGCATCCTGTGTCTCCATATCCGCGGTCGTTTTCGATTTCCCTAACCTAAACTACAATCTTAAACTCGCCGCTTAGCGTCTACGTCATGGCTCTCAGCCCGCCCTCTGTTCGTTGATTGGCCGGCTGTTTTGAGGCCGGAGGAAAACCGGGAGATAGGTCGCTATCTCAGACTGAGTACAGAAGCGAACTGAAATTGAGCGGAATTACGAAGTCTGACGTAGTCAGGCTAGGTGAAAACAATCATTCACACAAATTGTCACCCTACTGTGAATTTACAATAGAGATTGATCGCTAGCTGCTAGAAATTGTTGTATTCACCAAAGTTAACGCTGACTGCATAGTTCTAGCTAATTACATCCTTTTGTTGGTTTGGCGAACATGAATGTCAGTTTAGAAAGAAAATGGATTTACCTGTTCTGCAAAAACAGAGCAACTGAATGTCGGATTGGCATCCCTTCTGCCGGTGGAGTTCTACCGAGGTTTTTCCGATGTAAATTTGGTACTTTGCGCCGCGCATTCCTTATCCTTGTTCCTCATTCTTTTCCCTCTTCTTTGCAATTTGTTCATCGGAATGTCGTCTGTTTGGTCGTGTGTCGGCCATAATTCAAACTTCCCTCTTCATGCTTCTCTCTCCTCCACACCCCCTTCATGTGTACGCGCACTAACCCCCCAAACCCCTCCCTCAAATACTTCTTGTTGGTTATTGGCTGGAGCACTGTTTGTTGTGTTTCGTGGTGCGGGTGAGCCCAGTTTGTTTTTGTTGCCGTTTGTGGAGCCTGTGGTGTCTAGAGAGACCGCGTTTTTTTACAGTGTGTTCAGGGGACAGGCAGCTAGCGGATAGTGAGGAGATGTTTGCTGTATGTGACAAAAAATGTTTTGGCCTAAAAAACGCGCGGCATCGCTTAGAGCACCTTTAATAACTCAATATAAGTGCTACAGTAATGTTCAAATGCCTATGACAAGCATATAAAAACCATTCATATTTTATTTCTATTTGAGCTGTACATAAACAATATACAATACAATATAAAATGTGGTTTATGAGCTCTGTCGCTTGCTGTCAATTCTTAATTCTGACCATTCTTAATGGCCACATCTGTAACAGCAAGCATCATTTACAGGGCCAAGAACAGTAGCAGATCTTATACAAGTACATTTACTAGAATATTTACTGTCTGATTTTACAAATGGTTAATATGTTTACAATGGTCTTAATTAAAACCCTTAATTAAAACTTCTGCAAGCAACTTGTACATGCAAAGACTCATTTCAATAAGTCAAGTCAATTCACCTTTATTTATATAGCGCTTTTTCCAACACAGATTGTTTCAAAGCAGCTTTACAGTGATAACAGAAAAATAATGCAACAAAGTTTGTGTCAGAAGAAAATAGCATCACAGTCCAGCTTAAGTCAGTTCAGTGATGGTTCATTTTGTTCATTTATCTATACTAGGATTGATTCCATTCCTAGAGCTTTCGAACAAATGGGTTTTTGGGGTGTGGACTGATGGGGCACTGAACCCGAGGTTACCCCGTGAGTCAGTCCTAGAGCTCATTTGAATCCCCTGATCTGGATACTCACACAAATGTGGTCTCCGATTATATACATTTTTGTGTGGAGTCAATTGTACCCATGAAAAGGTATAAATTATTTCCAAATAATAAGCCATGGGTATCCACAAAACTTAAACAACCACTAAATAAGAAGAAGGTAGCATATTATAATAATGATGTTTTAGCTAAAAGGGACACTTAAAGGGAAATTAAAATACAAATTAAGGTAGATAAGGCCCTATATAAACAAAAATTTGAAGCTAAAATGTCACAGGGAAATTCTAAACAGGCATGGGAAGGTATTAGAACAATGATTAGTGTACCACATAAAAGTCAAGGAAAGTATAACACAAATATGACAATCACAGATGGCAAAAGTGGGGGTCTGGAGCTAGCGAATTGGTTAAATCAGGTTTTTTTTTCACATTTTGAGGGGAATAGTGAGGATACTAATAGTGATGAAGGAACTTTCTTGACATCAACTAATAACTTTTCCATCAAAGAGGCTGATGTAAAGAAAATGTTTTGAGTTGCAATACACATAAGAGTCCTGGGCCTGACAGCATCTGTGGACGAGTGTTAAAAAACTGTGCTGAGCAACTATCAACGGTTTTTACTCTGTTATTCCAAAGATCTTTAGACCAATACATAGTACCAACTATATGGAAAACTTAAACTATTATACCTTTCCCTAAAATCAATAAACCATTAGAGCTTAGTGACTCTCAGCCAATTGCACTGACGTCTTTGGTGTTTAAAAGCTTTGAAAGGCTTGTTAAAAGGTATGTAGTGTCAAAAACGCAATATATACACTAAAACAATTACTCTTTAAAATAACTTAATTCAATTATGGACAATGGTTCCACACAAGCAAATTATTTTATATTAACATTAATGGATTTTTTTTAATCTATGTAAGCTCGAATGAGAAAGAATCTATGTGAAAAAGTAATGTCCAACCAAATCAATGGAATTGCTTCCCGGTAACTTAAATCGGTTAAGTTTAGTGAACATGCTTTAGTTTATTTAAAACTGCACTGATAAATAAAGTATGATGGATTTACATGATTTTTCAATTGAACTTCTAGACTATAGCTAGCTATTAACTAATAACAACACTTATTAATATCTTAAAAGCTAAGATTTATATGCTCCTTCAGCCACAGAAATGAAACTTATGTGAATCAGTCCACAGCTTGACCAAATGCTCCACTCTTCTCCACAATGGTAACCCACTGTAATGTAAATTGTTCTAATAATTCCAATGTAATTGAACATTAAACACAATTACACACTATCAAGTAGGGGTGGCACGGTACATGAAAAAACATCCGAACCGTTCGGTTCGCTTGTCTCGGTTCGGTGCGTGTGTGCGTCGCGCGGTTCGCACGGTTCGACGCATGCGCAATGTAGCCTTGTGCCCGTGCTAATACAATGCTAAATCATAAATCAGACAAATGTAGAATAACATTACAATGTCCAGCAATCGATTTAAATAGTACACTGGGTTTACCTAGACATTTAATGAGATCTACTCCCCTATATGTTGGGGTTTTTTTCACGTGAATTAATAGGCTACATAGATCGACTGTTCCACGTACCAGTATGTACTTTAATGGTCCAGTGGCAGAACTTGCCAAGCGTGTCAAAGGTTAGTTCTAATCTGCACTCGTATATATATTTATTTTTTCTTTTTCATCAAAACCGATTATGTTTATCAGCGGTTGTATATCAAGCAGGGACAGATTTGTATGAATTTTGTTTTGTGATTTCATCGGAACGAATAGAGTAGCCTAGAGTCTCCTCAACGGACTGAAGCGCGCGTCCGAGTGAAGAATGTGCGGCCGCTGCGGTGTGTGCGCGAGCCACGAGAACACTGTATCAGCGCCACTGATCGCAACGGCAACGAGCACTTTGATCACTTGATTAAAAAAACACATTTCAGCGCTAGATTGCTTCTTATTTAACAAACGAACGAAACGAATACTTTGCTAGTTAACTGGAAATGTTTTATTTATTTGTATTGGTACATCCGTGCTGCTGGGAGATAATATCAACCCTGGCAAAAAGTGGTGGGGACATGTCCCATCCGCAAATTACGCCTATGATGACGAGACACGAGGAGAAATTGACAAATAACTGTCCGACACAGTCCACGTAGCTCTCACTACAGATGATGGACCTCCAGGGCCACTGAAAGTTTCCTCAGGGTGACTGCTCACTCATATTACTTCAGAATGGGAAATGAGAAGCTGCGTTTTGCAAACACACCCCATTTATGAAATAAATAAATAAATAATTAGATAATTCAGCTATATATCATATGCTGAAGTAAATTTTTGGAGTGTTAAAGATTAAAAGAAAAAACAACAACAAGAACCGTACAGAACCGAAAACCGTGACCCTAAAACCGTGATACGAACCGAACCGTGGGTTTTGTGAACCGTGCCACCCCTACTATCAAGTCTTCCTCTTTTCTCATTTTCTCAAAACACATAAATTAACACTTAATTTCAACATTTATTCATTCTTAATTCAGCTATATGCAAAGCATGCTAGGAACTAAGTACCGCCCAGTTTCAGTTAATGCAACACAAATCATTCATGTAATCCAACACAAACAGATTAAGTAAAATTAAATTTTACATTTATTTAAGCAGATTGAACACAACCAAATTAAGTTTGGACAAAATGTATAGCAATTGTGTTGCAAGCTCATTTTAATGAAGCAATTTGAACAAGCAGCCAAAATATATATTTTTCAGTGCAATATATTAAAAGCATCCCAGAACAGACTTTCCGAAATACTAACAGAAATGAAAGACTTTGCTTTTAGATTAACTTTATATTTTCTTATGACTGAGACTTGTAGGTCTGATGCCATGCACCTTGCCACCTTCTTCGCATGTCGTCTTCATTCAATACGTTGGAAATCATCAAATCTGTTTGTTTTTTATCGCAAAATTAAATTCTTTACATTAGTTTAACGATTGATAATTAGGTATAGTGGAAAATTATACAGATTAAGTTAATACACAATACAATAGTGTTTTGGTGGTAAAAGAAATATATGTGTGCTACTTTAACAAAAAAATATTTGGGTAAAAAGAACAGTGCCACAAAACCATTTTTTTTAGTGTATTGGATCCTTTGCAATTTGCATATCAGACAAACAAGGGAGTGGGTGAGGCAATTTTAACATTGTTGCATATTGTTTACTAGCATCTTGAAGGTTCCAAAAATCACATGAAAATCCTATTTCCTGACTTTTCCTCATCTTTTAATAACATATTGCCATCTGTGTTAGTTGAAAGATTAGCCACAGAGTTTCTGTGGTTGCGAGACTTTTTAAGAAACAGAGTACAGCGAGTGAGTGTGGGTTGATCACTGTCGGAGAAACAAATTTCTAATGTTGGATCCTCTCACCCCTACCGTTTATCTTGTACACAATATGTATAAGTGCCCATTCAGGGAGATATCTCATCAAATTTGCTGATGACACTGCATTAGTTAGTCTCCTTCAGGGGGATGAGGACAGACCTGTTTTAAATGAATTTATTTCTTGGTGTGACATGTCAAACCTTAAGTTAAATATTTCAAAAAACAAAGGAAATGTGTATTGATTTTAGGAAGGAGTCTTCAGTGAGTGTGACGACTGTTAAAGGGGAGCCAATTCAGAGTGTTAATGAGTATAAATACCTTGGGGTTGTCCTTGATCATAAACTGAGGTGGGATAAATGGACTGAAGCTGTGAACAAAAAAGGACAGCAACTATATTTCCTTAGGAAGAGGTTGTCATTTAATGTAAGCATCTCAATCCTAAGAGTGAAATGTGCTGTATAAATAAACTTGCCTTGCCTATACAGCCACTCTGGAGAAAACAGTGATGTCATCGTCCAGCTCCGTTCAGTTCTCATAATGGTGTCAATGCAGGCAGATCAGTAATATTGTTGAATATTAACCCTAATAACCCTAACCTAAGCCTACTACAGTACAGACTACATGTCTAGTTTGGTGTGCTAGATGTCAATGTTTAATCAAAAGGCTTTTAATAATGCCCGTCAGCATTTTTAAAAATTGAATCCAACTGCATTCAATTCAACATTAATCAAGGTGTTTCCATCACCATATACACTCACCTAAAGGATTATTAGGAACACCTGTTCAATTTCTCATTAATGCAATTATCTAATCAACCAATCACATGGCAGTTGCTTCAATGCATTTAGGGGTGTGGTCCTGGTCAAGACAATCTCCTGAACTCCAAACTGAATGTCAGAATGGGAAAAAAGGTGATTTAAGCAATTTTGAGCGTGTCATGGTTGTTGGTGCCAGACGGGCCGGTCTGAGTATTTCACAATCTGCTCAGTTACTGGGATTTTCGGGCACAACCATTTCTAGGGTTTACAAAGAATGGTGTGAAAAGGGAAAAACATCCAGTATGCGGCAGTCCTGTGGGCGAAAATGCCTTGTTGATGCTAGAGGTCAGAGGAGAATGGGCTGACTGATTCAAGCTGATAGAAGAGCAACTTTGACTGAAATAACCACTCGTTACAACCGAGGTATGCAGCAAAGCATTTGTGAAGCCACAACACGCACAACCTTGAGGCAGATGGGCTACAACAGCAGAAGACCCCACCGGGTACTACTCATCTCCACTACAAATAGGAAAAAGAGGCTACAATTTGCACGAGCTCACCAAAATTGGACAGTTGAAGACTGGAAAAATGTTGCGTGGTCTGATGAGTCTCGATTTCTGTTGAGATATTCAGATGGTAGAGTCAGAATTTGGCGTAAACAGAATGAGAACATGGATCCATCATGCCTTGTTACCACTGTGCAGGCTGGTGGTGGTGGTGTAATGGTGTGGGGGATGTTTTCTTGGCACACTTTAGGCCCCTTAGTGCCATTTGGGCATCGTTTAAATGCCACGGACTACCTGAGCATTGTTTCTGACCATGTCCATCCCTTTATGACCACCATGTACCCATCCTCTGATGGCTACTTCCAGCAGGATAATGCACCATGTCACAAAGCTCGAATCATTTCAAATTGGTTTCTTGAACATGACCATGAGTTCACTGTACTAAAATGGCCCCCACAGTCACCAGATCTCAACCCAATAGAGCATCTTTGGGATGTGGTGGAACTGCAAGATGCTATCCTATCAATATGGGCCAACATTTCTAAAGAATGCTTTCAGCACCTTGTTGAATCAATGCCACGTAGAATTAAGGCAGTTCTGGCGAAAGGGGGTCAAACACAGTATTAGTATGGTGTTCCTAATAATCCTTTAGGTGAGTGTATGTTGTCAACTACAGGATACTCAGTGTAAGATGTAGATGTAAACAATTTCAGGACAAAGTGTGATTAATTTGAATACAGCAGAAGTGCAGTTTTATCATTATTTTTGTAATTGGAACTGCAGACCAGTTTACAAATTACAAATAGGTTTTATTAAGACTTTATGAAAAACATGATCACTTAGTCTTTGCTGTCTTTCCCCTCTTTTTTAAAGGTTCAACTGCAGATGACAGTCAAGCTGCTCTTGATTACACAAAGGCCAGTAGCAGACTGAAGAACATATTAAGACGGGACTACGAGCAGATATTAGTTGGTAATTCACAGACGGGTCATCTGAAAAACCTGAACAATATTTACACTGATTTATATGTGGTGGAGAATGAGACTGGAGGAAGAGTGAATGAGCACGAGGTGAGACTGATTGAATCAAATCACAACCGACCGACTGCCAAGGAGAAGCCAATCAAGTGTAATGACATGTTTAAACGAAACACAAAGGTACTGACGATGGGGATCGCAGGGGTCGGAAAAACTGTCTCTGTCAATAAATTCATCTTTGACTGGGTTGAAGGAAAAGAAAATCAGGATATAACCTTCATTTTTCCTCTCCCGTTCCGTGAGCTAAACCTAATTAAAGAGAACTGCAGTCTCATGGAACTGCTTCACGAACACTTCTTTAGTCCTGATAAACTGCCCTCTCTTCCTGAAGGTGATGGTAAGGTCTTGTTCATTTTTGATGGACTGGATGAATGTCGCTTCGAATTGAACTTTATAGATGGTGGCAGATTTATAGATGTTCACGAAAAAACAACAGTGAGTAAGATAGTTACAAGCCTGATCAAGAGACATCTGGTTCCCTCTGCTCTCATCTGGATCACATCCAGACCAGCAGCAGCCAGTCTGATACCCCGTGACTACATTAATCAGGTGACAGAGGTGCGAGGATTTAACGATGAGCAGAAAGAGCAATACTTCATCAATAACAGCAGTCCTGAGGTTGCTGAGAACATCATCAGTCACATCAAGAAATCCAGGAGTCTGTACATCATGTGCCACATCCCTGTCTTCTGCTGGATCTCTCTTATTGTTCTTCAGCCTCTACTGGCTCAAGAGAGCAATGACAAAACTCCCACAACTCTCACAGGGATGTACACAAGCTTCTTAATTTCTCAGAAGCAACAGATGAAAACAAAATACAACCGTGATGGCCCTGAACCTAAAGACAAAGTCAGGTCTTTTGATCAGATTATTCTGAAGCTTGGGAAACTGGCCTTTCAACAGCTGGAAAAAGGAAACCTGATTTTCTACAAAGAAGATCTTGAGAAGTGTGGACTAAATGTCAGTGAAGGGTCAGTGTACTCTGGGTTATGCACTCGAATGTTTCAGGAGGAAAGGGCTTTTTCAGACACACATGTTTACAGCTTCGTACACCTCAGCGTACAGGAATGCCTTGCTGCTCTCTATGTGTTTTTTGTTAACAAAGACAAGAAAGCAAACCCATTTTTCCCATTCTGGAAAGAAATGACACAGAAACTCTCCAAAAAAACACTGTTTCAGCTTCATAAGGCTGCAGTCGACAAGGCTTTAGAGAGTGAGAACGGACACCTGGACCTTTTCCTCCGGTTCCTCCTGGGTCTCTCACTGGAGTCCAATCAGACTGACCTGAAGGAACTACTGCCAGGTCTGAAACTCAAATCTGAGAACATTAAAGAAACTGTTGACTATATCAAAAAGAAAATAGAGGAGGAGGAATCAGTAGAAAGGACCATCAATCTCTTTCACTGTCTGAGTGAACTGAAAGATGACTTTGTGGAGGACATCCAGAAGAATCTGAGCTCAGGAAAACTTTCAGCACAGAATCTCTCCACTGCTCAATGGTCTGGTCTGGTGTTTGTGCTCCTGATGTCAGAAGAGACTCAAGAGAAATTTGAACTGCAGAAATACAGAAGATCTGATGAAGCAGTGATGAGACTGCTGCCAGTGATCAAAAACACCAGAAGAGCACTGTAAGAGGCTTCTTTACTATCATTTATATACACTGTTAGTAATTTTAATTGGGCTTAATCTTACACACGCGGTTTGCTGGCCAATAATATTCAGAAAAAAAAAGAGTAAATATAAATGTATCAATGTGTGTGATGATATTAAATGCCAAAGTACCTCCATTATCAAGCATGTTGGGTCAGGCATCAGGCAAAACTCAGCAACCTGAGTTTTACCAATTTATTATTCCTAATTTTATCATAAATTAAAGAAACTAAAAAAATACTGGTTTTGATTTTATAAAGATATATATTTTTTTAACTTTGGATTTTTTATCTTTTACTAGGGATGTACCGATACCACTTACCAGAACAAGTTCGATTCCAATACTTTCTGGTACTTGCCGATACCGAGTACAGATATCTGTATTTTCACTGCATTTGTCATTTTTGTATGTATTGGGTAGATAACATAAATAACATAAATCATATTAGTTGGCTTAATTCATTTAACAAATATATATTTCCTTCAGTTATTTTCATGCTAAAGAATGCTAAAATGTGTTGTATGAGCTTCTATTACTTTCACTGTTCATTCTATTGCTCTATCATATTTTATCTTTTAGTTAATAGCACAGCACATATTTAGAGCAGCTCCAGCAGGGCTCAGTGCTGAGGATTGGGTCAGCGGTACAAATAGATACCAGTGAAATATCACAATTCTCTTTTACAATTTTGATACTACAGCAAAAACTACTTGCTTAATTAATGTCAATGTAAAACATTATTAAAGGATTAGTTCACTTTCAAAAAATGTTTTGCTGATTATTTACTCACCCCGATGTCATCCAAGATATCCATGTCTTTCTTTCTTCAGTTGAAAAGAAATGAGGAAAACATTTTTGAGGAAAACATTTTTGAGGAAAACATTCCAGGATTTTTCTAGACAGAATGAACTTCAATGGCAACCAACTATTTCAATGTTCAAAGAAGTTTCAAATGTCAGTCTCAATGCAGCTTCAAAGTCTCTACATGATCCCAGTCGAGAAATAAGGGTCTTATCTTGTGAAACGATCGGTCATTTTCAAAAAAAAAAAAAAAAAAAGAGAAAAAATAAATATATATACTTTTTAACCACAAAATATATATATATATATATATATATATATATATATATATATATATATATATATATATATATATATATATATATACTTTTTAACCACAAAGTGATTTCTTTGTCCTTTATTGTTTGATTAACATTAAAACACAGCAGCAGATTTATTAGACTGCTGCCCCTTTATGACCTAATGCACAGATCCCATATGAATATACTGTCTACGTTCACTTGAGATATAACTGACTGTGTTTACTATGATACTCACCGAGACGGGCGTTTTTACATAATTTTGTGTGAATTCGTCTGTACAAGCGCAAGACGTGAAATATAATGTATTCAGTATTTGCGCACTGTCTGAGACGGCAGCAAACACTGAGACGCAGTGTTAAGGGCGCACGCTTTGGATGTTTGGTTAATGAAAATTCTTGACCCACAAACGTCCTGTAATAATGCCGGGAACCACGAGTTATACATAAAGTTGCTTACAGTTCATATTTTATTTAAATATACGATTTAGTTTTAATCCAAATAACACATGCTGAGTGAACGATCAGCAATCAAGAGCATGCAACAGAAGAGCAGTGTAATTAGCAGTCTAAGAGGGGCAGCAGTGTAATTTGATTGCTTTATCAGTGCATTTTTTGAGTACGAGTACACAAGTGCAGTATCGGGCCCAATAACGATACTGGTATCGGTATAATGCATCCGTATTGCTTACATCAGTGGTTCCCAAACCTGTCCTGAAGTACCCCCAACACTGCAAGTTTTCTTTGTCTCCCTAATCAAACACACCTGATTCAACTCATCAGCTCATTATCACATGGGTTAATGAGCTGATGAGTTGAATCAGATGTGTTTGATTAGGGAGACAAAGAAACGTGCAGTGTTGGGGGTACTCCAGGACAGGTTTGGGAACCACTGGTTTACATCACTTTAGCCAAAGGTTTTTCCAAATTATTATAAACCCTACCTAAGAAGCATTACTATTGCATTATTGTTGTTTTCTTCTCTTCACAGGCTAAACAGCTGTAATCTCACTGATCAGTGTTGTGAGAGTTTGTCTTCAGTTCTTCAATCCTCAAACATCTTTCTGAGAGAGTTGGACCTGAGTAACAATGACCTGCATGATTCAGGAGTGAAGCTTCTTTATGATGGACTGAAGAGTCCAAACTGTCAGCTGGAGATACTGAGGTTTGAGTTAAAATTGTTTATTTAAAAAAAATATGGGATTAATTATTAAAAATCCCACTACTAAGATTTATTCTGTATGCAATTACATTGTGCTTTTCTTCTTCAGATTTTCCACATGTAATCTCACTGCTCAGTGTTGTGAGAGTTTATCATCAGTTCTTCAATCCTCAAACTGTGTCCTGAGAGAGCTGGACCTGAGTAACAATGGCCTTCAGGATTCTGGAGTGAAGCTTCTTTCTGAAAGACTGAAGAGTCCAAACTGTCAGCTGGAGATACTGAGGTTTGAGTTCAAATACTTAATTTTTTTTAAATGGGCTTAATTATTAAAAATCCCACTGCTAAGATTTATTCTGTATGCAATTACATTGTCTTTTTCTTCTTCAGATTCCCCACATGTAATCTCACTGCTCAGTGTTGTGAGAGTTTGTCTTCAGCTCTACAATCCTCAAACTGTGTCCTGAGAGAGCTGGACCTGAGTAACAATGACCTGCAGGATTCAGGAGTGAAGCATCTTTCTGAAGGACTGAAGAGTCCAAACTGTCAGCTGAAGATACTGAGGTAAATGTTTGTAAAATAATTAATGAAATGCTATCACAATAAAAAAAATATATTTTTTTTTTTTGGAATGCAAGAACAAGAGACAAAAACAACATTTGCAGGAATGGGATTTTTCCATATTTATACAGATGTCCATATTTTCAGAGTTGAGAAGTATGACCCACGTGGACTGCATAAGTCTGAGAAAAATACTGTTGGGGGTGGAGGGACGGTAGTGGACTGTATGAAGATTAAAGTACTAAAACTGTAAATTGTTTCTTTTTCAAATACATCCATTTCATGCATGGTTTGCTTCCGATAGCACTGAAGGCTAGTAGCACCATCTAGTGGCTCTGTACGGGACACCATGAACATCTCAGCCAAGGTTCAAAATAATACCACATGCCAAATGGCGATTTTATGAAACAATGTTACTCACGAGTTGGCTAGCAATCTCTTTCTCTATACTAGCAATACATGTTTGAGACAATTGGATATGGCTTAGTATGAATTTTGAAGGTTATGATGTAATTATATAAACATGGCCGGATTTACCTCATATTGTGACATAGGCAAAAGCAAATTGGGGCCACACCGCATGACCAAAACCGCGACTTTGAAAGAAAATTGGGAAAGGAAAGGAAAAAAACACTTAAAAATTGTGAAGTCAAATTTGATATTGTGGCTTTGATATATGATATATGTGATCATATACTTGCATGTGTCACTATAAACTTTACCAAAATCAAGCTCAAATGAAGTTGGGAAATTTTTGTCCAGTGAATGTTGTGTTTTTTCGTCATTAGAACGTCTGCATCTGAGGCAGTCAGTCAATCACATTTTCATCAGCTTAAAGGTTATGAAGATTATCGTAGCTATGTGGCCGCTCGTTTTTCCCCCTGTTTTTCACAATAGAGATGGGACGGAGTTAAGAGGTTTAACTGATAGTTTAAGGAGACAATGGAGTAACAAAAATTGGTCACAATCTCTTTTTTTATACTTCTTATTGGTTAAATATTTGCAAACCCACAGACAGACTAAAGGTATACAAATTGTAATGATTTATGTTAAAAAGGACGATATTTTAAATTGTATTGACTTATAAAGCAATTGTCTTATATAGTTTTGGCATTAGATTGAAATAATAATAATAAAATAAATATATTTCTCCCCATTGTATTTGGGGAGATACATGCATTTGGGTGAATGTGAAAGCAACACAGACTTGGGTGTGCGCTTGTTCAGGAGGTTTTAGCTGATGACAATGTATTTAGTTCAATAAAACACATGTAGGGGCTGATAGTGTTGATGATTTACCTTGGATACGGGCGAGAATGAGCCTGCAGTGTATTCGCACGTAGGCAATCAGGGCAGCAAATTAATGGCAATCAACTAGGGATGGGCATTTTTCAAAAAAAATGTATTTGAATATTTGGGCTCATTAAAAAAAAAAAAGAAATATTAATTTATTTAAATGTAGTTTTTACGTCACCCTTTCTGAAAAAAGTTTATGATTAGCAAATATATACACTATATATACATAATGTAAAAAGTTTACATTATATCTTGAGATTTTCTTTTAGTGGTAAACATTAAACAATATACAGAACAAAGCTGAAGCAGAGTGAACGTAAAAAAGCGCTAATAAAGCTGACAGTGCCAGTTATCATTGTAACGGTCACCAGCTGGAGTGCCCTTGAGAGCCACCAGAGGGCACTCCACACCAGACTATCATGTTTCACTCACAAACTACATCTCCCATCATTCTCTGCCTGGACTCATCAGCACTCATTATCACATTCACCTGTATCTCATTATCTTGTTTAGTTCACCCCATATAAGTCTGGTTCACCCCATCAATCACTGTGAAGTTTTGTTTTGAGGAATAATAAAAAAAAAGAGTATCCACATGCATGAAAGTAGGCTCCTCAGTCTGATAAAAATAAAGCCAGGCGCAGACAAAATGTGCTTCGCTGACAGACGTAGCAGGGACACAGATAACGTGTGCTTTGCAAAGTTTCTTACAGCGCTTTGTGTTTTCTGTTCTTAAACCTGTCTCCCTCAACGAAATTTAAAGGAAGCATATGTCTTGATCATTTTGCTATCAGATAAGTTCTCTTCTCTGTACAGCTGTAATAATGAATGTAGTGATGCACAGCTGTCTTTCCTCATTCGACTGGCGCTTGGATTTCATGTGATTTCATGGTGGTGATATTTATGATAACTCAGTTTCACCCGACAATGTTTCTGCATGACATGTTGATCCATTTGATCAAAAGTCCATTTTGTAAAGTCATTAACTGGTAGTAAAATCATTCTGATCATTCTGATCAAATTATTCTCACTGTGCCTAGAGGCAGACGACATTCTGTGATTGTTAGGGTTCTTCCATAAAATTTTCTGGAGACATTCATAATCACCAAAGTGTCATTTTATTGACTGCAACACTTAAGTACTGACCAAACTTTGTGCAGAAGAAACAGAGAGAAAAAAAAAATATAAAGACTTGACTTATATAAAGACTTGTGGAACTACCGTCCGTTTGCGCTGTCTTTTCTATTCATCCTGGGCAGACTTAAAACTCTGACAGCCGTTACAAGACGAGGTGGAATTATTTTGTTTTCAGAGAAAATGCTCCCTCAACTCTACCGAAATTCGTTTATGTGCTTACGCACTTCTTATACTGTGTTTACTCAGCTCTTACGGTGATTTTCTGTAGTAAAACTGACGCTTCATCTTTTGTGTGATGTACAATAAACTTTATTAACCTGTTAACCGTTGCCAGAGCGCGGACGCACTGAAGCGGTTTTATTTATATATAGTTCAAAGTTACTATCAGATTTAATGTTATACCTTGACAAACTATACATCATTAAAAAGATATAAGACTCAAGTTTCAGAATTTGACCACTATTGTATTCTGAGAAACTTATAGCGACAGTTATTTCTTAATTTGTTTCAGGAGTTATGAAATGAAAAAATTAGTCGATACCTTTGATATGAATTATGCGCGTCAGCCGCTTTCATTCATAAAAAACTCCCGTGCCGTCGTCATGACAGCGATACACAAAACAACGTGCCTCAGGGCTTTAGCTCAAAAATGTGCAGATTTGGAGAAATATTGATATATTCTCATAGGTTTACATCAGATTTCTATAGACAGGAATAATATTTATTGAATTTATACCCAAATGCGTCGATGTAATCATTATGAGCGTTTGCATAACTCTGATACTGTGTTTTGAATTCATACCAATAGCCTGAGGGCGCCCTCGCCGCCCTGTGCACAGTATTAGAACATGAAGAAGTGCCATAATCATGTGACAATCCAGGAAGCCTCGAACACACACAAAGCTAACGAGATCGCGCTGTAACTATGGCTGTAACATGCAGTTTTGAAGACAATAAACATGTTTGCTATGATATTTGAGTTACCTGTGTTTTTCAATCCATGCCAGGTATTTCCATAATAATAGATTATATTTATAATGTAATGCTAATCTATATAGAATCGTTGTGCAGAACACTATCCAATAGTATATTTTCTGTCTGATTTTTTATCTGAAGCCAAATTAGATCACAAAAAATTATTTAAAATACTCGATTTGCTTTATAAAGTAAGTTTATAAGCACAAACATGGTTTTAATCTCATAAATTGTCGTGTATTGATGGTGTGCTAAGCTAACATGCTAGCTAGCCCTAGGTGCACCTGCCACCTAGAAGTTATATTTTTATTATTTTTTGAATGCTTACTGAAATGTTTCTTTATTCAAGAAATGCATTTGATACAGTTTAAAATGTAAGGGTGAACTTTAAGAAAAGAAATTAGTGACTGAAACCCTATGAATAGCCTGTGAATAGCCAGTCGTTAGTAACTATAATGCAGACAAAAGAAATGCATATTTAGAGCCATAACCGGGCTGGAGAGGTGTGAATGTGTGCAGGGGGAGACTGAGACTGAATGGGGCTCGTCTGCACCACAAAACAATAAAGACAATATACTGGATAGATGGTTAGAAGATGACAATAAACATCAGTAGCATTTTAGCGTCAAATCAAAATAAAGTCACATGACATGGTCTTGAAAAACATTTCACTAAATACAGAGTTTTGGACTTATTATCTTAAGATTTTAAACATAAAATGTTTAGACATGTGGCATTAGCTGTAGTGCATTTCTAGATTGCTCCAGTGCCAACTTCAATTTTTTTTTCATGAGGATGTTTCATAAAAAATAATTTCTAATAACTTTACAAAACTTTGAAGCTATTTATAACAATTTTTGTCATTATGACAATAATTAATTCTACATTTACAATAAACTGCCAGGTGTCAGCTTTCAAATGAGATCATACTTGTGCTTTTAGTACAAAGGGTTCATGAACTGTATCTGTTTCAGTTTGGGTATGTCATTTCTTGGGATTTTTCAAAAGTGGGGTTACAGCTTAACAGGTTAAACTCATCAGTATATTTTTGATCATCATTCGGACCTGGTCCGAAACAGCAGACTTGTAGGCTATTAATAGTGGCGGGCGAACCAGTGAGCTTTTGCAGGTGGAGGAGGTTCCAGGACCCGCTGAGCACTGCGCTTATTACGGCGTGGCACCACAGCGGGCGGAGGTCCAGTCCCGGTGGAAGATGCCAGGCAAGTCCTCAGAGTCGCCATGGGCATCAGCTCGCAGTGAGGGCAGCCGCCGTCAGCGAGCGCGAGAGCTGCATGATCCTCACCCAGGCAGGAAACGCAGATGACATGGCGGTCCCTGTCGCTGAGTGGGGCTCGACACGAGCCACAGGATGTACGAGACATCTTGAAAAAGACGCTCGGCTCTTTTAGAAAGAGGGTGTGAGTCGCAGCGGCAAGCACACATTAGCAGAGAAAAAGGATATAATACGCTGGATAGCATAGCAGGAACGGCGACTGAAGGTGGCGAGTTGTCAGCCAGCGGCATCAGATGCAAAGGCTCGTCCCGCAGAAGGCTTTCTCTAATGGCGCGGCTTCTTCCTCTCCGGATCCAGCGATGCGAGAGCTTTGCTTGAAGAGATGAAAAATCAGATTATACCAGCCATTGAGCTATATTTATAGGCCCCGTTTCTGCGGGACGTGACGCAGTGAGCACGAAGCGCCCCCATTGGATCTGACGCCACGAGGGCCTCTCTCGATAGGCTGCTGCAGTTGCTGCAGGGCAGCCAATAGGCACGCGAGCCGTCTTGCCTATGTCTGCATGCTGCCGCAACGCGTTTTACATTATTTCAAAAATAAGGATAATTTTTGGCTTCAATATCTCGCGGAAAAGAGATTTTCCCCTAGCGTAAGATATTACGCAGTACGAGAGACCTCTCGTAAGAGAACTAGAACCATTCAAATGAAATGTTTATTCAGTGTTGCCTTAGCCATCACAGTGATCAAATACAATCAACTTGTTAACAAGTTGTGCATGTTTGTGATGACATAACTTGAACGCAAATGCACCAGGGTTCGATAGAATCAGACTGAGTGTGAAACCAGATCCACACTGCGGATCAATCACGCTCGGAATCGTGTGAAAACGCCCTCACACGCGAGCAGCTCATGATCCTGTTTTCAGTGTTTCAGAGTCAGGATTATCATGGAGAGGAGTTAATGAAAATCTGTTTCCATATCCCCCACGCTTCTAATCTGCAGGGCCGGTTTTAGACATTTGGAGGCCCTAGGCAACTGCCTGTAGGTAGCGCCGGCCCTGCTAATATGCCACCAAACATTCACCATGTTCCTTAGAATAACGTTGCCTCTGATTAGGCCTGTCATTTTAGAAGGTAACTGTCACGGCCAGCTCATTCCCGACCGTAACATAAAGAGGTTTACAAATACAAGCAAGCGTTTGCACTGAAAGATTATTTAAGGAAAAAATGGTCTGTTACAGAAATATAACACAATGTATAGGGATTTAAATAAACAAGAGAAAATAATAGTCCAATGGGCCAATAAATGTTGGTAAATAAAAGACAAACTAAAAGAGAACAAATTGGAGCAAATGACTTCTCTGGAGAACTACGGTCCACCCATAAATTATCCAATTAACAGTGACGTCACAGTCGAATTATATACTGCAACCATCAGGTAGAGAATAAAAAGACAGGGTCATAAAAGTGACCTATATGACAAGTTATATAGCGGAATCCCATTCAATGTCGCTGGCTCACACCCAATCCATATGGAATCCGCATCGTTTATGAACCATTCCAAAAGAAATCTAGACTGAGCAGTCAGCAGATACGTTGAAAAGTACAGAGCTGCCAGGTTCCCTGCTTTGACAGGGTAACACAACACACTATACTGCAGCCTGGGTCTTTTCTTTGCCCATATGAATGAAATTATTGAGCTATTTAAATTGTCTCTGATAGGAAGCATTTGAAATATATAGAGAAGGCGCGGAAGAATAGTAATCAAGATTTAAATTTAATTAAACGATAAAGGCAGGTCACACCATGTCTGCTGGTTATGTTTAACTGATTGTAAAAGGGGGACAAAATTTAAACTATATAGCTCTGATAATCGATGAGAAATCTTTAAACCCAAATAGGAGAACAATGTAGTGGACCAATGGAACGGTTGCAGTATATTAGGGTCTAATGAGACTATTAGGAGGCATAACTTCACTTTTTGAAAATTTTATCTTATATCTGGGAAAACAAACTATACTCACTAATCAGTCTTACCTGCTTAGGAATGGATTGCTTGGGGGATTCCAGATACAACAAGAAATCATCAGCATTTAAAGTAATGTAATTGTTTGGTTTTAGCCAGGTTTCTGTCAAACACAACACATCTAGATTATAGTATGTAATTTATGGAGCAAATTATGTGCCATAATTAAACAAACAAATCCAGCATTTTGCAAATAAACTCGATCTACTTCGCAAAGGAAAACTCGACTCGCAAACAAACAGAAAGCAATGTGCAAGTACAACGGTCAGTTTGAGTGAAAATGCTGTGGAGTAACAAATATGCATTGTGTGTTTCACAAATATAAATAAATGAGTCAAGATAATACTTCACAAATAAATACAAACCATCCTACAAATTGCATGTAACCTTTGAACAAATACCAAATCTAGTGCATACAAATGCATATCTGTCTGTTATGATTGTGTGACACTTGGCTTTTTATGAGATCTCTTGGCTCGATTTTCTCACAAATGTGTCCAGGCAGATTTTCTCACAAACGCAGTTGAGCAACTTCCTCTTCTAAAACAGTAGATGACGCTAAACTAGGGGATTCATTTAGCGCTAGTCTCCAGGGAGAAGCACTGATTTGAAACTTGTTTTTGCCTACAGCTGAGGAAAATGACTGGTGAATGGGTGTGTTTCTGTTTTATTTGATCTACAATTAACCTTTTTGAGGTTTTCTTTTGCAAAATGTTTATTACATATAGACAGATTAGCAAAACCCGCCTCTCAATTAAATGAAATCTCATTAATTTATGGAGAACGAAAGAAATAGATTCGTTCAGTGTAGACATAATCACTAATTTAGTCATTTCACATGCGTTCGATGTAGAAAAAATGTACAAAAAGCAACATATGATGGCAGAGCTTTCAGCTTATAGATTCCCCTATCCTAGAGAGAGTGAAGTGCTACTAAGTGCTAATGTGGATTTCTGTCTAGATATGTAATAAACATTTTGCAAAAGAAAACCTCAAAAAGGTTCATTATAGATCAAATAAAACAGAAACACACCCGTTCACCGGTCATTTTCCTCAGCTCTGGCAAAGGCAAGTTTCAAATCAGTGCTTTTCCTGGGAGACTTGTGCTAAATTAATCCCCTAGTTTAGCGCCATCTACTGTTTTGGAAGAGGAAGTTGCTCAACTGCATTTGTGAGAAAATCTGCCTGGACACATTTGTGAGAAAATCGAGCCATGAAAAATCTTGTGGGTATTCTCTCTAATTGCTAGTTCAGGTTTGCCTGAAGGCTACAGGTTGTCCGGTCAGAACAATTTTGTCTCACTCAGGTTATATTCCAAATCGTTGTTTTATTAAAGGTGCATAGATGTGTGTGCGCTAATGTGTGTGCGCCAACGCTGTACACAAGCTGTGCACGAGCTGTGCATGCGAGCATGGCTACTGCTGCATGTGTGGTCAAACCGAGATGTAAACAACTATGAGTGCATCCGCGCGACCTGAGATACAACGTGCATTGGTGTTTATAAGGAATAAATATAACTAATACTGACAACGAATTACATAAATATACATGGAATGGAAGTAATGTCACAGCAGCCGAATATAATTAATTAAACAACATTAAATGTAAACACGGATACAGGCGGATTAGTGTTCGTTGAGACTGTTCAGCAATTATGTGATTACTTACAGTGTGATGCACGCACAATCTATAAAACTTCTCAGATTTGGGCTAAGATACTATAGGAGGGATGAATACCATCTCTTTTCAACAGGTCAGGTCTGCCCCAAAAACTTTTCCAATTGTCTATGAATTATATATTATTTTGCGGACACCACTTAGACAACCAGCGATTAAGTGAACACAATCTACTAAGTATCTCATCACTCCTGCGAACAGGAAGGGGGTCCGAGCAAATTACAGTGCCTGACATTGTACTTATGAGTTCACACACCTCTTAAACATTAATTTTAGCGATCTCTGACTGGCGGAGTTGAACATTATTAGTGCCGACGTGAATAATAATCTTAGAAAATTTACGATTAGCATTAGCCAGCACTTTTAAATTTGCTTTGATGTCAGGCGCTTTGGCTCCCAGCAAACATGTGACTATGGTGGCTAGTGTCTCCATTTTCACGTCCCGTGTATTCGCTAATAACTAGGGCACATTCAACAGAATTCTCAGTGGGTGTTTCACTGAGTGGGGAGAATCTGTTTGAAGTTGTAATTGGAACGGAAGAGCGGTGTTTTGTCCCGCGACTACAGCACCTCACCGTCACCCAATTGCCCTGCTACACAGGCTCTACTTCAGCCGGAACCGAACAATGTAAAGAGTTCACTAAACTAGGCGCATCCAAAGCAGTATCTAAAGCCCTGACACTCTTAGAATTAACCTCGATTAAAGCTTGGATGCGTGTCTCTAGTTCTAGTCTCAGCTTTACTATCTCCCTGCATTTATCATATGTAAATCCTGTGCTGACAGAGAAGGATATGCTAAACATGTTGCATGAGGTGCAAGTAACAATAAGAGGAGAAGATGACATGACTTACCGTGTTTGTTGACTGATCCTACTCACCTAAGTTGTTTGATGGACTTGTAAAAGGCGCGAGAAAAATAAATAAAGAGCGCATAGATGGCACGCTAACAGACTAGCGAATTACTAGCGTGTTGTGCTAGCAATAATGATTTAGATTGAAGCTAGCGATGTCAGGTTAATGTGTGATGTTGAGTAAGTTATATTTAGCAGTATAAACAAGAAATGATAGTAAATACTGATTTAAAACAGAAAGATATACAAAGCTTAGAGACGCAATCAATCGCAACAGCAGCAGAAGCAACGAGGCAGAGAGGAGCAATCGATTTTAGCAATTGCATTTTCCAAGTCAAGTTAACGTTAAAGTTAAGTCTACTCTGTATTTTTTTAAACGGTTGCGGTGCTTAAACGGTTCTTGAACAGGTACTTAAGAAAACAAAACCGCACACACTTTATCAAAAAAATAATACCTGTGTGTGTGTGTGTGTGTGTTTCCAAACTGGATACAATATTAACCTAAATCTTTAAAGATTTTCTGATTTCTGAGTAAATGAAAAATTGCGCTGTTTAATAGGCTACTGATGTAGCCTAAAACACTTAAGTTAAGATAAAAAATTTGTCTTCTCATATTATGACTTTTACTTTGAAACAGAAAAATATCTAACACTGAGCAGAAATATTTAACACACACAGTATAGCCTCATATAAATATACTTGATATAGGGCCTACTTCATACTTGATATGCAAGATTTGCAGTTGGCATTAAAATACTGGACTTACCATGTCCACCACGACACTGGCAGCTGAACTTGAACTTTCGTCAAGCGTGTCAGATGTTTTGGGTTCTAATCCGCATTCGTACAGTTTTTTTTTTGTTTTTGTTTTTCAAAACCTATTATGCTCATCAGTGGTTGTATATAAACCAGAGACACGTTTGTGTGCATTATATTTTGTTATTTCACCGGAACGAGAGTCTCCGCAACGTATTGAAGCGCGTGTCCGAGTGAAGACAGTGCAATGTGCGTGAGCCACAAGAGAAAACACTGTATCAGCGCCACTGATCGCAGCGGCAAGGAGCATTTTGATCACTTGATTTAAAAAACAAATTTCAGCGCTAGATCGTCTCTTATTTAACAAACGAACGAAATGAATGCTCTGCTGGTTAACTGGAGATGTTTTATTATTGGAACATTCGTGCTGCGAGATATTTTATAGGGGGCGGTAAAAAAAAGTCAGGCACCGAAATCAGGCACCGAAAGTTTTGTTCTTATTCGGTCTCGTTACAACCGTTTACGTCGGAACCGGTTCCCTATTGGAACCGGGTTTCGGTACCCAACCCTAATGTTAATTAATTATTTTTTGTAAAATTATTAAATTGTAAAACTGGAATTTATTTTTTAATGTGGTCAGCATTTCGTGGGCCGCAGTTGCATCCCTGACGGGCCGCATGCGGTTGAGAACCACTGATATAGAGATACCAGGATCCATGGAAAGTCACTCAATCCATAGAAGTATATGATGGGGAGCCGCCTCGAGAAGCAATGACATCCAAAAAGGCTGCCACCTCCTTTGGGTGCTTAACCTTTCTCACCCGTCCCCTTTAATCCTAAGAATTGCCGGGTAGAACACAGCAAAGGCAATTCATTTCTCCTTGAGCCGTTGTTTACCTTGAAAAAACTCTTGCTTCTTCCTCACCACTACTGCGGAGAAATCCTCGAACAACATGATGCTGGCTCCGTTGTACTCCAGGTTGTGCACTTTCCTTGCAGCCTGCATAATCCAGGCTCTGTGCTGCTAATAATGAAATTTCACAATGACAGCACAAGGATGTTGATCCGTTGGCAGTCGGCACGAGGGGACCCGATGACGTCAATTTTAACTATTCCCCTTGAAACAACTGAATTGTAAGATCTCAGGCAACCAGGACTGATAAAAGGCATCCGGGTTGCTACTCTCGCAGCCCTCTGGGGGACCGATGATCCGCACATTGTACCGCCAGTTCCTATTCTCAACATCGAGATCCCACCTTGCTCAGTTTAGGAGCTTTTGCAGAGAGGATGAGCTTTTTCTGTGTACTAGGCATGGTCTTTTCCATCAAAAGTATACCATAAAGCCGAAGATGTCGCAATTCTAATACTATAAATAAAAACATGCTGCGGGAGAAAGAAACATTTCTGTTCAGATGGTGAATGCTATCACACATGCTCAGTACTACTGCTGAGTCTACTGCTAAGCTGAAAACTGCTGCAACCTGAATATATTTACAAAACTAAAAAGTCGAAGCATGTTTCCAGTATGTTCAATACTTTTCAACTGTTTTGATTAATACATTTTAAACATTAACTTTCTCCCCTTAAAACCTTGCCAGAAGTTTGGTTATGTTTTTTTAACTTTGTGTCAACTTATTTAAAAATTGAATAAGCTGTTCCTGAAAAGATACTGAAATATTGATAAAACAAAATAAATGTTTAGTTTGACAGTTTTACAAACCATTCATTGTGTTTCCACCTTTAAAATAATATATTGGTTTATTTAGAGTCGGAAGGACTGTCAGCCACGTCCAAAAGTGAGTAACTTTAGTCAATTGTGGATCAGTGCTGATTCAAGACACAAACTGTTAAGATTGAGACTGATTTGGTGAAGTGGTTCGACCAGTTCACAAAGAAAAATGGTTCAAAAGAAATATTTGTTAATGAACCAGAGATCACTAGTCACTACTTATTTTATTGTCATTAGCTCCTTGCAGTTTTCTGCTAAAACAATTTTTTTCACACAGTTACAAAGAATACCTAATGAATGACTGAGGTAGGTATAAATGTGCAAGCCATGAGGACTGTTGCTGTGTGTTTTTATAGATTGTCTGGCTGTATGATGACAGAGGGAGGATGTGGTTATGTGTCTTCAGCTCTGAGTTCAAACCCCTTACACCTGAGAGAGCTGGATCTGAGCTACAATCACCCAGGAGATTCAGGAGTCAAGCTGCTCTCTGAAAAACTGGAGGATCCAAACTGCACACTGGAAAAACTCAAGTATGTGAAGCAGGAATAGTTTTGATTAAACCACTCCAAAAAAAGCATTACCATATTTACTTATTACAAACTAGTTTGTCTTTATTTCTTTCATACATTTACAAAAGTTCCAATTGATAATTAACAGAGGTTTAGCTCTAGTTATACTATCGAATGCTTCTTTCTGATTGGTTGATGAATGTGTGTAATTATTTTCCAGTAAACCCACACCTAAAGTAGTTCCAGTCATGTCTTGACCACATTACAGTTCCATATAATTTTGTCAAATGATTTCAGTAATGTCAGCCTTCACCTTACAGCTTACAAAAAAAAAAAAACACAAAGAAACTGACCAAACAAATATATATAAAAAACAATTAGATAAAAATGGTAAACTACTTCCTTGATTTTCCCACAAAATTACATTTTATTATCTAAGGAAAGTAAACTCTTTTCACACTGTATCTGCTCAGCTTCACACAAAGGAGGCTTATTTTTTCTTAACACAATGGTAACTTTCATCTAGGTTGTACACAACACAGCTTGTACATGGACTTTACAGGCATAATCTATTCACCATAGAAGCATGTATCCAGGTGTGTGTGGGTGTGGCACTACAATAGAAAGAGAATAGAGATATAAATTAACTCACATGTATCAAGTAGTATCCAAATACATTATTTACATTATAAACTACTCAGGTTAAATGTTACAAAATAATTAAAATATGAAATATTATACCACCACCTAGTGGTGATAATTGGTACATACATTCAAAACCAGAACTGCTCATGAGGTCATTTACATAAACTGCACATAAGCATACACATCTTGTATATACACTTTAAATAAAAAGACATTCAGTTACTATTATGTGTAACAGGCACATGCAAAAATACAGTATTGGATTACAGAATATAGGCTATTTTTTATGAAAATACAAGTAATACATATCTGTAATGTTTCATGTAGGATAAACTCACGAAGAAAAAAGGAGAACATCAACTTTAAAGGGCATCTATTATGCTACTTTTTAGATGTAAAATAGGTCTCTGGTGTCCCCAGAGTGTGTATGTGAAGTTTTAGCTCAAAATACCCCACAGATAATTTTTCATAGCATGTTAACATTGCCACTTTTTGGGGGTGAGCAAAAACCCGCCATTTTGTGTGTGCCCCTTTATATTCAAGATTTTTTTCCCGTTATAACTTATTGTAACGTAGAGATCCACTGGAGGCAAGTTTGTAGAACCCAAGTGCAGTTTATTTAAAGATCCAAAACATAAAACAAAATACACAAAAAAGACATGGCATAGCAAACCATGAAACATAGGACTCACCGACAACAGTTACACAAACAAAATACAAGACAAAGACACATGACAAACATGAGGGCTTAAATACACACAAGACTAATGACAAGATAAGAGACACCTGTGAACAATGATAGACAATTAACCAATGACTAACAATCTCGGTCATCTCGGGCAAGGATTCACGGGCTGGAGCCGATGTGGGTACTGCCCACAAACTCAAAATCACCATGGCAACTATGACTATTAATAGGGTTGTTTGAGATGCGCCTTGTCTCGCCTGAAATGTATGTGAGAGTAGGCGGCTGCAATGAGAGGAGGAGTGAAAAAAGCGCAAGCAAGTCAGACAATTCTCTTTTCTCGCAGTGGATCTGACACCTGCGAGATCAAAGATGGATAGCGCGGGATTCACGCTCGTGCACAGTGCTGCTAATAAACTGGATGGAATTTAAGTTCTGTTGCGTTTGAAAATAAATATAATGAACAAGACACCCAAAGTAGCCTACTGTAACGGTCAACAGCTGGAGTGCCCTTGAGAGCCACCAGAGCGCACTCCACATAAGACTATCACTCACAAACTACATTTCCCATAACTCACTGCCCGGACTCATCATCACTTATCACTGATCACATTCACCTGTACCTCATTCACTGATTGCATTCACCTGTCTCATCCTGTTAGTCTGTCTATTTATACCATGTTCATTCATTCACTCACTGCGAAGTCTTGTTTGTGTCACACTGCATTTCTGAGCGTTTTCCCTGTTTTCATGTCTCTTGGTTTTTTGGATTTCTTGCCTGTTCCCCGGATTACTCTTTTGCCTCTGACCCCTGCCTGTTTTGTTTGTTTGTTTGTTTATTTGTTTGTTTGGACTGCCTACCTGTGTTTTGACCCATTGCCTGTACTTTGGATTACGCCTTTGGATTGCGCCTTAAATAAAAGCTGCATTTGGATCTGAACCTTCGTGTCTCCGAGCAGTTCGTGACAGAAGACTTCGCCACACCCAGATCCAGCAGCAATGACCTCCAGGAGTCCAGGAGCACAGATTATGTGTCTCCGTCAGGAAAACCATCCCATTGAGGAATATATTATTGACTTTATTAAGCTGGCACCTTTAACATCTTTTGATGAAGTTTGCTTAATGATATTTTTCCGTGGAGGACTATCCGAGCCGCTTAGTTCCCTTATGCCACTTCATCACCCTAGCTGGAGTCTTAAACAGTATATTGTCAATGCTCTTTTGCTGGCCGGTTCACCTCTCACTTTGGGTTTCGCGGAGGAGCCCCGCAAATTGACAGTATCCCCTGAGCCTGCACTTCACGCCAGTCCAGCCGAGCCCGCACTTCACGCCAAATCTGCCGAAGCCAAGGCAGTATGCGTCATGCCCGCCGCCCCTGAGACTGAGAGCATCATGCCCGCCGCGCCTGAGACAGCAAGTGACATGCCCGCAAAGCTAGAGCCTTCACCGCTAGTCTCGTCCAGCACAGAGCCTTCTTCACTGCTGGTCCCGTCCAGCACAGAGCCCTCTTCACCGCTGGTCCTGTCCAGCACAGAGCCCTCTTCACCGCTGGTCTTGTCCAGCTCAGAGCCCTCTTCACCGCTGGTCCTGCCCAGCTCAGAGCCTTCTTCGCCGCTGGTTCCGTCCAGTTCAGAGCCCTCTTCACCGCTGGTCCCGTCCAGCTCAGAGCCCTCTTCACCGCTGGTCCTGTCCAGCTCAAAGCCCTCTTCATCGCTGGTCCTGTCCAGCTCAAAGCCCTCTTCTTCCCTGGTCCTAACCAGCTCAGAGTCCTCTTCGCCCCTGGTCCTACCCAGCTCAAAGCCCTCGCCGCCGCTGGTCCCGTCAAGCTCAGAGTGTGCTGATCCTGATCCAGAGATAGAGCTTCACGTCAGTCCTGCCGAGCCAGAGCTTCACGTCGTCACTTCTGCCGACCCAGAGACTGAGCTTCACGTCACTTCTGCCGACCCAGAGACTGAGCTTCACGTCACTTCTGCCGACCCAGAGACTGAGCTTCACGTCACTTCTGCCGATCCAGAGACTGAGCTTCACGTCACGTCAGCCGATCCAGAGACTGAGCTTCACGTCACTTCTGCCGACCCAGAGACTGAGCTTCACGTCACTTTTGCCGACCCAGAGACTGAGCTTCACGTCATTTCTGCCGATCCAGAGACTGAGCTTCACGTCACGTCAGCCGATCCAGAGACTGAGCTTCACGTCACGTCCGCCCATCAAGAGTCTCGTCCCGCCGAGACTGAATCTGTTCCTGAGCCTGAATCTGATCCTGATACTGAGCCTGAATCTGTTCCTCTTCCTCTTTCTGCGCCTGTGTCTACAGACAAGATGGCCGACCCCACGCCTGTGTCTTCGGACAAGATGGCCGACTCCACGCCTGTGTCTTCGGACAAGATGGCCGACTCCACGCCTGTGTCTTCGGACAAGATGGCCGACTCCACGCCTGTGTCTCCGGACAAGATGGCCGACTCCACGCCTGTGTCTCCGGACAAGATGGCCGACTCCACGCCTGTGTCTTCGGACAAGATGGCCACCGCATCCCCTGAGCCCGTTCGTGTTACTGTTCTTGAGCCCGTTCATGTTCCTGAACTGTTGGATCCGCCTGAAGGGTCGTCTTCGCCCTGGCCGCCTGAAGGGTCGTCTCCGCCCGGGCCGCCTGAAGGGTCGTCTCCTCCCTGGCCGCCTGCACAGCCTGCTCCGCCCTGGCCGCATGCTCCGCCCTGGTCGCCTGCACAGCCTGCTCCGCCCTGGTCGCCTGCACAGCCTGATCCACCCTGGTCGCCTGCTCTGCCCTGGTCGCCTGCTCCGCCCTGGCCTTCCGCCCTGCCGGAGTCTTCAGGTCCTCTTCCGCTGCACGGGCCTGGCCCTCCATCCCGCCCCCGGGTCCGCCTCCGCTCCACCTCCCTCCTGGACAGTTTTAGGAGCGTCTGGAATCCGCTCCTTAAAGGGGGGGCTATGTAACGGTCAACAGCTGGAGTGCCCTTGAGAGCCACCAGAGGGCACTCCACATAAGACTATCACTCACAAACTACATTTCCCATAACTCACTGCCCGGACTCATCATCACTTATCACTGATCACATTCACCTGTACCTCATTCACTGATTGCATTCACCTGTCTCATCCTGTTAGTCTGTCTATTTATACCATGTTCATTCATTCACTCACCGCGAAGTCTTGTTTGTGTCACACTGCATTTCTGAGCGTTTTCCCTGTTTTCATGTCTCTTGGTTTTTTGGATTTCTTGCCTGTTCCCCGGATTACTCTTTTGCCTCTGACCACTGCCTGTTTTGTTTGTTTGTTTGTTTATTTGTTTGTTTGGACTGCCTACCTGTGTTTTGACCCATTGCCTGTACTTTGAATTGCGCCTTAAATAAAAGCTGCATTTGGATCTGAACCTTCGTGTCTCCGAGCAGTTCGTGACACCTACTTTTTTAATTCCATTCCAAATACATGTTTATCAATCTTTTTTTCTTTAATACAGACATGTGTTTTATTTATTTATTTTTATTTTTTATAAAAAATTACATTGCATATACCATAGAGATCGCACTGTCAGATAGTTTGGGAATATTCACACATAACGTATACTACACATAAAACATGATATCAGAGTTTTAAAATCAAACATTTTAAAAGAGAACAATACATCATGGTTGTTTAAACCAATGAACATTAAGCTGTGTCATCAGTAAGTCGTTTCCCATCATGCTTTTGATCAGCGCAGTCGGTGGAGAGCAACTGCGCGCGGCTGCAGAATCGACACGTGCGCCTTGCGGTCGCAAGTTTTTTGACATACGTCAGCATGACATCAGAGCAAGGCGAACCGCACTCGGACACATTTCTAACCGGCATGCATCTCGCGCTGATCACCGGTGATCGATTCTGCGCAGATTTTGCTCATCTCAAACAAGCCTAATGTCTTGTCCAGAACTGACTCAGGCGCAGTGGCCATCTTGTCCAAAGGCATGACGTGAAGAGATTCAGACTTGTCATTTACTGTGGGTTTTGCAGATGTTGAGCCCTGCAAAACCACAGTAAACTCCAAGCCACTTAACAACAAGGCATAGTATATGTATTATGCCAAGGACCAGTGGATCTTTCCCCCAGGAAGCTGGGAGTGAATGGGCTCATTCAGATTCACCTGAAAAATGTCTTTCAAAGCATCGTCATTAAAATCCATCTGATGACTGAGTCCACAAAAGTCCTGAACATAGGTCTCGATGGCTTGGTCGCCTTGATGAAGGTTTAAGAGACAAAGGACTAATGGGTTCATTGTGAGGGTCTTATATTATATAACGTAGGATTCCACTGGAGGCAAGTTTGTAAAACCCAAGTGCAGTTTATTTAAAGATCCAAAACATAAAACAAAGACGTGGCATGGCAAACCATGAAACACAAGACTCACCAACAGCAGTTACACAAACAAAATACAAGACAAAGACACATCTTCTTCTTCTTTCCGTTTCATGGCCGTTCACTCCTTAGGAGTATTACCGCCACCTACTGTATATCTTGCGCACATGATTAATGGATCTGAATTGCAGGAAAAATAAATAAATAAAAATAAATAAATAAAAAAAAAAAACACCTTTAACCCCCTGAGGTCGACGGTATCGCCGGCGATACCAGCTCGCTTTTTTTTTATCAGTGTAAAAGAAACTCATGAATACTCTGTTGACTTTGATTTTCCATAGGAGTTCCATACATCAATCGATTCTGTTAAATGTGTATTATTTTTGTGTATACTCACAATAAAAACATAGTGTTGTGCTTTTCGACAAATAAAGAAAAATAAACACGAAGCGAGTTCTGCCTTCTCTCTGTCCGTGTAGTCCATTCTGAAACGCATCCGAAAATGAACCATAACTCAGTGAATACTTCTCACACATACACGTGATATATGTCTTTATGAAGCTTGAAATCTCTTCTTTTAAATGAAGTAATTTATATAAAAAACAAATATTCTCATCTTGTGAAATCTGTATTAAAAGAGAGCGATTCCAGTCGACCTAATTAGAGCTAATTCAAATGTAATGTGATTCCGCCCACGGAGAGCGCACGATATTCAAACGCAAATTACTGAGGTAATCCGCGCAATCCTGTGAACGCCCCCCCCCCGTATCAGCTCGAGAAAACCAGTTTATTCAGTACATTAAAAGTTTATTCAGAACATTACTTGCTTACACCGTCTCGCAGCGCTGTGAGGAATAGTGAGGAATACGAGGAATACGAGCTGAGGAATACTAGTAAGTTTTTCCTTCTCGGGTTTCTGTTTATGAATGAATGAACGGCATAGATGCGCGCTGTTTACCACAGCTGGCAAAAAACAATATTACGTGACAGTTCTCCATTATGGACGCGAGCGCTCTAAAAAAAAAAACACTAAAAGACTTTCAAACTTTCACAGAGACCTCAAAACAGAAAGTACAAATCCTTTCTTTAAAACGAATTTCGTTTTGTATCAATTGTATCTTAATTTTAATAATTTTTTCATTAACAAATTTCCTGGATTTAAAGTAAATAAGCCTATCGTCAACGAATGATGATGTTTTAGCAAACTGTATTGCTATACTGAGATGAGTAAAAATCGACTGAAATATGTTGAAATAAAATGTAGGCTATTTGTATAAGCAACGTAAACTGCAAATTAACATTTATATGCCCTAATATTTCATGAAAACAACTTTACAGTCAGGCGAAATATGAAAGACAACATTTTGTTTAGTAGATTTGGGTACAGTTTTTACTGTAGAATATACTGCCTCGTCAAATAAGCTTTTGTTTAGCAATTTCTATATATAAAATAGCCTAATATTTTTGTCAAAAATAAAGTCATCAACTAAGATGTTAGCTGTTCCAATGTTGGCTATATTCAAAGTAATGAATACATAGATAAAATGTAGGCCTATAATCTTTCCCTTTTTTTACAAAGAAAGAGTACACTTGAAATATTGTTGAAATTGTAATTATTGTTGTAATTGTAACCTTTTTAATAAAATAGCACAACATATGTACAAGATAGATGTAAGCAAAATCTTAAATGGTCAATATAAGTCTTCTTCTAAATATCTTTTGTCCTTGCATTGTGGCTTGCATTGTATTTCACACCTGTGTGAATGGCTCATCATTATGCAGAGTGGGTGGTAATTCAGATGTAAACCACTCCTCGTTCACGCCCCCCTCGCATATTGGCTTTCCAAGCAAAACCTGTTTTACATCAATTTAAATCAATGTATGGTTTTATTTGAACGATAAAGCAAGACTATTTTCACATAATTTTGAAGAAAAAACTATAGGCGACGACATCCATTGGTCAAAAGTCTTATTGACACATATTTACTATGTGTTTTGTGGCCTTATTTCAGAAATTTTAGTTTTTAGTTTTTTCAATATCCACGCATAAACATTATTCTCTCAAAAATTAAAACATGTACATACACGTGGCTCACATATTATGGTAGCCCTGTTTGTGCTTTATAGAGTGAATTTACACCTTTGCCATTAATATGTTTATAAGCAACTGAAAAAAGCACAAATGTCAGGGCATGTCAGAACATCTCAAGGGCCCAGAAAACCGCTCAGACTCCAGAGGGTTAAAGGGGGGGTGAATTGCTGTTTCATGCATACTGAGTTTTTTACACTGTTAAAGAGTTGGATTCCCATGCTAAACATGGACAAAGTTTCAAAAGTTAAGTTGTACGTTTGAAGGAGTATTTTTGTTCCAAAAATACTCCTTCCGGTTTGTCACAAGTTTCGGAAAGTTTTTTTCGAGTATGGCTCTGTCTTACGTAAGATAGGGCGGAATTTCCTTATATGGGTCCTAAGGGCACTTCTGCCGGAAAGACGCGCGCGCGCCCGTACACCAGACAGAGAAGAGAGAGAGAGAGAGAGAGAGAGCGAAAGCAGTACGTTACCTCATCAAAGCGCTCTGCTCAGCTCACCAAAGAAGTGTGTTTTTGGTTGCCAGCCAGGGCAAGACACCCCTGCACAGATTCCCAAAGAACCCAGCGTTAAGAACAGTGGATGCAGATTGTTTTTCCGGGGCAAAAACGGAGTTATGCGAGACTGTTTGTTCCCTGCATTTCGACGTTGATTGTTTTATAAACAAAGCCCAGATCGACGGATTTGCAGATCGTCTAATGCTTAAGGATCGAGCAATCACAATGATAAAGGTATGTGATTGCAGGCGGTGAGTAAACTGCTTAAAATGTACACGGCCCGCCTTCAGCCGCTCGTTTTTTTCCGGAAAAACTCGGTACAGCCTATCTGTCTATTATAAATATAATAAAACTAAAGACTTTTTGGAGATATAAAGGATGCAATACTACTCTATAGGTACTCAGGATTAACAGGAGATTGAGTGAAAATTAGCATTTCACCCCCCCTTTAACATCCCAGAAGATCAGAGACCAAGCTTCAGCTGACGCTGCGTGTTCACCTCCTCCAGCTTCCACACTTGCTCCTCCTCCTCAGGCTCTAGATCCGGTGATCTAGTCCTGTAAGCTCTAAAAATTATCACATCCTTAAACCTCTGTCTATCACTCAAACCCTTTCCCAATAGGTCCATTATACTCACAGGCCTGTTTTTTATATTACTAAAAAGATCGCTATGCTGTTCTTCATATTTACTACACTTAAAAAACACATGTTCTACTGTTTCAACAACACCACATTCATCACACATATCATTTCCATGCTTTCCCATTAATGCCAGTGTTGAGTTTAACCCTGTATGACCCATCCTTAGTCTAGAATCATTACTTCTTCCTTTCTATGTCTTCCATAGCACAATTCTTTTTTCCCTACTGATTTCACAATACTATAATACCACCTACATGTACTGCTACTTTCCCATCTTTGTTACCATATTCTTATTATTTCTCTATCAATTATTGATCTAACTTAATTTCTTCCTAAAGGTATCTTAATATCTGTTTACAGATTGTTTCTGATGAAATAGAATGGTTAAGATTAAATTTTGGACAAATGCTGCTGTCCCGATAATTTTAGGTTTCTTTCGCTTTCCCCCCCACCAGTAGACTGGTTGTATAGGTGCACTGGAACAGTCCTTCCTAAAACGCATTAAACTTTCGTTTACAAAGACGTGAAACTCACAGAGTGGTCAGGGGTGTTCACTGATATGCTCACACAAAAATCGCTGCAAAAGATGCTTTCCAACAGGTGTTTTACCATTCGTTGTAAAACTGTGGACCTATTTTTCCAAACGTCTCACACCCGTACATTCTCCCGTTGAGAGCTTGAATAATAGACACTCCAGCCCAGTTGGTGGCGATAATGCACCTTTGCAAGCAAACCACTGGCATTTCATTGTTTGCCAAAAAAAAAAAAAAAAAAACAAGAAGAAGAAGAAGAAGAAGAAGAAAACAACCCCTGAACCCCATTTCAGTTTACGGCGGCGGAGTAATACCGTACCTCACAGCACATCCAATGCAAGTCAATGGAGTTAAAACTATGATAAAACCTGTTGGAAAGCATCTTTTGCAGCGTTTTTTGTGTGAGCATACCAGTGAACACCCCTGACCACTCGGTGAGTTTCACGTCTTTGTAAACGAAAGTTTAAAGAAAGCGAAAGAAACCTAAAATTCTCGGGACAGCAGCATTTGTCCAAAATTTAATCTTAACCGTTCTATTTGTGACCCGTCACGGAAACCAGGGACTCAAGTCGGCAGCACAACTTTCGAGCAAAATGAGAAAGAAGCTTTTTTTTTCAAAATTTGTGATTTTCGTTTTTTTGCAGAATCTGTTAATTGAGATCACGAAGAAGCCTCTGCATGTTTGAGATAGCAGTATTGGTATATTTAAAAGCGTACATTTTGATTTTGAAATCGGCTTGTTTTTCGGAGATTCTAGCACGCAGTAGGGGCGTGTCATTGTCGGTGTGTATTTCCATACTGAATAAGCCGGCGTGGCTACTTATTATGCAGCGCTCTGGCCGGCTCTATCTGATTTCAAAATTCAATGAAGATGGACGCCAATAACATTACAATGTCCAGCAATCGATTTAAATAGTAGGTTACATGGGGTTTAATTTGTCATTTAATGAGATGTAGCCTAATACATGTTGTCAGTGCCAATATATAGATCCGCCAACTTATCTAAGGTGTATCTTAATGGTCCAGTGGTAGAGCTTTCGCCAGCCGTGTCAGAGGGTCTGAGTTCGAACCCACCCTCGTATAGGGTTTTTTTTTTTTTCGTATAGTTTTTTTCTCTCATCAAAACGATTATGTTCAGCAGTGGTTGTATATCAAGCAGGGACACGCAAACGTTTGCATTATGTTTTGTGATATTAAACAGAACGAATAGAGAGTATACGCAACGGATTGAAGCGCGTGTCGAGTGAAGATAATGGGGTGTGTGCGCGAGCCACATGAGAAAACACTGCATCTGCGCCACTGATCGCCGCGGCAACGAGCACTTTGATCACTTGATTTAAAAAAACACATTTCAGCTAGTATCTTATTTAAAAAACGAACGAAATGAATGCTATAGCCTACTAATAGCCTACTCATACTATATATATATATATCACATAGCACATCTTGTTTTTGATTTGAACATTGTCTAGAGTTTATCTTATTTTTTATTCAGTGTACACAAGAGTTGCCTATACAGTTTTATCGGTAGATGCTAAGAGACATTTATTTATATATTACCTGCAAACTTTATTTTTTCTTTTTTCTTTGATGGCACATTTTCCTGGCCTTTCTGCTCCCCCTGTGCTTACAGCTTTACAGGGGGGTATGGCTTATCTAAATGAGATGTAAATGAGCCCTATTGTCACTCCCAGCAGGAGAAAGGTGATAATCTTCAGACGCTGTTTTCTCCCCTTTGTGCGTTTTTGAGTGCCTACCTTTAAATGGCCATAACTTCTCCAAATATTATCAGATTTCCTTGTGTTACACATCGTTGGAAAGCTTGGAGACTACACTTTCAGAATATGTGAATAACTCAAAATGCCCCAGAACCGACATGTGTCCTTACTTTCCGTGACTGGACACATTTCATCAGAAACGATCTGTAAACAGGGCTTTAAGTGTAAAATACCGAACTTGTCCTTTAACGCTTCTTTTGCTAATTTATCCGCTATTCCGTTTCCTACTATCCCAATATGTGCCGACACCCAACAAAAGTATACAATTATACTCTCTATGTTCAACCTATATAATAATGTATAAATTTCTACTGACAAACAGTGTTGGGTAAGTTACTCAAAAAAAGTAATCCACTACAACTTACTAATTACTGCTCTAAAATTGTAATTTGATTACATTACTGATTACTGCATGTAAAAAGTAATCAGATTACTAATTACTTTACTTTCAAGTTACTTTGAAAACCTATTAAACATACAAAAATACACTACAAAGTGAAACTCAGTTCTTTCCGTAATTTAATATTGACTGAAAAATATTACAGAAATATGAAAACAGCAACTTGACTTAAAGATTGCCTAACAATGAAAACTGTGGGAAAACTGAGACTTCCGGTGGGCATGCACGCGCGCTCTCATGTTGCTCTGAGTGTGTGAAAATAATTCCTTCTAAAATGCCCTAAATGTAACACTACCTCGTGAAAACTACTAAGGAACAATCTGCAAGAAGCTTATCTAATGAACCTGCGCTCTGGCATAACTACACAGAAGTTTGTCCGTAAAACAAAGACAAAGAAAGGTCATGTGGCAAACGAATGCACAATGGCAGGTAGCGACATGGAGAAAAGTCTTAAATCAATGCTCACTAGTAGTACTTATGATTCACCATGTGTCAAAATGATTGATGACTTCCGGTCCCGCCCCCAGATATGACATCTGGTCACCGCCCTTCCGGTTGACCGTTGACCTGTCCCGCCCTTTCTGCCGTGTATAGATATGGATATGGATTGTCGTATTGACCCTTCGATCATGTGTTTTGACAGTTTTATCTACCGCATATGTTGTTTTTTATCTATTATCTTTCCGGCATACGTTGTTGTTATGGTTTGCCCTATTGTCCTAGCTAGTCATAGATCATTTGGTTTTGACAGAAAGTTTGAAGACTGTGTCACACACCCATTATCTCTTGTGCACACGAGGTGGGTGTATTTTCTGTGTTTGTGATAGACATCTGTTTTTGACAGTCCGTTTGACTTTGCGGTCTGTATTCACTGAATCGGTCATAAACACTGATATCTCTGCTACGCAGACGTCCACCCTCACATTCCAGAGTGATGTATATAAATGGGGGTAGTGTGTTGTAAAACCATCACCAGAAACATGAGCTACATGAGCATGGATGGTTTATCCTCTCCTCAATCCCCAGAGCCGGGGGTGTGCGACCAAATGATGGAAAGGCTGACTATGGCACCAAGAAAAAAAAACCCTTTCGGACGCATCCGTTTGACAAGTTTTCTCCATGAACTTTCGGAATGGACTACAGCTGAATATGTCATGTGTAGGAACCGTGTATTCGGATACAAATTTCACAAACCAACTCGAGTTGTTACACTCTACACCACTGACAGCGTCGGAGAGTTTCAGCCTGGGGAAGATACGTGTGTGGAAGATACGTGTGTGGTATTTCCTGAAAAAGACTGGACTCTCTTCTACAATCGTGTCTGGAAGGATCTGAATGATGACGGCGAAGAGCCTTTGTACATTTCGGAGTGGGACGGGGTAACCGATAATGTTCGGTACCGTGTGGTAGGTGACCATACTAACAAGAGCCCTACTGATTCTGTTTACATATTCTGCTGTAGAGACAAGACAAAGCTCAACAACAAGTGGTCGGGGCGCATCCAGCCTAACGAGCATCACGATCTGTATGAAATGCAATTTTTGTTCGACTGGTGCGATCTGAATCTCCTGAATATGGTTTTTTCAATCATCAACAAAATGTTCAAATGGTGTGACATGCAAGACGAATACAACAAAATTAAAGTGCAACTGTTCCACCCTCAGACATGCCCACGGAGCGGCATATGGTCTCGACCATCCCCACCCATTTACTACAGCCATCCTAAAGCTTGCAAGCCAGACCTATCCAAATAACGCCTATTAATCAGGTTTTGAGTGCTACAACAACCCCGCCCCTTTACTACAACTATCATAAATTCCTGCGACCAGACCCTCCCAAGCAGCATTTATAAACCATGGCTGAAGACGCCGCTTCAGAACCCAATCATGTATGCAGCTGCGGTATCTCTTTCGGCAGCATTCTCGACCCTCCCGACGACAACGCAACCCTCCATACTCTGACTGACGCCTGCGGGCCATTGGGCATACACAAAGACTGGGCTCCGGCTAAAACTATCAAACGTCGCATAGACTTTGAATCATGCATTGAAAGCGATTTGGGTCCGGGTAACATTTTCAACCCTGAACCATTGGACCTGCGCAAAGACTGGACTCTGGCTGAAAGACGCAAACGTAGCTTAGACTGGTGCAACTTTGGTTGTACTAAACCTTGGCCACCAACACCATCCGACAAAAAACATGACCCCTGCAGCCAGACTTTCCTCATCAACCCGGAATCGTCCAACAATGAATTCTACTACGGTTCGGGTAACAATATCAACCCCTCCAAAAATGGAGGTTCAGCGATCCACTGCGACCATCCCCACGGGTCAGACAAAAGTTTCAGGCTCCATAACGATCGGGAATCGCACGATGCATCTACAATCGACCGAGCCCTGCATCATGCTAATCATAGCTTCGACGTCACAGATGGGTGTTTCAGCGACGTGGGATTCAAAATCATAAAAGCCGCGACAGTGGTTTTGCTGCAACATCTCATCGGAAAGAAGCTGAAGGACGACTGCGAAGGGTGTGAGATTGATCACCCTAGTCAACTGGAACATTCCTGCCTGTTCGACCCACCTAACTACTACTTTGACACACATTTTGATGAACTTTCAGGCAAGCTGTTTAGACCCTATTTTCATGCCATCATCGGTATCCTCCTAGGACGGTTGGGGTTAAAATCTCACCCCCAACGTATTCAAGGAACAGTCGGGACTATTCTGCACGAATTAAAAGACGAACCATTCATCGCCGCTAAGCTAGAAGAAATCAGGACGAGACTTCTGGACAAACCCTGCGAGGAAATATTGCACGACGTCGTTGATCTCTGGGAAGGTATTTCGATCGTGAATGGAGAGTGACCAAGACCCCACCAGTATGGGTGCTACCAGTAGCCTAAAGAGCTGTATGGAATTCCTGTTTAAAGGACATTACAGACGACAGATGACCAAACTGATGAATAAGATTATCGATGATGCATCACGCGACGGTCATCCACCTATGGAGGCAACTACGCGTGAAGCAAATTTCAAGAAACAAATGATGTATATAAGAGGATCGCCTAATTCATGGGATGATTTGACGGACAAATGTTCTTATGGCTTCGATCCCCCCAGTGTAATGATAAAACAGGTTCTAGATATGATGTGTGAATCGCAACTCCCGCTCGGGGTCACCGATCTACTATGTACTTCTACCTATGTGGCTGATGTGTGTACCGAGCTGGTGAAGAAATCAAAAGATTATGACTCTGATGATAAGGACGAAATGGATGTCGCCATCGGTGAAATTGTTGAAATGTACGTCGATTACATCCTAGACAAAAACATGATGGCCTGTCACGATTTTCTTTTCTGGTTAGACTATCAGTGATCCATTTTACTTAGACTATACATGTAACATCGTTATATCTAATTTTACTATATTCCGTTTTGTACTAACATCATTATATTCAATTTTACTTAGATTTTGTTGTACTAACATTATTATTATTATTATTATTATTATTATATCCATGTATACTATATTGTATAATAATCATTTTCAATATCTTCTATTATATCCATTTTACTTGTGTTATATTAATGCCATTTTACTTAAATCATGTATCCTGTAACTTTTTTAATAAAAGATTGATTCAAACCACATGTACGAGTTATTCTTTTGCAGCGGTTGAAACGGCAGCATGTCGGAGCTCATGAAAAATCCAACCTCGGCTCTTTAGGGGGTAAAAAACGATTAAAAGACGCCGTCTTAAAAGATAGCGGGGTCCGACTAAGCGATAAAAAGGTTTCACAGTGGTTGTCTGGCGAGGATGCTTACACTTTACACAAAACAGCTCCTATAAAATACAAACGAAATAGAGTGGTTGTGTACGGGGTCGATACCCAGTTCCAGGCCGATCTAGTCGACATGATCGCATATGCCAAGGATAACGACGGCAATAAATATCTGTTGACTTGCATAGACGTATTTAGAAAGTACACGTGGAGTCGTGTGTTAAAGACAAAGAGCGGTCCCGAGGTCGCTAGAGCGTTCGAGTCTATACTCGAAGAGGGTCGTGTGCCACAGAAATTGCAGACGGATCAGGGGAAAGAATTTAACAAACAATTTCAAGATGTAATGAAAAAGTACGACATTAATCATTTCGCTACCGCTACCGATTTGAAAGCCAGCGTCGTAGAACGATTTAATAGAACGTTAAAGAGTCGTATGTGGAGATTTTTAACGGCTACAAATTCCCGACGATACATAGATGTTTTACAAGACATTATGCAAGGGTACAACACTAGTTATCACCGAAGTATCAGCATGAGAGGATCAAGTGTTTCAAAACTTGTACGGGGATATAAAGAAGACCGACAGGGCCGTATTTAATTTCAAAGTCGGCGACGTCGTCAGGATTTCTAAAGTGAGAGGTCCGTTCGCCAAAGGTTATGAGCAGAACTACACGGAAGAATTTTTCACCATATCCGCATGCATTCCGCGACAACCCCCGGTCTACAGACTCACCGATTATGACGGTGATGTCATCGAGGGGGTTTTTTATGAAAAAGAGTTGCAAAAAATAATTGTGAGTAAAAACAAATCTTTTAAGGTGGAAAAGATTTTAGGTCAGAAAAAACAAGGGAAATCTACGCTTGTTTTAGTGAAATGGCTAGGCTGGCCTTCAAAATTCAATAGTTATATAGATAAAAAAACACTGTTGAACTTAAAACACCCCAACGTTTAATGGATGAGTTCATACGAGCGAAGGACAGTCATGGACGATCAAGGGTTCTACATTACGCTACCGTGCAATGCATCGAGGTCGGTTTACCCCGAAAATCGCATATCCGGCTATACAACCAGGTTAGCAAAAGCTATACAATTGAAAGGACAATGGGAGGTGGGGCTCGCCGAAATCGAATATCCTAGAAGTTGGTATAACTTTAATGACAAAGACGGGAATTTCACCCTGCACACAGGCCCCGTATACACAAATAGCGGGGCCCCCAAAGACGCGCTTAAAAAAGACTTACCCACGTTTTTTGTATCGAGGACATTATACATAAGTGGTGGGTACTACGCGAACATTCGTGCGATCCTCCGTGTGATAAATCAACTTCTAGCACCCACGGCTGTATTGGATTACGATGAATTAAAAAACAAAGTGTTTCTGATCGCGAAACCCAATGTTTCAGTCAGCTTTCAAGGCAGACTCGCCACTATTTTAGGAATGATACCGGACGATGCTCTCGGACGTTCGAACTACCATAAAGAAGCAGATTTTACTACCAGTCATATCACGTACGCTCCTCATCAATCTGATATCAATGCCGGGTTCTACACAATGTACGTTTACACCGACATCATTCAATATCAATCGGTCGGTGATTCTTACGTCCCGCTTTTGAGATGCGTACATATATCGGGTAAAAGCAACGAGACGGTCATTGCTAGATACGACAACCCGCATTACGCATCGATCAACAAGGATCACATCACCAACATTACCATAGAGTTGAAGGACGACCAAAACCGTGAAATACCATTTTCTTACGGGAAAGTCATCGTAAAACTACACTAAAACCAACGAATCATTCTATTCTTTAAAATGAGTTATTACTATGGCCCTAGAGAGCACAATACCGCGGACTATGTGGACTATTACCGAAATCAGGCCGGCGGGGGTTTGCCAGGCTATGCCGGGGGAGGGGTTATGTACGGGGCAGGGTTAGGAGGACTTTTCAGAGGTTTGTTCAGGATGGCCATACCTCTGTTAAAAAGAGAATTTAGCATCGCGAAACCCCATCTAAAATCTGCCGCTAAAAATATAGTATCCGACGTCGTCTCAAACGTATTGACGCGGGCTCATAGCAATAATGCTAATGCTCAAGACGGATCTGGGTTGATGGTCATGGCCCGTAAGAGGATGTCTAAACCGCCTGGTGTGAGGAGGCGTGGTCATTTGAGTAAGAAGAAGAAGAAAACAACACGAGGAACAAGGAAGCGTCCAGTCATACGCAGAAAGCGTAACAAGTCTGTTAGTCGAAAAGCGTCGGTCAAGAGATCCATAAAAACCATATTCTAACATGGCGCTACTGCATCGTATGTCGGGAGAATGCATCAAGTCCGAGTTGGACTTATTTACGGTTCCAATGACGCAGATGGTTATTGAGAAAAACAGCTATTTAGAAGTTGCTCCTTTATCCGCCATATCGGACACCGCACCATTAGAGTTTTTTATCGCAGGGAACGGTGACGATTATTTGGATCTAAATAACACAATGCTCTATCTGCGCCTGAAAATCACGAGACCTAATGGCGCAAACATCGCAAACGACGCGAAGGTGGCTCTAATAAATTACCCCGGAGCCACAATTTTTTCACAAGTCGACGTGACCCTCGGCGACCGTCTGATATCCCAGAGTTCCTCGACTTACCCTTACCGGTGCATCATCGAGAGTCTGATCAACTATAGTAAAGATGCGCTGGAATCTCTTTTCTCCGCAGGGCTGTTTTACAAAGACACAGCCGGTCACATGGATGAGAATGACCCCGCAGGCCGTAACGCGGGGTTGACGATGAGATCGGTCTACACCAGTGAAAGCAATGAGGTGGAACTGCTGTCCCCTATACACAGCAATATATTCTTTCAAGAAAAACTTATGTTGAACGGTGTGGACATCAAGATACGCCTAATTAGAGCAAAAGATGAATTCTGTCTGATGAGGTCGGACGACGTGGCTTACAAAATAAAAATAGAGTCTGCGTCCCTATTTGTCAAGAAAGTCTCTGTATCACCGCCGGTGAGACTGGGCCACGCCCAGGCGTTACTCTCGACAACGGCCAAGTATCCCATAGATAGGGTGGTTCTAAAAAAATTTCTCCATACCTCAGGGGACTCGTGTTTCAAATCAAGAAAATCTGTTTTTAGGGACCCTACCAAAATCTATTGTCATTGCCATGGTCGACAATGACGCATTCACAGGATCCTACGAAAAAAATCCATTTGCATTCAAACATTACGATCTGGAGTTCCTGGCCGTCTATGTAGACGGTCAACAATTTCCCGCTAAGCCTCTACAACCTAATTTCGAAGCTGGTTCGGCAGTACGCGAATTTTATCAGTTGGCGATGACGACAGGAGGACATCTTAAAAACCAATCGCTCTCTATCGACAGGGTCGATTTCCTGAATGGATACACGCTTTACGCATTTAACCTCACGCCTGATGAAGACTGTGGTCAGCACATTTCCCTCATCAAGTCCGGGAATATCAGACTCGAAGCTCGATTCAGACAACCGCTGCCGAATACCGTTAATTTATTAATTTACGCCGTATTCGACAGCATCATTGAAGTGTCTAACCGCAGACAGGTACTGCTCGACTACTATTGAGATGAACACGCTACAACTCACAGCCCTCATGGATAAAATTACATGCAGGACTCATTTTCTCGGGGTGCTACCGAACGATCAACTACCCGAAAAACCGCTGAGGATCTTACCGTCGATGGCCGTCATAAACACCCACCCTGCTCGATTGCCGGGAGAGCACTGGATAGCCGTTTATTTAACCCAAGAGGGAGCCGCTTGTTTTTTCGACAGCTTCGGTAATCCGCCCAACAGCCCCCGCTTTCCAATCACCATCAATAACTTTCTAACAACCAACAACGTCGATGTGTTATATTCCGACAGACGTGTCCAGGATTATACATCGGATACCTGCGGACAGCATTGTGTGTTTTTTCTGTATCATTTAGCTAGAGGTTACGACTATAACCATGTGATGAAACTATACACAGATGATTATATAAAAAATGATCAAATGGTGTCCCTCTTTGTGAAGAGATTAAGACCGTATGTTTGTAATGATAAAATGTTATCCTGTGTTCATTGTGTGCAGACGTGTTTGACGTATGAATAAAAAAATCTTAAAACCATTATATTTTTTATCGTCTTTTATTTAATGCTCACAGAAAGTCGTTAAAACTCTAACCATCGTCTTTGCTCGAAAGACGGTGAGTCTTTGAACTCTGGAGCCAAGCGAGGTGAATATCTCTGGGGCTTCTTTTTAGAAGGCCTAACAGGAGGTGATGAGGTCTCTACAGGTTTACTCTTTAGAGAGTTAATCGTGCGTCTGACCTGTTGATTCGGCACCGTAGAAAATGGGATGTTTAATTCGGCAAAGACACGTAGAAACTCTGACCATCCTAGAGGCTGTTTTTCACACTTCTCGAAGGTACGTTCTTCAGAACTTCGTCGACAACAGCCTCCTCGGCTCCGCCGTCTTCGACGTTAGCAGCAGTTGCTGGTTCATCTTTATGACCGAGATCGGCATGGGGTAACGAAAGCGTTAAAACACTGCTCTCACGATCGCCTTGTTTAACGATGGCCAAAAACCTGCTGAGGGAATTGGTGTAAAGTTTGGCTTTTTCGTAAGTATTCAAATCAGTCCGCTGTAAAATATTTCTTATGGTATCGTCCAAATCGTTCTCCACGCTCCGTTGAATGTTCTCACTAACATTTTCGCTCTTGATCTTATCCAGTTGATGGTGCGGAACTAAATACATCTTCTCGGCATACTCCATCCTATCGATTTGCTATCAAGCTCGAAATAAAGGGTACTGCGACGCTTAGAAGCGGTAGCAGGAATCCGCCCTTCTGGTTGAAGACTCGTTTCTTGGCCGCAATGCCAATTTTTTTATCGGCTACAAATTTAATATCCGCTTTTCTCTTTTTCAGTTTTTGGTACTGCTGTCTATTGACCTGAATTGTGCCATATAGGATGTTAAGAGCCACTTCACAGAGCGTTAAAATGAATTCGTCGGACGCCGATTGTAAAATAAGGCGTCGTTGTTTAGGAGTGGCTTTATGTAGCAGTTTTAACACCGGCAGATGTTTACAAAGTCTGGCGGACATGACGATTGATCACGTTCTTCTTTTTTTCGGGATATAAACCACTTGACGGTCAGAAAGCAATCCTGTTCTGAGACAGTACTGCTCCGGAGTTTTTGCTTTATAGTCTATCATTAGGTAGCCGAAAGGACGGTCGACTGCGTCGTGATAACACTCCATAAAGTATTTTGTGTTTCCCGGGTACATTTGACGTCCTAGCATCGCTACTTGATTGACGTCCCGAGGATTTTTAAACAGTATCATATAATTGGCGTTTAAGCTTATGGTTCGGCTGGACTTACCCTGTGCAAATAAATTTTGCACTATGTAAATAGAACTGAGATTCCTGTGGTGACAGTATTGCGTAAAAACCTGTTGAAGTTCCACGTTAGCGCTAGCTTGCTCCATTAAATCATCCACCACGAGCAGGTTTGTCTTGGTGACAGGCAGTAAATCATCATCATTCAGAGTCTGGGGTATTCCTTGCACAAATTTAATGTCATACAATTGAAGTAAATCATCGTACAAAGTCTGCCAACAATCATACAACCAAACAATGTTTTCAATTTTCTTGGAAATGATATTCAAACCTTTTTCCAACAAAAGTTTTACAAAATAAGACTTTCCAGAATTTGATGGGCCGCTCACGACACAAGAGAAAGGGTGTTGAAGTCTGAAATCAAAATCGGAAACATCCTGAGAGCCTCTGTGCATTATCTGATCAGTAGCCATAAGGAAGCATGCTAAAGTCCTGTAAAAGTCTACGTTTATTGTACACGACCTTGAACCTTTTAACGACTGATTTGTTGTGCAATGTGAGAGACTTCTTATTTCGCACAATGTTTTCGCTCTGAGCCAGGATGTATTTGGATCTATCATGCGACGTCACATAGTTGTCAACCAGACCAATCAGGGATTCGAGACAGCTTGTGAATTTTTAGCATTCAGGGTTATCCCTTTAGCTTTCATACACACTTTACCTTTGGCCGTGGCAAAACCGTACGATTTGGGAGCGCTCGACGAAAATTGTGATATAAAATCCCCATCGTCCAATTCGCTAGTCAGATCTCCTAAATAATCGCCCAGAGGAGGCTCCCAGTCCCCCTCCCTAGACACAAAAATAACACTATCTGTGTCAGAGTATAACAATCGGCTGCCGAGTCTGTCCATCAATTCGTACAATTCCAGTCGGGCGTGTGCGGTGGTAAAAGCACCTAAAAAACGTTTACGTCGCGTGCCTTGCAAACATCCTCTTTGGATGGTTTATGCTGGACGAGCGATACGTCATCTGAAACGAATGAGAAATACGACAACGTGTCGGTATTGCCAAAAACAATTCTGGTGAAATCTTCGGGGTCGTTCACCAGAGTAGTTTGAGGCAAGTTCTGTCTTAAAGAGAAACGTCCCCATAGCGAATTCAAAATTCATTTCGTTATTGCCCTCTGGGCGGCGTTGTACTTAATCTTTTCGGGGTCGAGTTGAATCCCCTCTTTTTCAAAATACTCACGAATGTAAGTCTCTTTCTCAGCATCCGTGACGACATTGGACGGGTAGCCGGACGCTTGTTGTTTCAAACGCAAAAACGTTTTTACGTATTCGGCAAACAACGTGTCTGACCGTTGCGGAAAATGCCAAACCTCGTCTATCTTGCCCACCACATAACCCTTCTCGATGGCTTTTAAAAGCTCGATACTGACCCAACAGCCCGTGAGCGATCTTTCCTCGTCCGTGTGACTACAACTCGTGGTCTGGTTTTGCTCCTGAGCGCAGGTTCTGCATAGCGGGAACATGAGTTTTCCTTGACATCTGTAAGGGAGAACCGGGTGCAGTAATTTACGCGGAGGGTACACGGTCGCTTTGATAAGTCCGTAATAATTTTCAATCGGTTCAAAATCTGTGAAAATGATTTGGGGATGTTTGATCGGATAGGTTTTCCTCGCCTGACAAAAGGGATATAAGCTGGTGAAACCTTATTTTCTCATCACCGGTCACTTTGTGATAAAGTTTGTAGGCGTTCGTTCTGCCACCGTACAACGCGTCTCGGGGGTTCAATCTCTCCGGGGCGGAATAATCGGTCATAAATTCTATCACAGAAGGGTCGGTCTTTTTCATGTGGGTCCATTCGCATTCCCAAAGAACTTCGATTTGCAAACCGTACGCGTTCCGCAGAATTTCAACCTTATCGTCAAACTGGTTCCTGAGAACCCCGTAGGGCACTCCCGACAGGGGGTGGCTATGATGGGGTGCAAAGCGACAGCAATGACCATGGAAGACACAGCCGGCGTACTCTAAACCGTGTCTAACACCGTCCTGCTCGTAGTAGCCGTCTAAAAAGTACTTACCGATCGATACTTCGCCATGGTTTACGGCGTGGTGAACGTCAACGTTTCAAGTCTTTTTTACATACTCTAGCCATTCGATCGAACCGCTTGAGTAGGCCTTATTCTGATGGACGTACGCTTTGTTATGGGTCAGGGCGAGCGTGTTTCTGTCGAGATAATGTGTTTTGAAGACCCCCATCGCGCAGCTGGCGATCGTCGTGAACGCAAAAGGGTCAAGTTTGGTGCATTGTATGAAAGACTTTCTGTATGTCATGCACCCTTCGCGTAATAAGACGACGTCGTTAACGCCGTACGCGTACAGTTCTTTCTTGAAGTCAAAGAACTTACCCTGAACCGTGCTGTACCACGCATCAAACTTTTCTCTGTCTTTATCAGACATGTTATCGTAGTTGTAGAACTTTTTGTCGGGGTATGGTCCGAAATAGTTCTCATTTTCCACCCTGTTGAAAAGATGTGGAAAGTAACCTTTTTCAGTCGTCGTTAAGTCTAACGCCGCGGGCATTTTGGCCAGAGCGAATGGGAAAAATGAGTAACTGTCGATATATCGCTGGGCGAATGCTTCGTCGTACAACAGAAGTAATTTGCACCCTTGCATTATGACCTCAAGCGCGATCCCGACTTTGCTAAAATACTCCAGGATTAGAAAGGAGTCGAATCTGGAGGCGTAATGAGCGATGAAGCAGTAGCCTTCGTATCGAGGTTGTCTGAAATGGTTGATTAGCTTAGCGATGCAGTTGGTACCATGAGCAGTAAATTTCTTACCTTTGAATGTGATGGTGCAAACAAAATTAGCCACGTGCCTACCATTTTCGTAACGCGTTTCAAAATCATAGAAGATGTATTTCTCACACGGTTCCTTAGGCTCTAGAGGTTGTATGAAGCATTGGTGCTCCCCATCGACCGTCAGACGCTCTCGACAGTGCATGCATTTGTCCGGGGCGCAGATGTGTTTACTTTTTTTCTTGTCACCCGGTTTAACGTCGTAACGTCTGTTACATAGTTTGCAGTATTTAATCATATCACAGGCTGGGTATTCCTGATCGGGAGGCGAGTTTTTTTTATGCATTTCGAAACAATAGGCAGATTTACAGTACCGCAAACAATCGGGGCAATGTATGATTCTTACAGGAAACCTGTAACATTCGGCGTCAAAACAGATGTTGCAAGCGTGCTTACATCGATGGTTTCTGCAGCTGGTGTAAGATTTGTAGCAAAATGGACACACGTATGTCGAACCGATGAACCCCGTCAAACTCGTTATCATGTAGTAATGGGCATTGTGGAGATAGAGAAAGACCGTTTTTGGATGGGGTTCGTCAGAATTTTTGTACGTTTCTAAGACCATGGCGTTAGATCTGTGAAATACGATGATTTTAATGTCTAGCGCGCGTTCAAACGATGCTATGTCGTCAAGACCGATTTGATCTTGGATTGAAAAGCCGACGCTTTTTTGGATGACGGTAGCCAGTTTTTCTAACTCACTCTCGGGCTGTTGTGGGTTAAGGAAATGGGCGATACAGATGGAAAAGCACAAATTATTTGAAATATTGTTGGGGCAGAATAAACTCGTCTTTTTTCTTTTGATCACCTGATCAGCGGCCAGATCCATGAGTTTTCGACGGCCTCCACCTTGTCTGTTCATGGCTAGGGAGGCTTCAAATTCTACGGTTTGGTCAGATAGTAACCGATTGTTGCTCTGTAAAACTTTTTCAATTTGATCGAGAAGTGAATCCACGTCGTAATTATTACCGTGAGTTAAAACTCCGCTGACTGGTGTTTGGAGACTGGGAGCTGACAATGTGATATTGATCACCGGAGAATTTTGGTCAAATCCCCTAGCGAAATTAACAATTTCAGTAAGCATGTCGTGTAAACGTGTGTGGTAAGAGGCCAAATCTGTAGAGTTAATCTCTCTCAGATTCGTAGTCCTTCTCAACGTCACACTATTGAAACGAGGTCGTGGTAAAACATGATATCCGTTAACGTCCCCACCCTCACGAATCAACCTGTCAATGTCTGTGCGACTTAGAGTCTGTGTAGTAGAATCGACATTACCTGATGTGGATGGTTGCGAAGTATCATTACCGCCGGGGTGGTCTGATGGTGGTTGGTTGTTTAAAACACCACCAAATTGTACAACAGGATCACCGTCTACACTTGGCATGTGATCGTACAAATTCATATTTGGATTTACAGCTAATTCGAAAAGATCCAAATTAGTGAAGGGTTGTAAAGATTCAAAATTAAACAGATACTCTTCTAAAGAATCAGGAAGTATACTTAGCATTTCAATTTCGTCGGGTGACAGTTCTGTGTCGTCTGCGTCAAAGCTTTTAGCACCGTCCATTTTAGATTTCAGACCAAAACATGAAATAGTACAAAGTCAGAGTATATGTAAAAAAGTAAATAGTAAAAATTCAGAGTATATAAAAAGCAAACATAAAATAGTACAAAATCAGAGTATAAAACCATAAATGAAGTAATACAATATAAAAATCAAAAGCAAACATAGCATATAAAATCAATACATGATTTAATGGAATACATGTATTTTACTCATCTGACTGTTCGACAAGAATGAGAAGAAGATGATGAACCAAAAGTACCAGTTCACGATGGTGTTCGTTGAACATGCGTCCGTTTCTATTGATACGTCGAAATATTTCATCAACCAGATTTTGAATAAATCGATCTTGCGCATCAATTCTGCTATGTACCTGCAGCTGAGAGCTGTGAAGATCATTGCTCAATGCGGCTAATCTACTACGTGTTTCTATCTGTGTGTCACGAACCTGAACGTGCAGTGTCTCTAAACGGTTTTGTGTTTCGCTGTGTGCATCACGAAACTGTTGTCTCAGTGATTCTATTGAATCAATAAGCGTACGCATCAGAGGAGTAGCAGCGTCGTCATCAACTGCGTGAGACCCTCTTGCTGGGGATACTTCTTCCTCAATGGCTCCTTCGTCTTCTTCCGATGATTGAGCGCTGTTTTCATCAATTGTTTGATTAGTGTTTATGAGCGATACCTCGTCGTCGTCGAGCTCACTTGCCCAAGAACCACGCTCCCATGCTTCCAGTTGGTCACTATCCCAAGCCGTCACATCATCATCATGCTTTCCGGTCGAACCTGTTGTGTAGAAAATAACAATAGTCTGTTTCAATTTTGAAATAGTCTGTTTCAATTTTGATTTTTAAACTTATGATAATGTAGTTAGTCTTACCGTAAAACCCGGTCGTGTCAGGACTGTGCTGCTGACTGCTTGCGCCACTGGTAGATGGAGTGGCTGACTGGTTGTCAGGCGGGGTAGCAGGGGAAATGACGGGTGGGGTGGTAGGTGGGGTGATAGGTAGAATGGCCGGAGGGGTGGCAGGAGGTGTGACAGGTGGAGTGATAGGACTGGGGGGTGGGACAGCGAGTGGAATGGATGGCGGGCTATCGGGCGAGATGGAACCGACGGTCTTTCTCAAAGGTTCACCGCTTGGTTCATCAATCTCACCGTCATCGTCGTGCGAACTGGAATCGATGGTCTTTCTGACCTTTCTCAAAGGTTCACCGCTTGGTTCAGCACTCTCACCGTCATCATCGTCTTTCGTAAGATCTACCACAACCGATACTGTAAATTAAAAATTTAGTTAAAATAATTAGAATAAAATAAGTTCATTTTAATTTATAAAACAATATGAAAGATAAGTTCTCACATGCATCATTAATGGCTTGGAAGGCGATCAATTCAATATTCGGGGTGTTTGAGCCTGAAAAATATAAAACCTGTTTATGCATGAAAGACAATTTAGCGATCTGATTTTACACACATCAACCGTGAATAATAAAACACATACGCATGTAGCATGTAGCATGTAACCTGGATCTCTACCCTTCAGCCTTGAGAGGGCGACTGGCGCTTGAATTTTAAATGCTTGTTCTTTTAGCATACACGCTCATGCGCACACACACACACACACACACACACACACACACACAGAGACAGACACACGCACGCACACACACACACAAAGCATGGATTTAAAAAAAAAATAAAAAATAAAATAAATAAAAAATAATAAATAATAAATATCAATAATAAAAACTAAAACAATAATAAAAAATAAAAATAAATAAACCAAGAGGCGGCAGTATTTAAAAACAGCTTGTCGTACCAACATCAACCACAAGGTGGCAGTATTTAAAAACAGCTTGTCGTACCAACATCAACCACAAGATGGCAGTATTTAAAACAGCTTGTTGTACCAACATCAACCACGAGGTGGCAGTATTTAAAAGAGCTTGTCGTACCAACATCAACCACGAGGTGGCAGTATTTAAAAACAGCTTGTCGTACCAACATCAACCACGAGGCGCAGTATTTAAAACAGGATGTAGTTCTTACATCCTCCGACTCTAGGGTTGCTGTGGCATCGGTTTAAACATCAACAACAACAGTCGGGTTGAATGACCCGCTTTTCAGACAGTGTTAAAACAGGCTTTTATGTTTTAAAACATTGCAAAAACATATCGACCTAGCTTAAAAACCATGTAGACGGCGGAAAACTAGTTTGGGGTAAAACAATTACACGTAGAACTAATAGAACATAAGTCACACTTAGCAAACATATGATAAGCCAAGAACTATAATAGAACATCGAAATGAGATCAAAGACGTAATGAAAGCATATGTGTGAAAAAAATTGTTGTGAATATAAAAAACAAACGTAGCATGATGGCTAAGCAACCGACGGGGATTAAGGAAGGCCTAGTCTTTTCATAATAAAAGTCATGGGAAAACGCACAAAATTATAATTTTGTTTTTCTGAAACAACCGAGAAATTATGATGATAACCCATCTTTTGACAAAACAGTTTTCACAATTACCAGATTAATATAAACGATAGAGATTTTAACAGACGAAACCCAGCAACAGTTAAAAACAGCAATAGAAGTCAACAGATTAAAAAACAGCAAATATAAATAACAGATAAAGCCAACAGTTAAAAACAGCAATAGCAGACAGCAGATAAAAACAGCAGATATAAATAACAGATAAAGCCAACAGTTAAAATAGTAGACAAAGCAGTTTAAAACAATGTTTTTAGATAAAACAGCTGCAATACCAGCCAGGCAACTATAGTCAAACAATGCTAAAAACAGTAATGAGTTATTCCTAATGTATAAAAACAGATAAAGCCAAGAGATAAAAAATAGTAGACAAAGTAGTTTAAACAGTAGATAAAAATACAATAGTTAAAACAATGTTTTTAGATAAAACAGCTGCAATACCAGCCAAAAAGCAACTAGTCAATCAATGATTTAAAACAATGCTAATGTGGCGTACTTATAAGCAAGAGATTTAGAAACCACAATAAGTTTATACCAGACTACGCCACCCTGGTGAAAAACCAGGGAAATACCTTAACGGAGGACACACAGGTAAGTATTACTCACTGAGGGCAAAGACTTAAACCAGTGAGACCAGGGTCACAATCCAAAATATATTTTATTGTATTTAAAACATCACAATTATTCTTAAAATCACATGGTATAAAACATTTCTCTTCAGAGCCAGGTTTCTCAGGGACAAGGCAGGCCGGGCGCAATCGAGAGGTCATCCAACCCTCCCTCACTCACCCCAAATCAGACTGCAAAGCACTGCAAGAAAATCGTGTCAATGTAAATCACACACTGTGACATGCGTGCCTCTAGATCACGACAACCGGCCTCCCCTGCTCCACCACGAATACACTGGCTCCTAGAGACACACACAAAAGATGGTCAATTGATTAAAGAACATTTATACCATAACAAACACACAATAACATACACAAGGGTGTCACGTCAAGAGCACTCCAGCCTCCTCACAAGTGAGGCTAACGAGGAGCAATGCTTAGTTGGCGGGACAAAATCCAACGCCACACATAAATGGATTATGATGCAAGAAAACCACGGATTAGTCTGAAATAATGTTAAGGAAAATCACTAGACATAATAACTACTAGTGGAAGTTCACACGCTGTAGTTACAAAATAAATCCCACACAGTGAGACAAAACAACTGAAACCCCCAAAAAACAAAAGAAACTATAAAGAATCAAAACAATAAACCAAATAAGCAAAACAGCAGCGGCATCTCCTTAACGTCCTCCCACCAGATAGAGTTTACAGATGAGGAAGTTCCCTTTAAGTCATAAAACACTAAATATTAGACTCGATCTATAACAGCTGAAATAAGGGAATACGCTACTTACAATTTTAGATGACGTCACTCACGCGCTCCGTGTATGGTTACTCACAATGCGCGCAGACCAATCTGCCAGTCAACACTCACACACCGTTAGCACGAACAGTAAATCTCCTTCCCTTTAACCAAACAGGACACATTAACTCTATGAAATCCCCAGGGAAAATGGGAAAGAGATACTTACGTTTAGATGAGCAGATAAACACCGCCCAAATGCCTGATATATGGGTACTCAATCCGCCGCAGTTCAGTCCGCCAGCCAGCACACACACATTTGCTATGTTAGCTGAGACTGCATACAGCCACCATTCAATGCCTACACCACCAGTAATGCTACAAATCAAACTATAAATAACGCAGATTACAAGAGAGCGATCCACACCATTACAAAACACTGCTAGCCTTAACATACCTGGAGATAACCTGGAGTGGGACAGGAAATGCCAGGGGAGAGAAAGCCCGGAATCAGCAAGCCACATAAACAGATGTCAAAATAAAGGTCTTTAAATACTCGCGCTGCTCTCACCTCATTGGTCCTCTCCCCATCCTCTAATAAACAGGCTCCTTTACCCTGCCACACTAAAACAGTAATGAGTTATTCCTAATGTATAAAAAACAGCGTAGTAATATAACATAAAACACTTACTTTTTTGCATCTTGAAAAGGTGAGATGGTCAGAGTCGGTAAAACTGATGGTTTGGCTGAAATCCAAGCTCTGTATTTATAGACCTGTTGTGCCTGTGGTGAAAAAACGGTACTTCGCCAAAAGATGGCGGTCTTGCATAAGGAATAAATTTGTACTCAGGAAATGCACATCACGAGTCAGGATCAGGGCAGGATGTCACACCCATATGTAACGGCAATAATCTATTTCAACCTGTCAAACGAACTACTAAAATGTCCACCATCTGTGTATCTTTAAACAGAACGGCTAACATGTTCAAACATGTGTAGCGGAGATATCAGTGTGTATGGCCGATTCAGCGAATACAGACCGTAAAGTCAAACGGACTGCTAAAATGACCAGTACACAAAGTGCACAAGAGATAATTATTGTGCACAAAGGCGCTTACATCAGCTTTCTTGAACACATAAGTTCGGGAGTTGTAACTGTCTATAAACATGTGAGATTAAGAATTTTATTTATTCATCTAAAACTAAAATTCCCTGTTACCTAATATGGAATAGCCTAGTGAGGAGCAGGAGGACGCGCGCTTAGACAGACAGACACGCGCGCGTGCACCGTAATCACTGAATGTGAGTGAGACGCCGACAGATGGAGCTGCGAGAGAGAGAGAGAGAGAGAAACACTGACATTTATGTTATATTATTTTATAATCTTTTCATTTATACTTTAAAAGAACGGTATGTTTTTCAACCTTGGTTAAATTATTTTATAATCTTTTTCATTTATACTTTTTAAAGAACAGTATGTTTTCAACTCTTTTTTTTGTGATAGGCTTTAGTATTTAGTAAAATCCTTATTCATTTTATTCTTTTGTTTCTCTAAAACTGAATTAAATGGTTTCAGTAGATTTTTGCTAAGATATTATTGTATATCATTTGTGTGAAATATAAAACATGATTAGGGACAACTCTCTTTTTTTCTCACTTTTGCTGTTACCTCAGGAATGTGGAGGGGATCATATCAGATGCTGACACATTTCCTAACACCACTTGTGATACCATATACCAAGACACACACACACACACACACAAACACATAACTGAATACAGACCGCAAAGTCAAACTTTCTGTCAAAACCAAATGATCTATGACTAGCTAGGACAATAGGGCAAACCATAACAACAACATATGCCGGAAAGATAATAGATAAAAAACAACATATGCGGTAGATAAAACTGTCAAAACACATGATCGAAGGGTCAATACGACAATCCATATCCATATATATACACGGCCGAAAGGGATGGGACAGGTCAACGGTCAACCGGAAGGGCGGTGACCAGATGTCATATCTGGGGGCGGGACCGGAAGTCATCAATCATTTTGACACATGGTGAATCATAAGTACTACTCTCACTGAGTTCAAAGATGACATTTTCAAACAAATCGGAGGGCTCCGTGCAGATGTGGGCAAAATGACGACCGAAATTGTTCAAATGAGAGAAGAATTGAAAGGTATACGCTCCGATCTGCGCGAGGCCCAGGATAATGTTAAAGAAGCTGAGCAAAGAATAAATAATCTGGAAGAATGGGAAGACGCTACCACAGTGCTGTTGAAAAAGCTGGTGAAAGAGCAAAAGGAAATGTCTGAAAAAATAGAATATTTGGAAAACAAATCAAGACAAAGTAATATCCGTATATATGGAATCCAAGAAGGACTAGAAGCAAATTATATAATTGGCTTCGTTACAACGCTACTCACAGAAAAGCTGGATATTCCACCTGACATGATCCAGATCGTTGCAGCGCACTGTTCACTGGCACAGAGACCTGCTAGGGATGCAGCGCCCAGGTCTGTGGTGGTTCGTTTCATGCAATGGAATACAAGGCAACGAGTTTTACAAGCGGCTTGGTCAAAAAAAGAGATACGGATTGGAGAGAACCGCATCTACTTCTCTCAAGACTTTCCAAGTAAGATACAAAAGGAACGAAGCCGATACTCTCAGCTGAGGAAAGTTTTGAAAGAGAAAAATGTCAAATCCCACATAACATATCCGTCAAAACTGAGAGTCTTTATTGATGGAAATGCAGTGACCTACAGCACACTTGAAGAAGCAGATTCGGATCTACGGAGTAAGGGTATACTGCAAAGTGGAGAAGAGACTGAGCCCCAGTCGCGCCGAGCCACCGTGCCACCGCGCGCAGAACATACACCGACCCGGAGTAGGTATCGTGGGAGCGCACGAGGAGCAGAAGCGGAGACAGTATAAGATACTTAAGGTATGGAGATATGAAAAACTTAAAAACTGATGGACAAAAACGCTTTTGGACAAAAATATTAAAAATTGAGTCCCCCATGTAATCCTCAATTTAATTTAATTTTTTTGTTTTTCTTTTGGTTTGATTTTCTGTGGTTAATTATGGATTATTTTCATGTTTTGGGTTCTATTCTTGTAAATAGATAAGGAGATAAGCTTATTAGGAACTAAATCAGAATATTGAGAAGATAAGGGAGTTGGGGGAAGGGGGGATAAAGGAGGGCAGATATTAGAAGGAATAAAAACTTATTTAGCAGCCCACCACCTTTAGTGAGACTGTACAGGTCTCACCGCTCTGCCATGATTCAGTGGCTGAGAACAGACGTTTTTTTTCCCCCACAGATTAACAACAATGTGGAATTTTTTTGTGTGACCCTGTTGAGGTTACAGACTTTGGAAGTTCACGGGGGGGTCTACAGGCACTTCTACAATGTTTCTTTTTTTATATTTATGTTTGTTTTAAATACCATAAGACAGCAAAGTTTCGTTTTTTGAAAAGAAAAAAATGGGAGCACTTAAGATAGTTACAGTTAATGTAAATGGTATTAATAATCCAATAAAAAGACGGAATGTAATGCAGAGATTTAAAAAATTAGGGGACATTATTTTTTTTACAGGAAACACACCTGAGTAAAAGGGAACATGAGAAACTGGGGAAATTAGCTGGATCACAAATTTATTCATCTTCATACACATCAGCTAAAAGAGGAGTAGCGGTGCTCCTTAATAATAGTTTAAGATTTACTAAAGATAAATGCATCAGGGAAAAACAAGGGAGATTCGCCTTTTTACGTGGAAAAATAGATGGTCAACCAATAACATTGTTTAACGTATACAACCCACCAGGAGAGGGAATTGCCCTCATGAAAAGCATCCTCCATCTGTTAATATCTGAGGCTAAAGGATTAACTATAATGGGAGGGGACTTTAATTTAGTGATGAACCAAAAGATAGACACTACAAGTAGAATAAAACACAAATCAGAACCAACAGCTAAATTATTAAGGGATGCAAAGTTAGAATTGGGATTGCTGGATGTTTGGCGTTATCTCCACCCAAAGGACAGAACTTTCACCTTTTACTCTGATGCACATAAAGTATCCTCAAGACTGGATTATTTTTTTTATGTTAAAGCATGACCTCTCTAAGGTGATTACTTGTGAGATTGTTCCTTTTCTATTGGCAGACCATTCCTCAGTAGTTATTGAATTAAACTTGTATAGGGCATTAAAAATAAGTGTTTGGAGATTTAATAACTCATTACTTATGGATCAAATGTTTAAAGAAAAAATGATACAGGTTATTAAAACATTCCTTGATATAAATGATAACAGTGAAATAAATCCTGTATTATTATGGGAAACAGCTAAAGCAACCCTAAGGGGGGAGATAATAGCATACTCATCTTAGAGGAAAAAACTGAGAGAGAATAAACAAACATTATTAGAGAACAAAATACAAAAGTTGCAAGAATTAAAAGTGAGGGATGAAATAATAGAAAAAGAATTGAATGATGCAAAAAAAAGAATTAGAGAGTATTAACTCTGAGGATTTTGTAAAAGATTTCACTTTTGCTAAACAATTATTTTATGACAATAGCCCCAAAGCTCAACGAATTTTAACCTCCAAAATAAAAAGGAACAAACAAAAAGCAGTAATTAATACAATTATGGATAATGCAACGCCAAGGAGAGGGGGACAAGAAATTTTATCCTGTTTCAGGAACTACTATGAAAACCTTTATAATTCAGAAGTAAATAATTTGGATAAGCAGATAATTGCAGGTTATTTAGAAGAATTAAGTTTAGCATCTGTAACTGAAACCCAGAATGAAGGCTTAGTAAAAAACATAACCCAAACGGAAATAATAAAAACAATTGAAAAGGGAAAATTGGGGAAATGCCCTGGAGAAGATGGTTATACCTATGAATTCTACAAAGATTACAAATACTTAATTGTACCAGTTTTTAATGAGGTGTTACAAACAGGAAAATGGCCAGATACTTGGAAAAATGCAATTATAACAGTCATAGCCAAAGAAGGGAAGGACCCAAAACAATGTTCATCGTATAGGCCAATTTCACTCTTGAATGTTGACCAGAAAATATTTACATCTATTATGGCAAATAGGCTCTCGGAAATTTTACCATCTATTATAAATCTGGACCAAACAGGATTTGTCAAAAATAGATTTCTTAGTGACAATGTACGTCGAACCCTTAATGTTATCGATTTTGCTAGAAAAACAAAACAACAAATGATAGTTCTTACATTGGATGCGGAAAAAGCATTTGATCGAGTATCTTGGCCTTTTCTGTTTGCAGTCTTGAACAAATTTGGCTTTCACAAGAAATTCATTAATTTAATGATGGGAATGTATAATGATTCTGCAGCCAGAGTGAAAGCCATTGGTTCGCTATCGAAACCCTTTCAAATAAAAAGAGGAGTAAAACAGGGCGATCCGCTCTCTCCACAGATTTATGCCTTATGCATTGAGCCATTGGCGGAATGCATAAGGACAAGTATGTGTATAAAGGGCATTAAGATACAAGATGAAGAACATAAATTGGCATTATATGCGGACGATGTCATTATATTTTTAACTGATATATATAAATCATTACCGGCACTTCTGGAGGAAATTGGGAAATATGGGGCTATTTCAGGTTATAAATTAAACTCAGCTAAAACTGAAGCCATGGAAATAGGATGCAATCTCCAAACAGAATTTAAGAAAAAGTTTAAGTTGAAATGGGATCAGAATAAAATAAAATATTTAGGTATTACAATTCCCAGAGAAATTGATAAACTGTACACATGTAATTATAAAGTTCTGGAGAACTCCTTAAGGCAGGATCTTGCACTTTGGAAAATCTTGCCACTTACAATTTTTGAAAAAATAGGAATTATAAAAATGAATGTACTGCCACACTTTCTTTTTCTTTTCCAGAATCTTTCTCTGTACTTAACAAGCTCATGCTTTAAGGAGTGGGAAAGAATGCTAGGAAAGTTTATATGGGATGAAAAGAAACCAAGGGTAAAACTTAAATTTTTACAACAAAACAGGGAACAAGGTGGGTTGGGCCTACCAAATTTGAGTCTTTATTACCATGCAGTCCAAGTCAAAAGCATTTTAGTTTTGATGAATAATAAAATGAATCCTAAATGGAAATCTATTGAGAACAAATTGGTAGACTCACCCACCTCCCTAATTTTCTCAGGGCAAACTGCAGAAAGGGTCAAACATTTGAATTACTCTATTTATAATACATGGAAAAGCTGGAAAAGATTATGTAAAATTATGAAAATAAAATCAACTGATATGGTTTGCCTGAGGGAAATTAGTCAAGACCCAGACTTCACTCCAAATCGTATGGATGAGACTTTCAGGATATGGGAAACTAAGGGACTTACAAGATTCCATAAAATGTTCAAGGATCATGCAGTTGAAACATTTGAAAATCTATCTAAGAACTATAGCCTTTCAAGTAACCATTTTTTTAGATATCTCCAAGTAAGGAGCTATATAATAACAAATATACAGTCTTTCCAAGATCTTAGTCCTATCGTGGAGCATATCTTGAAAGTCTACGAAAAGTCGAGCTTTAAAAATGTAATGGGACAAATTTATAACATTTTAAATAATAATAACGATAATCAAATTAATAACATTTTGAAATCTTGGGAGAAAGACATTGGAATAACAGTAACTGAGGAGGAGTGGAGTCAGGCATGTAAAAATGTTTTCTGCTATGTTAAGTCTCCCTATTGGCAGGAATATGCGTGGAAACTATTGGTTAGATTTTTTAGAACACTACTGAAAATTAGTAAATATACAAATCAAACACAATATTGTTGGAGAGAGTGTGGTGAATGTAATGTTGACCTGACTCATGTCCTCTACAGATGTTCAAAAATCCAGCCATATTGGGTTAATGTGTTAGAATTAATGAAGCAACTCTGTGGTCAAAATATTAATTTCGAACAACTACAAGTCATGCTGGGCATACAGCCGAAAGGCTTAAACAAAGAAAATTATAATATCTTCTGGGTGTTGACAAAATTATTTGACAAAAACCAAGTATGGATTTGGATTGTGTAATTAGAGGAGGCATGGATGTAATCTCTGCGATATATGATACAGCTATATGGAAATTTGTATGTCTGTATGTAAATATGTATGGAGATGTATGTATGCACGCATGTGAACGCAAATACGTATGTATATACAGTATGAATATATGGGTGTATATATGATGTATGTCTGGGTTATTTATGTATGTATACGTATATATGTGTGCGTGAAGCGTGGGTATGTATGTGTGTATGTATGTATACGTTTCCTTCTGAGACATACCTCAGTATATAAAAAAGTATACTACATAAACAATGAAAACTGTAGTCTTTTTAAATGTGTCTACAGTAGGCCTGTCTTATCTACAACATTCCTTGCTGTGTGTAACATGCACTATATGTGCTAGCTTGTACCTACTAACTGTGTTTGTGTGCATTAAAGACAGGAAAAAATACTTGAAAACTGTATTGAATTGATAACACTTGAAAACAGTATTTCTAAAAAAAAACAAAAAAAACATTGCATATTTGAATGCAAATATTCATACTCCATATCCGTATAGCATTTAGATACCTTGCAAATGTCTTTCGGTCCTGACTGCGTTTTTACACGTGACAAGGGTAGCATTTCCTCCACCACATACGCTACAGCTCTCTCTTCACCTGTCCAGAAGTTACCTTCCCTGCCGATCTTGAACAAAAATCAAATCTAACTTTGTTTAGACGAGGTTGCACTACTCTCGTCTCGGGCGTGGGTAACGTTATCCTCCTTGGCGACGAGTTTTGTCGTAGAATGCACTCTGTTCAAGTGCTTCAACAAATTGCTGGTCGAGTTAGAAATTGTGCACAGTTTGCATTTAACAGTTATATTTTTATTTTTACGCTCAAAGAACTATATATAGTTCTTTGTATTTCCACTTGAAGAATCAACCACCACACTTGTCTCCATCCATTTATGCAGCACGAGTTCTCCGGTAATTCATAAAAGCACATGCTCAATAGCTGACGCAGCCGCCCCAAAACGTGATTAGAAATGCATTTTAATTTTTTTACTTTAATATTTTTTCTTAACCCTCTGGGGTCTGAGCTGTTTTCTGGGTCCTGGAGGTGTTCTGACATGCTCTGATATTTGTGCTTATTTCTGTTACTTGTGACATTTTCATGGCTAAAGTCTAATTACACTGTATTCAGGACAAACTCTGCTACAATAATATATCAGCAGCATGTATGTAAAAGTTTGTAGTTTTGAGATAATGACATTTATGCGTGGTTTGTGAAAATACAAAAAAAAATTGTCACTGAAATAAGGCCATGAAACCCATACTGATTATTTCTTCAAAAGACTTTTGAAAATTGTATGACGTAGCCTAGAATATTTGCTCCAAAACTATGTGAAAATCACCCTGACTGCTCATTCAGATAAGACAATATATTGATTTAAAATTTGTACGACGTGTTTTGTGTGAGTAAGCTTTATGCGGGAGGTCATTAATATGTACGCTTTTCTCACCTGAGAAAGACAAAGACCCTCCCCTAACCGCCCTATTAGGAGCTACCAGGCCCTGTCATTCTGAGCAACCTTACACAAAGAATGAGGAGATTTAAAAAAGAATGGCTTTTAGATGGTTTGGATTTATTTACAACACAACATAATCCAAAGATACACAACAAATGACAAAAAAACACTTATTGAAAACAATGATCCAAAGACAGAGACCTTTCTGCCATTCCTAAAAACATTGTACATACCTTTCATTTCCAAAGTGTTTGATTTTCACTTTACCATGTTCATATACAGAGACTCATGTGAATGTTGAAGACAGCAGGACTCATCTGGGCCCTGAAAAAAAAAAAAAAAAAGTGAATATACTGTTATCAAGAGAAAGGCCTGCACGATTTTGGGAATAAATTTGAGATTTTTCTGGTTAAAATTGCTTTTTAAAATTCACAGAATACACACACACACACACACACACACACACAAACACACACAAATGTTTCCAACAATATATAATATAATGAACACCAGGTTTGTTGTGCCTTGTAGGCATAGGCTATGCGCAGTGCTGCATAAAATAGCAATAACCTATAGCAGCCTGTAAATCTTCCAAAAGATTTCAGTAACAACTAGAGAAAAATATATTGATTATCATATGTTACTTCAAATGTTTCCATTCGTTATGATGATATGAAATGAGATAATAGTAAAAACATGAAGCCGTTTGGTGCGTTTTGCTTTTCAAACGCGATCGCGTTTGAATGTTTCATATTTTGAAACGCGATCGTGTTTGAAAAGCAAAACGCACCAAACGGCTTCATGTTTTTACTATTATCTCATTTCATATCATCATAACGAATGGTCTCAAATATGAAACATTATGGTTACCATATACATATCTACGTTTGAGCAGATATCCACAAACACAGTAACAGTAAACACGGGTCTACATATTATAATATTCACCATATATCTAGCAACAGTTCAACTGCAATGTGAAATTTATGCAACAATAACAAACTAATATAAGAATTTCTTACCTTACATCTTTCTTGTCTTCAAATCGCGTTCTTCTTCTTCTGATGTAAATCCAATGTAAGCTCACGGCACGTCTTTCAAACTCGATGAAAAGCAGAGACTTATGAAGTTTTTTCGTGCTTTGTGTTTGAGGTAACGAGGGCGTTCGCGTTCCATGTGGAGATTTGCATGTCAATCTCTTTTGCGCGCGTGGTCAAATGAAAAATAATTAGGAAGCGTTTGAGAAGCTGGACATCTTGTTGGTTTTATACAAATTACTTAAACAGAGAATATTTGTTTTCAGTTTGAATCCGATCATTTAAAAGTACACACTTAAATGTTTATAAAGGTATATGGCTCATAAATGTGTGACAAGTATTCGCTGAGTTTTGTTTCAGTTTATAGTCGTGCTCAAGAAAAAAAAGTTCACCGCGACGGGGAGGCAGAACGCACACCCTGTTTATTTTCTTTATTTTACAAAAGCACAATGTTTTGATTTGATTGTAAGTGGACACATACAAAAGTAGAAATATCACAGACTATTTTTTTTATATTTCTTTTTTCTGTATGACCATAAATGATGGAGTAATTTAAGTTTATTGTGCTACAATGTTAAGAAAATCCAGCAAAACGCACCGGCGCGTTTGCCGACCTCAGAGGGTTAACAATACATTTGTAACGCAAGTAACTTAATTTTATTGACATCAGTAACTGTAATCAAATTACATTTATTTTAAATGTAATGAGTTACATTACTGCGTTGTCACGAAAAGTAATTAGAATACAGTAACGCGTTATACCCAACTCTGCTGACAAAGACACATGACAAACATGAGGGCTTAAATACACAAGACTAATGACAAGACAAGGGACACCTGTGAACAATGATAGACAATTAACCAATGACAACATGACACATCAGACAAGGAAACACATGGCAGGATCACATGACTAACAAGGAATCACATGACAAGGACATGAAACATGACTGAGATGAAACAAAACCAAAACAAAACGTGACAGATTTGTAACAAGAAATGTCACCTTGCTTTTATCCACTACAAGCCTGTTGTAGCAGAGAGACCCTGTCCATATGATAGCCAAAACTTTACCTATCAGTTTTATGAAGTTTATTGTACATCACAGTAAAAGATGAAGCATCCGTTTTCACTCCAGAAAATCACTTGAATAAATCATAGTGCAAGAAAGAGAGCATTAAATTGTTATCCATAAACTCTCTCTCTCCCTTTCATTATCATCAACATCAAGAGCCATTTACCCTGCCTTTTCACAAGAAATTTCTGTGATGAATGAATACTAAAACTAAAATGGTTGAATTCATTTGTGTGTGACTCTTTTTGGTTTAGCATCCCGAATGCAATTTTCCAAAAAATGGGGGGAATTGATTTTATATTGTGGTGTGACTATGATTTAAACAAACTACCTGTAAAATTATCTGATTTCCATCAGCATGTTCTTTTGTACTGGAACCTAATGTTTAAACACAACTTTACACCACATAATACACCTCTGTGGAACAACAGGTAGGCTATATTCTGAGTAATAGAAAATCCTTATTTTTAGGAACCATCTTGGATGGAAAAGGAATATGGGCGTTAACACGTTTGATGGATAATTTTGGTAATTTGTTGAATTACAGAGATTTTTGTGTTAAATTCAATTTCCAGTGCCCAATTAGAGAGTATAATAAAGTGTTAAAGGCCATCCAAGCACCCCTGAAAATGATGATTAAACAGTTTGTAATGTACTCGAACTCTCGATCAGAAATGAGACCACTTTGTATTGAAGACATTAATTTAAATAGTAAACAGTTTACAAATAAGTTTATTAGAAATGTGTTATCCAAACAGTTTTACTCTGGTCAACTGAAAAGAAAATAAGTTCTAAAAGATATCAGTGATGATGAAGAGGCTAAAAAAATAAGGAAGCGGTATTTATCTTACCCAATCCTTCCTAAGGCCAAAGAAGTGACATTTAAAATCTTCAATGACATTTATCCATCTAATTGCTTTTTAGATGAAAGATTCAATTGGGAAAACAATTCATGTGGATTTTGTGAGAAAGAAATTGAGATGTAGAACATTTTCTTTCCATGCGAATTTGTACAAGAAGGTTCAGTTTGGAAGGAAGAAGACAGGGTTGGCGTGACTGGGACTCGTACAATTTTATTAAATAAAAGAACAAACAAAAGGTGCGCCCACTGCGCGTTCACTGTAGTTCACTACAGCTAGTGATGTGACATTTGAACCGAGGCGTCGGAGCTTGTGTCGAGAAAAAATTGGCGTGCCAGATGAAGCCGCGATTCGAGGCTTGTGTTGTTAACGTGAAAATCACGTGACTAATGACAAACGAGGCCTCGGTTTGTGTGGATACGTCATCGGTTCGGTCTGAGTGTCGCTTCCGAAAAAAGGGGGTTCGAAACTCGCGCCACCTTGTGGGTGTTGTCAGGAGTAGTAGAAGCAGTTGTAGTAGTGTCAGAGAGTCAGAGAGTTAGATAACTATCATTTTCATTGTCGTTATTGTGTCATATGTGTTAGGGCTGTATATTATTATATTATCAGGTTACAATAGTTGTAGTATATTGTTATTATTAATTATAGTAGCTATATTATAGTCTTGTTATATTAATTAGATACGATTATTTGGATTGCTTTGGATTTTTGGATCTGGACTGGATTGCTTTTTGATTTGGATTGCCCTTTTAGATTTGTTTGCTTTTTGTGACCTCTTCCTTTTTCCTGGTAATGGAGCCAGCAAGAAAGAGGGAATCCTCCCCTGTCTGGGCTCAACAGAAGCATCAGTATCCTCATTTATACCAGCTGGCACTGGCATTTTTATGTTCCCCTGCATCCTCTGTTCCTTGTGAAAGGATCTTTTCCAAGACTGGAGAGATTGTGTCCAAGAAGAGAAATCGTCTAAACCCCAACAACACTTGAAATAATTCTGTCTCTCAATAAAAATCTATTGTAATCCTTCCTCCCAGACTATTCTTTTGCAGTTTATTTTATTACACTCCCTCCAACATAAGCACTGCACTGAACACAGTGTCATTTTTGTTGTTCATATTGTCACTATCCAAACAATTTATGAATAATTAATTAACTGTGTGTGTGAGACTCTGCACAAGTAAATTCAGACAGAAAGATACATATTTGATATTATACACAGGTAATGGACAAATGTCTGCTCATGTCTTTTTATTAATGCAAATGAAAGGTTACAGACATTAACAGTGAGAAGAAAATAAATATTTTTGTTTATAAAAATATGTTATTAATATTTTTCTAAAATATAACAAATTTCTGGTTCAGAATGAATTAATTTGTTCTCTTTCCGCTATATCAGCTCTCTCTTTTCACGTCAGACAACTCTTTCCACTGACTTTACTTTTAACCCTCCTCAATACTACATTTCTTCATATCCTATTAAAAACCCCTATTTCTCTTAAGAAAGTCATAAGAATTCTAGTCTGAACCCTATCACTGCTCAATAACCCTTTTCAGACTGTTCTCATGAAATGGCGTATGTATGACACGCCAATTCGTATTTCCATTTTTGGCGTGTTATCAACACGCATAATCGCTTTTCAGCGTGTTTATCAACGCCGTTGACTTAACGTTACATTACTGTATATATAAATATATATGACCTACCCCAACCGCATCCCTAAACCTACCCGTCACTGGGGTTAATACCATTTAGTGTTCCCCTACCATCCTAGGAAAAAAAATATTGCTCCCCAGATGTAGATAAACATTTTGCTCCGTTTCGCTCGGACATTTAACGGCATACACATACACGCGGAATCACTCTGACGTTTAACGGCGTAGACATACACGCGGAAGATGACGGTTCGTTTCGGCGTGGACATACACGCGGATAGCTCAAAATGCGTATAAATAACACGCCACTTGACTTCAAAGTGGCGTGTATGTTTACGCAAAGTCATGATGTCATGTTGCCCTTTTAATGTAATGTTCTGAACTCCCATCTCCCTCAGCTTATTCCTCATCATCTCTCTCTGAGTTCCATATCTACTGCATCTCAAAACAATATGCTCTACAGACTCCTCTTCCTGGCACCCATCACATAGTCCAGTATTATGTTTCCCTATCAACTTAAGCGGTTTATTTAATAAACAATGTCCCAATCTTAACCTAGATATCACCATTTCTTCTCTCCTATTTCCACTTCCAACCCTTGTATCTTTAACTTCCCTTTGAATTTGATATAAGTGTCTCCCTTTCCCCTCTCTATCCCACCATTCTTGCCACTTTTGATTTATTTTCTCCCATATCACACTTTTAACCTCTGCTTTACTAATACTAACTTGCATTTCTATATTTCCTTTTGTTAATGCCCTTTTTGCTAATTTATCTGCCATTTCATCCCCCCTTATCCCTACATGTCCTGGTACCCATATAAACTTTACCTGTCTACCTTGATTTACTATTTTTGTTACTGACTGGAGTACTTCAAACAGAATATCTTGACGACTTTTGGATTTGAATGACCTTAAGCTTGTTAGAACTGATGATGAATCTGAGCATACCAAAACTTTGTTCTGTCCCGTTCTTTCTACCCATCGTAATGCAATTAATATTGCCAGCATTTCCACTGTATATACCCCTAATTTATTAGATGTTCTCCTATTGATTCCTGTTCCTTTATCTGGTATCACCACCCCCAATCCTGTCGCTTCTGTCTCTGGATTCTTAGCTCCATCTGTATAAATCTGGATATATGCATTATATTTGTCCAATAACCGATTTTTGAACACTCTTTCTAAATTAATATCCTCCTGATCCTTCCTTTTATCTTGTAACACAAACTAGTCTATCTCAGGACAAACTATCTTCCATGGAGCAATCTCTAGATAGACTATCGTGGGACTTATCCTTAAATTATACACTTCTAATTCTTTGGCTATATCATTTCCAATTCGTCCAAAATTTTCCTTTTAATTTTTTCCCATACTCCCAACTTTCCTGTAGTACTGCTTTTGTGAGATGAGTATTATTATCTCTCTTGTCTCTCACTCCACAGCGGCTTATATCCGGTCTCTCCACGCCAATTACTGCAACAAGACACAGGTGTTCGTCATTTGAACTTGATCTACTTACGCACCACTCATCTCCTTTCTCTCTCGTTACAGACCTTGCGGAACCACGCCCCCCTCACCACACTTACATTTTTTGATAAACAATCTGATTGTTTTAGGCAAGCACTTCATCCACAGATGTAAATATTTAAAGATCAACCCCCATTTCAATGGATGGAAGAATGACTTGAAGCCATCTGTTAAATCTCTTCATTGGATGACAGATAGAAATGCCCTAAAACTTCTTTCCGTTTTGGATTTGTTTAGGTTATTGGACTAAGACCCTCACCCCTTTGTTTTTTTGTTTTGTTTTGTTTTTTTGTTCTATCTATCATCTTAAGTGATCTATCAACACGAATACAAATGTATGATTGTTGATTTATGCCTTAATTGTTTGTACTTATTCTCTATATTAATAAAAAATAAAATAAATAAATAATAAAAAAAACAATGGAAGAGAGCAAAGGGGTGTCGTCCATGTTTTATTACAGTCTATGGGTGGCTCATATGAAGAGCATTCAAACAAACATGACGCTAATCACTCGTCTGGTATCTTAACAGACCAACATCACATCATTTATAACCCATAACACTAATCTGCAGCTTCATAAAGAATGAATAATCACACTTTAAATAATATTACTGATCTGAATAACACAGAATGATCTCTACAGGACATGTTCGGGAATGCATGTATGTCACGGACGCATAACTCTGTTCAGATCATGGTAACACAAATATAATCAAATTGGCTTACTTTGAGATCAGTGACTAACATCGTGATATTACATCTGCAGCAATTACCACGAACAAACAGGAAACAACAACAGCTGACATCTCGCACAGACACAACAGATAGCGGCAGCTCAACTAACGTCCTGGTTGCGTATGCAACCCACCGCTCCCTGAAGGAGGGAACGGAGGACGTAGTCGATGTCGACTGAATGGGATCACGCTAGGGAGCCTGTCTTCTTCGAGTACTATTGAACGAGCCAATGCAAATTGGCGTGCGTGATTCGCATCACACACTGTGTGTGGAACTAGTGGATGCACGCACTAGTTGCTTTACGCTGAGGAGCCAAGAGTAATTCAGAGTCAACGGTGGTCCAGCTATAATGGCTAAGGGACTACGTCCTCCGTTCCCTCCTTCAGGGAAGGATGTTCCAGGACGTTCCCTTTCAGTCGAGAACGTCAGACGTAGTCGACGTCAACTGAATGGGATCTTATTATGGGAAGCGCCACTAGAGCTGCCACCTTCCAGTGCCTGGACGAAGGCCTCCTGACCCCCCGCAACTCTGAGGCGGAGAAGGGCAAGGCTTAGGCCAGGGAAGTCAAATGCTGTTCCACAGGACCACTGGGAAAGCGTACCCTGTCAAGGAAGGAAGGGATGCTGCGGAAACCATATCCTGCCCGAAGGGAGGTAACATGTGGAGAATACACATATGGAATGGGCGGAAAACCGGGCAGTACAACATATGGAATGTCACTGGGATGACTTCAGCCTATAACGGGGGGAAGATCAACCGACAGTGACGGCAGAGCGGACTCTGCCGAGGGAAGACACGGGCTCATCCGCAGGAAGCCGTACAGTGGAAGAATACACATATGGGATCGCCGCAGGGATCACAACATATGGACCCAGCCTAGCACAGGTTCCACCAGTGCATATGAGTGATAGGCCTGGCTTCGGACGTTCCGCCATGTCCGTTGCCAAAGAGTATGGAGGAATTCAACAGGGTTTGGTTTAAGAGGGAACTCAACTGGAGCAAGAATTATGCACGTATCCAGTCCATAGGAGGAGAATGGCGCAGCAAGACGACACTTCGAAGCGTGCTTACAGTAAAACTGGCGTCATGTGAAGGGAGCCCACGGGAAGCAACGGTTTGACACATAGGCTAGTTATCTAGTGAACATGTATAGGTGTCGCCCAGCCCCCAACTCTATCTAACATCTGTTCAGTGAGGCAATCTGTGTCAACGCCTAGGAGGGAGCAATACCTTTGCTTAGGAGGAGCTCACCGCTCAGGTGGGCACATGCATCTTGGGAAACTTTCTCACCAAGATGAAGGCAACCACTTGTAGTGGGCCAACCTCTGCTTGGAAACAGCCTTCCCTTCTGCTGGTTTCCGTAACAGACAGAGCTGGTATAAGGTCTAGGCTTTGCATTCTGATTAACGTATAACTGTACTGAAGCGGTCGGACAGAGTCGGACAGTCGGGTCTGGCTCCTCTGGGGCAGCGCTTGCAGGCTCACCACCTGGTCCCGTAGGAGAGTTAGCCGGCCCGAATTCCAGGCACGATTCGTTAACCGAAAATGCGGGCAAGTTCCTACCCACTAGAAATAGACCAAACAAGCAGGAGAACTGTTTCTTTAAAAACATAATTTTTAACTCACTGCCTGTAGGTCTCAAGGGATGTCTCTGCAGTGCAGTAGCAGCAGAGATAAGTCCCAAGAGAGTAAAGAGGGGGGCGCAAGGTGGATTTCAGGTTTTTCCCCTTACTCCCCTCAAGGACCTGGCGATCAAGTCGCACTCCCCACGGCACTGCATCATGATGTGCGTCAGTACAGAGACCGCAACCTTTTGAGGTGGAGGAGACAGCCTCACTTCAACCATTAGCAGGAAGGAAGCACTGAAGTGACCGAACACCTTCGGGCTCTCCTCACGGAGAGAAGACTCAATTCAACGAATAGGTTCCACTTCTAAGGGGGAGCGAGCCTCTTTTTGAGAGGGTGCTCTCACAGAAGTGATGGTCTCTATGGCATAAAAATGATTGCGGTAGTAACCAGAACCTCCACGTCCCGTTCTTTTTAGAACCAGACCTGGAACTCTCCAAGGTCTAGACGTGGGTGCTGTTGTGCCCCATCCCTGAGAATGTACTCAGATGAAGGAGTCAGGAAGGCTGTCGAGAGGAGAGGTCGGTTGGGCCAATAAGGGGCAACTAGCAAGACCCGCTCCATTTCTTCCTGATTTTAGCACCGTAGTGCAAGAAGGCTCATTGAGGAAGTGGTCCCAAATGACCCCGAAGTGGTCCCAAACAGCTGGCCAGCTGGGGACAGAGTCTCCTCTGTATCTGAACCAGAGGCTGTCGTGAGGCTTGTCAGCGGCACAATTGAGCAAGCCAGCAGAAATAAGTGGAATGAAGCGATCTTAAAATGAAGCGACCTGAGGTGGGGCAGCGAAGTGGAGGACAGGAATCCGGCTCAAGAGGCCCACAGGATCTGAGTGTGCAGTGCAACACTTACCTGACTCCACTAGGTGGCAGGGGATGCGTGAGAAGGTGGATGACCGGGTCTTCGAACCGCACCCAGCTGCCAGCTGGCAAACATGAGGGGGCTGAGGGGTGCAAGGCTTTACAGGTTCTCACACCGCCAGACTTGCCTTGGGACCCAGGAACAGAGGAAGTTGCTCTTTCTTTGAAGTGTGGGTACCGCTTGCTCCGCCCTTTTTTTGGGAGCCAGTGGTTGAACAGACGCACACACAAAGACTCCACCCGGCCCTCATCCCGGGGGGAGGGAGTGGATGACAAACTCCAAAGCACCCTCCTCCATTCCTGAGCGGCCCGCTCAGGAACGCTTTCGCTGTCACTTGCCACCTGGCTTGGCAGCGCCTAGAGTGGGCTGGGCATCCCTACTGCAGCCGTCTCTATGCTGTGGCCTGGCTGGAGGCTGCTGCGGAGACCCAGCGGAGCCGGCGGCAGGGGAACACCCTTGGCAACGAGCAGGTGAAGGAACTGCCACCGGTGGCGGCAGGATGTGCTGTATGGCCTCCGCCTGCGCTTGGGCAGCAGAAAACTACTGGGCGCAGTTCTCCGCCGCATCGCCGACCAGCCCAACCTGGGAAATTGGGGAGACCAGGAACTGAACCTTGTCCGCATCCGCCATACACTCAGGCTGAGCCAACGATGGCGCTCCTGGACTACGAACATAGACATCGCCAGACCGATCACACACACCATGACAGAGGGTGAGGTCGGATGCGGTGCAGAGCTCATCAATGAGCGCATGGTCTGGGCTACCCTTGTGCATGTCCATGAGTGCCCTGGCCTGATAGACCTGAAGCAGCGCCATGGCACGCAAGAGGAGGAGGCTTGCCCACAGGCCTTGTAAGCTCTGCCTGTCAGAAGGGGCGAGAGCTCACCGGCTTTAGGGGGAGACGAGGGGCCCCATCCAAAAAGCAATTCCGCCGGACACAGGTGCACCTATGTCGCGCTAGACCGCTTTTTTGGAGGGACAGCCTCGCAAAGCTTATTCAGGCAGTTTCTGGCAGAGAAAGGTGCCGTCTACAACCTGGTAAGCTCTCCATGCACTTCGGGAAGGAAAGGCACTGGGGTGGCGAGCTGAGAACCAGCACGGCCCGTCCCGAGATACCAATCATCCAACCGAGAATGTTCAGGTGGAGGATTCCACTCGAGCCCGACAGCCTCGGTGGCCCGATTCAGCATAGCTGATGTTTCTGGATCTGACTCGGGCAACCTTACACTCCCAGAGGGAGATAAAGCAGTCGAGTCATCATTTCCAGAGGTCAGCTCACTCTCCGATGCTGCAATCGGCATCCTGTCCCCTGGAGACGCCCCGAATAAAATGACTGGTCGGTCCATTACAGAGGGACCAGCGCGCTCAACGGGGGGCTCCACCGGCTGCGATGTGATAGAGGAGTGAGGGGCCCACAGGGATTGGTTACCGGGCGGGGAAGCCTCACTTTGATCCTATGATCACATCCCACATGGCACAGTGGCGGGGCGTGGTAATGAGGACTACACCTTCACGCATGAAGGCGAGTCTCGATCTCAACACCGCGATACTCATATCCTTGCAATGAGAACAAAAACTATCCACAAAAGCTGCTTCAGCGTGCTGCATATAGTGCGTGCATCCACTTCTGTATTTATACCCGCGCCGTGGGGTGGAGTTTGTGATGCAAATCACGCACGCCAATTTGCAGTGGCTCGTTCAATAGTACTCGAAGAAGACAGGCTCCCTAGCGTGATCCCATTCAGTCGACTATGTCTGACGTTCTCGACTGAAAGGGAACTACTGTACACTGCTCACTAACGGCATATTACCATGACTACCATTTCATAATTAAAGTCCCCACTGAATGAGCCTTTAATACATTCATCATTATCATTGGCAGTACATTCATGTTCATAAGCTGCACGGAAACGCTCAACATATTCTAAGAGGTTTTAAGTTTCTGTGTAACTTCAGTCACAGTTGTCCAGGGAAATTATCCCCGACCCAGAATATCGCATAAATAGTTCTGTAAATTCTATCATAAATTAAATTTTCATAACATTCATTTTTTTACTATATTTCTTTTCATCTATCAAATGGTTCGTCTGCAGATACAACAAATATTATCATTATTGTCGCAGCCCCACTACTGTTTTACAGAATTACTCATATCTCAATCCCCAAGTCGCACAGACAGCCTTTTAGCTGCTTGCTCCTGCAATCCTTATCATATAAATTTAAGTTCTCTAGACATCAAATGTCATGCATCCTTTTACTGGATGAAAAAGTAAAAACCTTTTTTCTCCTGGCAGTTCGACTTTATCTTTTCTTTGCGCTCTGCCTCCTCTAACCATCACAATATTTTGGGTTTATAATGCACATACATGTTTAACACAACAGCCCTTCTGTTATTAACTTCCCTCTACAAGCATTCAAGCTAATAGAGCTGTTAATCAAATTAGGAAACAATATGGAACCCTAGCGACAAATCCCAGAGACATCAACGAATGTTTCAAGGAATTTTATGAAGCTTTGTATGAATCCCGGACTTCCATTGCCTCTACAACCCTTTCCCACTTCCTCCAATCATTACATCTCCCCAAATTAGATGATGCAGAACCAGACATCATTAACGCAGACATAACATTAGAAGAAATATTTGAAGCCATCACATCTTTCCCAAGCAGTAAGGCCCCCGGACCTGACGGCTGTGGAATTTAATTTTATAAGAAATATTCTCAGAATCTTGCTCCCCTGATGCTGAGATTATTCATTCATTCTATTGACAACCAAGAATTCCCACAATCACTGACTACGTTTACAAGCTGTCAATATTCGTGTTATGGTCGGGTTAAGGTCACTATTTGGGTTTCCGAAACATTCGGAATAACCCGTTTACATGCGTGAGCAGAGAGAGTTACTCCTGTATACATGGAATTTGTAATCAGTCATATATCCCGATGTAAACGGCGACGCACGGTTAGCGTCTGGATGTACGGACAACCTTAAGACGCAATATGTGTCATTTCCGATTATTTTTCCTGTATCCAAAGACAACAACAACAGCAGCAGCACGCGGATAATGAATAGTTCGGGGCAGATAGCGATCACCTTTGTTTGCGCTTTCCTCCTCGCTCCAAAAGTGTGGTGCTGTGCTGCGTCTCGCCATGTTCACCTCTACTTCTTGTTTACTTCCGGTATACTGCACGCGGGTTTTTGTATGCGCCGTCTCTACTCAAAAGACCAAGATTCCTTGCAAATAGAACATGCGCAGAACACAAATCAATGTTCCTTTTGATGGGGATATGCCGATACGCGTTTACATGACCAAATATTCGGGTTAGAAAAGGGGTACCCCAGGGATCATATCCGGGTTTTTAAAAACCGGGATATGAGCATATTCAGGTTTTTGCCGGTGTTTACATGGCCGTGCGCGACCGGGTTATTGCTAATATCCCGGTTTTGAACGGGTTATTGGCTGCATGTAAACGTAGTCACTGTACAATGCCAACATTTCTTTAATTCTTAAAAAGGTAACGAGGAAAAGGATCCTGCATCGTACCGACCCATAGCCCTCTTGAATTCGCATCTTAAAATTTTCACTAAGATCCTTGCTAACAAATGAAATAAATATATAACAAAAATGATTCATCCAGATCAGACCGGCTTCATCCCAGGGTGCTTTTCCTTCTTTAATGTGAGACGTTTAATGAATAATTTATACTCAAAACATGATTCTCTTTTGAATGTCGCCATCTTATCTCTGAACACTGAAAAAGCCTTCGACCACATTGAATGGAATTATATTATTTCAGTGCTCCAGGAGTTTAACCTTGGAGAATCATTCTCTCTATGGGTGAAAATGCTTTATGCCAAACCCAGGGTCTTGGTGCTCACTAACTTCGATAAACTAGCTCTCTTAATTGCTTCGCCCATCAAATTCAAAAAGCCGTCCAATATGGAATGGTGGTAGCTAAAAAAATAATCCTCAGTCTATGGAAAAAGGCATCAAAACTGCTTTTTTTTCTGATTAAATCTTGTTTGGGGGAGGTGGCGGGGCGTGTCCGTCATGGAGACAATGATATCAAATTAATATTTTAACAATATTTTGGATTACATTTGCACTTTCTGATAAACCAGTATAAACCAGATTTTACAGTATATTGGCTAAAATTACACTTTAGTCAGAGTAAAACTGACTTAAATTACTGAACAACACATGATTGATGAATTCTGAATACAATTTAAAGGATATGTTCATCATCATAAAAATGAACACACATGATACTTTTAGGCTACTTTATTCAACAGTAAATTAAATGTTCTCTTCAGTGTTAGGCTACTTCAGCAGCATATTTCAACTGTGCTTATGAAGCAACAACAAAAACAAACAGCTTAGGTTTTTTTTCAAAGCTAAAGGAAAAAAAGTTTAACAAGTGTAACAAACGTCTGCTATGGGTAAATAAAACAGACGGAATCATTTATTTAAAAACATAAATAAAAAAAAATTATTTACCACAACTGATGAAACTTAAACATAGGCTACAGCTTACATATTGTTGTTCAAAAAGATAAGTTGGTCTACGAGCTCAGGTGAGAGGCGTGTGCGGAGTCTATTCACAATTAGGCATGAACAGATGTCGCGGGAACAGCTAAGTACGACTGGGCAATGATACTCAGCTTTGTAAACCGATTCTCATTTACTGTCCACCACAGTAGAGGGTCCTGGTTTACAGAGATGCATGGCTCACTGAAGTAGCGTTCGATTTCAGTGTCACGGCGAACAAAAATCACTTGCGCCGTAATCCTCACTGAAAAGAGTGTCGAGGGCCGTAGTTGCTGCTGCTCGATCAGGCTGAGGGTCATTTTGAATGGGTGTGACAGAATTTGTAACGGTGTCGTAAAGCTGTTTCAGACTCTTCTTTAATCTCTCTTGAAGCTCTGTCTCAAGAAGCATCAGATGTTTGTGTCTTGGATCCAAAGTTGCTGCAATCAGAGGTAGAGCCACTTTCTCAGCATCCTCAGCAACAGTGACTATGCGCCGTTTCAGAGATTCTGCCACTGCTGTCTTGAATTCCGAAACTCTTGGAGACTCACTGGTCTGTGTGTTTAGGTGTTTAGTGATGAGGCTATGTGTGATCAGATAGACCATCGAAACGCAAACATGCGTCTCCCTGCACATTGTTGTTGTGTCGCACTTCAGAGACTGGAGAACAGGTCTCAGTTCTTCTATAATCTGCCAGTGCTCATCATTCAAATCTTCGCATCTGCAAGTTTTGTAGTATTGCGATCTGACAGAACAGCGCGCACAGTCCATCTCTGTTCCAAAAGACGTTCGAACATATCGCACACTAAAATCGTTCCACCCCGTACGACAGTACTGGATAAGTTTGTGTTCGGGTACGTTCTGCTGTTGTTGTTTCTGGCGAAGTGCCGCTGTAGCCACGGTGCTGTTGTGAAAATGTGCCACCAATCGGCTACTGGCTGCAATCACCCTATTAACAGAAGCAACACTGAAGCCTTCGCTGATGGCTAGCTGCAGGGTGTGTGCGAAGCAGGGCACTGATTCCCAAAGTCCTCGATTCTCCAGAACCATGTTACTAGCGTTATCATGAACACATGCAATTACTTTCTTCGAGCTTGACAGCCACTGTTCTGTAGCATCTTTTAGTAAGTTGGCTATGTTCACAGCGGTGTGTCGTTCGTCAAAACTGCGCGTCTCTAACACTGCACTATGTATTTCCCATTCAGCAATGTAATGACAAGTTAGTGTTATATAGGATTCAGTGGTCAGCGAGGTCCATGTGTCCGTAGTGATAGCCATCCTCGCAGTCTTTGACAGTCTGTCTTTCAGTGAAGAAGCAGTCTTTTCATTTAGAGCTTCTATTCTTCTCGTGACTGTCTTGCGCGATGGGACGTTATACTGAGGCTCAATGTAATTCATCAAATCTTTAAACCCTTCTCCTTCGACAAAACGAATGTGCAGCAAATCTTTCGCTATCATTTCGGTGATTAGTTGTGTCATCTTTTCACTAGAGATGTTCCGATACCCTTTTTTCCTTCCCGATACCGATTCCGATACCTGGACTCAGGGTATCGGCCGATACCGAGTACTAATCCGATACCTGGGTGTATATCTATACAGCTGCAATTCATACTAGCCCTGTATGAATTTATATAATTATTTTATAAAAGGTATTTTAGTTTTACAATATAACTGTATAAAAAGTGCAACAAATAAATCTAGGAATCTAAAAAATTATATATGAATAATAGGGGTCCACAAAATTCACGGTTTGGTTCGATACTATACACTGGTGTCCCGGTTCGGTACGTTTTCAATACAGCAAAAGGAAAGAAATGCCAGAGAAATTTCCTTGATTTACATTTTTTATTAATTTATTTTTTATTAAAACTAACATCATAAAGTATGATAATTTTTTTTACTTTGAGCAATGATGGAGCTATACTTGACATATAAAACAAAAACAGCTCCTTATAAAAAAAATTAAATGTAATATTGTAGTAGTAATAAACAAAGGTTTATTTTATTTCAGATTAACATTTGAGGGCAGCAATTTTATTCATAATGTCAAAATAAAACCAAACGTTACTTGAAAGCACAATGTTTCTTCCAGGTTTCCACTCGCTGTTTGATCCGTTAATAACGGAGAAATGTGAATGCTTCTCACAAGATTTCGCAGCGATGTTATTACTTCAGTGGCGAATTCAAATGCTTTCTTTACTGGATCTCTTAGTGCTGTGTAGTAACAGTGTCGCTTGATCAAGATCGGCTCGCGCTGCACTGGTCCAAACTGATAAACGGTCCGTGAAGCACAAAATAACGAGTAGCGCAGTTTTGTTCCGTTTTTATTACGTTTGCCATTTGATGTTGGGCGCCAGCGTCTCTTACATTATGCGCTTGCCGCGCGCCTACATTTGAAAATTTGTGTTTTCATTTCTTCTTCGCTGCTCTAAACAGTGGTTGCTTGTGGCAACAGCACAACTTCCTGTGTTGCCACAAGCAACCACTGTTTAGAGCAGCGAAGAAGAATTGATCTCCGATTTGCAGCGTTAAGCAAAGCTAGCGTGCATAACTAGGTATTGTGTAATAAAATGGTATCGGATCGGTACATGGGTAGATGTACTCGCCGATACCGATGCCAGAATTTTTATTGGTATCGGCGGCATTTCCGATACTAGTATCGGAATCGGAACAACACTACTTTTCACCTCTGGCTGCGTTGCATTTCTGTCTGACGGTAAAAGATGCAATGCTCTGTCTGAGCGTATTTTGTGGTATCGGAAGACATTTTATGTACGAATACTAGATGATAACACATTGTACTTGTGGTAGATTTGTGTGACAGCTTGGCACTGCATATTTTGCACTGAACTGTTTTTTTCATCTATTTTGTCGAAGTGAAGCCAGACATCACTACGTGACTTTGAAGCCATTTTCTCTGTTTTACGGTTTGGACTTTGGACCGTGCTCTGGCAACGCTAACCAATCAGAGCTCAAGGTGCCGCCCAAAATGCTGCTATAACCAATCAGAAAAAAATTATTCTTATTTTTTTTTTTAACTCAGATCATCGTTTTTATGATCAATCGTCGCTGTCACGTTCGAGTACTCGAGTGATTGCGTACTGTGCCCATCCCTAGGATAGATGTACTTTTATCATGTATAGATGCACTTTTATGATGTATAGATGCACTTTTTATGATGGATAGATGCACTTTTATGATGGACAGATGCACTTGTAATAGCAATTTTTTAACCTTACTGAAAAACAGCATCAACAGGTGTAAGAAACATTCAAGAGGCAAAATTGTAATAAAGAGAAAAGGCTTTATTCTCTGAGGATTCTTTTCACAGACCGCAGCCACCCAGCCATGAAAAACAGACAATCCTAAAAACATAATAAAACTGAGACATTTTATACAGGTTTCTAACATCTTGACCACATCTACTTAGTTTTCTGTAACTTTCCAAAAGATACCCCCTATCTTCAACTGGCCTGGACTGGTTTTCTACCCCCCTGAGCAGGTCACACTGTTCTTTGTCCCTGAGAAGCCAAAAGGCCTTCATTTATGACCTAAATTACCTCCTGCTTCCCTCAGTTGCTAGAAACCCTCACAGAAACACATTATTAAATGGAATTAACAGTTTGGAAACAAATGAATATAAGAAATACTGAATTTTTCCACAACAAATTCCTCCTCTTTATCATTCTCTGATAAACAATACATAAAAAATTCAGCCTTGTTTTCTAATTTAATCAAACCCATTTTACTATTAAATCCCCAAGAATATAATTACTTCAAGTCTTTACATCACAGTTATACCCTTCATATTTGATTTTCGTATACCTGATCACTCTTCTTTAAACTTGTAGGAAAAGAAAGGATTAAAAATGAAATAAGCTTAGGCTGTTTTTGTAAGGATAGGCCCTTAATTTTGTAGCAAGCAAGTAAAGGTTTATATAAGGCCGGGCTAGGTGAACAAGCACTGTTATTGCACCCACAACACTATAGATCGGACCCTCAGTCACCTCAATATAAACAAGAAATAGTGTAGTTATATTTGGTAGGAAAACAACACATCAGTTCAACACATATCAATTTCAGCAAACTATTACACAAAGAAAAAGAAAAAAGTAGATAAAAAATATCCCTCAATTCAAACCCTGTCCTTGTATGCCACCTCGTAACACGGATGGCTACTGTTTTTAACCCCCTTTACACATTATCATCGTCCTTTAGAAAGAAAGAATTTAGAAAGTAAGAAAATCGGAAAATGAAAAAACACCCCCCAATTTACCACGTTACTGTAGCTTCCGCTACTTCCACCGTCTGCCTAATTTTGTCCATCCTTGGGATAAATTGAACAGACATTCCAGTACTCGTATTCACCCATGAATAACAAAATTATCAGAATAACACATACAATCATAACTCCTATACATTCAGCCTTTTCCATTTATCCACACCCATCTACATATTTCCTAACCATATTTTGTTAACTTTTAATTCAATCGGGCAATGGTTTTACTTAGTAAGCTCTATTTAATACCCTATTTAATCAAATCTAACCAGAAGAGTTATATGATTTTATCCATTCTACCCAATTTGGTTGTCAAAATTTTTTTAAACTAATTTAAAAAATTACAGACCGACTGTCTTTTTTTTTTTTTTTTTTTGTTTATGACCGTACTTCACATCATTGAATAGATTTTATACTTTTCCTGAAAACATTTGCACCAATCAAATCATTAGATCTATATCAATACTAAGCCCTAGTTTGATTTAATCAAATAAAATCATCAACATCATCACAAAACAAATTATTCTGCTAAACTTAAACCATTAGTTGGTCCACATCCTCCTCCAGGTGTGTTGACCATCTCGTTCGTCCCATGGACGTTCCGTCTTCACCAATATGACACTTTGCATGCCGTAGAGAGGATTTTCCATCGCTGGCAAGGGAGGGTACGTTACTAGCACGTCCTTGACCCCTCACTGTCCTTCGCGTCGGTGCGTGGGGTTGCTGAGGTTGGTTGGTGTAGTCTAAGGTCAGAGGCGTGGACCCAGGTGTCACCCTCTCCAACCATTTTCTGATCATTACAAGATTTTTCCTTATCCCGACCGCACCTCTACTGGAATTAACCATTTCCTGCCCGCTGTCACCTGTGAATGCAGACCCTAGCTATTTTGTTATTGACCGCTTGTCTAGCCGGTCGTCCCTTTTGGTGTGACCTGTTGAATCAACAGCCTGAAACATATTGTCACCAGATAATTTTGCTCACTGAATGGCACAGAAAAACCTGAAAGGAAAAAAAACACTCAACCCACTTTGCTCATGTTAACAAAACAATATTTATACATTTGGAACAGAATCAGTTCCTCTCGACACAATCCATCCTGACATCCTGCAAAAGGAAAGTTTTAAGTTATGCGCTGCGCAAGGTGTGGCACCTCTCTGCCACAATAATAACCCAGTTTACTGGGCACAGTCTGCCCTGTATCAAAAGTCTGCATCCTCTGTAAAGAAAAACAAACGTCGAGGTTATTGTCAGATAGTAAAGTACACATAGTTTCTTTTGTCTGCTGTGCTGCCGCGTCCTTCGCTGCCGAATCTGCACACTTACAGACAGCAATTTTGTTACGGAGAAAAATGACTTCTTACAGGGCTTTTACCCAGTTAAACGCAGTGTCCTCCCAACATTTATTGTCCCACCTGTACGATGGCTTTCAGCTAATTTGAACCCCTTGGTATGGCAATTGTTACCATCCCCCTTTTGATGCATGATACACAACTCATGCATCAATTTAACAATGGTGTTTGGGTAAACAAAGTTTTCAACACTAACCCAAATGTTGTCCTTCAGCCAAATTTCCCCCAGACATCTTTCTCTGCCTCTGAAACAAAACATTACGTAAGCCACAATCTCATCTTCTTATCTAATAATTTGAATGGCACCGGTCCTGAGTCTCACTGCTTTTCAGGCCTGTTATTTGGTCTCTTAAGTCAGTCATCTACAAACATTTTCCAATGTCAAAGTCATCAATTGTTTCTATCAGGTCAGGTCGTCGTGTACAGACTTGGTCAGTATCAGTTAAACAACATTCTCTGTTCACAATAATCTACAGAGCTTGATGACCAAATTTCTTTCAAATTTGTCATTTGCCTTAACCCATCTGTAATGATAAAACTCATTCCAGAGGTTAATGACACAATATACACACTATGGGGACAGAATAGCTTCCCTAAACTAACACATACCAAACATGAATCAACACTCATAAAACATACAATGCTGTCACCATCCAACACACACACATACCTGACTATGAACCGCTCATATTCTCATATTCATATCTTTGATTTTAACTCTAAACATATTTAAATTTTAAATAAGATTTTAAACTTCTCATTTTCCTGTAGCTTTTATCTAATTTTACATGGTCTCTTTACCAGTTTCAAAGCCCGTTTGTTCATTATTCATTTTCTCTTAGAAAAGTCAGCTGGGTTGTTTTGGTTCATTATCATTATTTTCCTTCAGCTTGCTTTAGCATGCCGATAACAGAAAGACTGACAGAATACCATCCGTTCCTTCACTCAAGCAGTCTCTCTCACTATAAACAAATAATCTTTTCAACAGCCTCCTAAGACTGTAATTTAGACAAAATCTAATAATAAATTCATTTCAATAACCTTTGACCATTAACCTTTATCCAGACTTTTCTTGAATCTACAAAAGCTGTCTTCACCTTTAGCCACCACCATGTCTAACGACCTTCAGGAGTTAAAACCATCTTATTGGCATATTATTTCAATATCAACACTTCCATAATTTTTTCCTTGCCCATAAGGCAACCAGCATCATGTTCCTGATATAAATTAAGTTTTGTTACTGTCTCCACAACAAATAATGACAATAACCTCACAGTCTCAGCTGGCTCTTGAAAGCCCATTCCCATCAGCTCTTTATCTATAATCTTCATCAGGGTGTTGTCCCCTGGCATAGTTTCAAACACTTGTCAATATGAAAAACAAGCCATACAATGAATGCGGTTTCTGTTGAAGTGGTATAGAGTAACTCACATTTTCTGGGTCAGACTGCCGTAACCTCACAGCTCCATCTCCCCTTAATGATCTGCTGATGCTGGTGGCCTCTCCCAGTCATTCAGCGCCACTCTCATACCCAACTCACATAAAACACTGCCATTCTGCAGATACCCAGTGTCGGCGTGACCCTCTGTCTTAGGTTGACCTCAAGCCCTAGAGAATCTTACCCGTCTTTGAGTGATATCACTTCGTGCACACTGGTAACCGCTCTTCCCCATAACAGAATCTTTGACCATTTTCTTCAACATAATCAGTTCTGGAGCTTAGGAAAGGCACACTCAAGAGTCACCAGAGCCATTCGGACTGCCTAATAGTGTTAACACAGGGAGACAGGTTAATAACAGCAGTATTTAATCACTAAAATCTTTTAAACATCTTCAAATCGGCAAAATCGCAATACTGAGATTATACTCAGTGAATGTAGTCATCACAACCGTCTATTCAGTGTATTGTTACATCTGTAGCCGGAGCCATCAGCCCTGTTTCATGGTGGAGGCTAAAATCAGACAAAGAAGTTACTGGTCCTAAACTAGTCAAAAATGTCACTTCTATCGTTTAAGACTTCTTTAAAGTCATTCAGTTTTACTTTTAAAACATTTACAAATTTCCCTTTAAATGTATGAAATCTGAACTGCCTTGTAGCATGATTTCTTTTAACATCCATGTCTATGGTTTTCAACTAAAACAATGTGCCTTGCACAGGCTCAGACAACAGCTTTCAGCTGACATTGAATGAGAGAGACTCTGAGGCATTCAGGACTGGTACACTGTACTCTCATAAACTTCTAAAATCAAACTTTATCTACCATCTTTTAACTTTAGCCCAGCTTAAGGCATCTTTGCCAGAATTTACATGCATTTTCAAACAACCATATTTTACATTTGTCTTTTGCCCACATCAGGGAATTTAGACATTACATTACAAATTTCCTCTCAGATCGTGTCTCTGTCGCACTGGACGTCTCAGCCACAGCACACACCAGATTCAGATAAGCAAACTGTTTCAGCCAATCACAAGCTTATCTTTGGAAAGCAAAACATCAGCTCTTAGTTCTTTCATGGTCAGCACTATTTATCCACGTTCAAAACACTAACAATCTGTTTTTTTAATCAGATGCCTTTCTACACATTTTACATTTATCAACTGTTAATCCTATAACACTGCTTCTGCTTATTTTATCTTAAAGAAAGAATAATTATTCTAATTCTTAATAACGTTTCATCTCAATTTTAGTTGTCAGGTTCTCAATTACCATAATTTAATACCTGACTTCAGTGTTTTATCTTGGAGTTTATCAATCTTCTTTTAGGATTCACACTAACTTTTGAGGCTGCTAGCACTCTCCGCTTTTGATACATTTTTTGCATTTATCATTGTAAATAATCTGTCAGATTAGTCTCTCTATATCATCTAAACCCTTTTAAAGCATTCCATTAAAAACACAATCATCCTTTTAGTTACCGGTACTTTTAAAATATTTTGCAACTCATTTGTTGGAGTCATTATTATCTGTAATTTTACATCAACCTGTATTCATCAATTCACTAGCTCTTTCCTTCAAAAGGATTCCCTTAAGACTTAAATCTTTCAACCTTCTTTTAATCTTCAATCTTCTTACGACTTCCATCTATTAACTTTCCTTTAACTTTCTTTTCTCCCTTGCACGTTCTTTTCACTTTCTTTTAGCACTGCGTTCACATTCTTAGTTCTTTCTCAGACGAAAACTTTAATATCGTCATTTAAATACTGTTCTACTTTCAAAAACCCACATTAATACACGTCACTTTCACGTTATCACTTTCTTTTCTGAGTGTCCATTTACAATTACGGGCTAAATGGCCCCGCTGACCACAATTAAAACACTCTCTTTACCTATAGTTTGATCATTGAGCTTGCAAACAGCTCCAACTTACTGCACACCCTTGAAGCAGTGTGTCCCAATCAGGAATGTAAACAGAGCCACTGATAAGCAGTTCTCTGTATTCTTTTACAGTCCACCAGTGTGGATTCAATCACAATAGCCAAATCATAATCTTCATCATTATTATTGGCAGCACATTAATTTTCATAAGTTGCAAAGAAAATCACTCAACATATTCTAAGGGGTTTTCACTAAACATTTTCTTTTTTAACTTCACATTTCTTTGAAGTCAAAGCTTCAGAGCACAGCTGCTTACAGCGTCTGCTCTCTTCTGTCCTACTGTTTGTTTCAGGACTCTTCATAAAGTATAAACATTTGTACTATATGCCATCAATTTCATTAAAACTGTGTTGAAACAGTATTCCTCTATCAAATGGTTAGGCTGCAGATTCAACTTAACGTTATCAATATTTTCTCAGTCCCACTTATCTCTGCTGTTTCACAAAAAACAAAATATCATATTACTCATCTCTCAATCCCTAAATCGCACAGGCAGCCATTATAGCTGCTTGCTCCTTCAACTCTTGATATGAAAATTCTCTAGACATCACTATTTTACCAGTAAAATAAAATTGTTTCCCATTCTGCTTAATAAAACTTTTGTTCATCTTTATATCATGTTAATCCCTGTTAATCATACTCAATGCCTTATTTTTATAAAAACTCACTTTTCATACCATTTTTAACTTAATTTGACTTAACAGGCGTTCATAAATTGTTCCATGAACTCTATCTTCCCCTACATGCTAGTTCCTTCTGCATCTGTTCTCTTTTAACTGCAATCCAACAATTCTCTGTTTATAATTTCCATCAGGAAAAACATTCTATCTTTCCCTATCTTCTTCAGTTCAACAAACTACTGTCTGTTCACAGTTTTACACACATGCTGAACACGACTACAACAACCTTTTTGTTAAACAATTATCCGTTTCTCAATTTCTTGCATGCATTTCTGGCCGTAATTTTTCATTTGACAAAATAGGTGTGTAAAAATGATCTAATTTACTGTTAGATGACCCCATTTTGGCTGAATCTCCTTTCTGGATTTCACTCTTTCGACACGTGTCTTACAGTATCTGTCAAACATCTTCAACAGATCCGACTTTCTTTCACCCAAAATCGGTCGGGTTTCAGCAAATATGCTGTGCTTTTGTAATTATGTTTTACTCAAAATCTTCCCATGAGCACTTTCTAGCGCTCGATTAATTCTGATTCACCTAATTAATCTGGCGTGGCTCTTACGTCCACCTTTACAAGATTTCCTCGGGTTAGAGAGATTTTGAGCAAAACTAATTAATCAGCAACTGTGATTATCTGAATCACCTGTGGCACTCTTGTCCACCAACGAGCTAAGTGTGGTAGAAACCGGTCTGAATCTGTCAGATCAATTTCTCCCTCAAAAATTGTGATTATCTGAATCACCTCTCGCTCGTACCAAAAGCAAACTCAGCCAATATGGTTCACGTTTACTCACAATTATCATATTACACTCAACTTCAATAAAACAATTTGCCGTTTCTTACCCAGAGATGCTTTTCTGTTTTGCCACGGATTCTTTTGACCCTGGTGGGAGTTCTTCCACTGGCCCTGAATGCGGGTATTGGCTCTCTCTCCCGTAACCTGTTGAGTTTCTATCTCAAACCGTCGAGGTATGAGACGGCCGCCTGGTGCTGCCGGGATTGCGCAATTTCCGTCAAACCCGCTCTCAGGACCAGGAGAAGAAGAGTCCGCACAGGATCCCACACTTCTGACACCAGCTGTAATAGCAATTTTTTAACCTTACTGAAAAACAGCATCAACAGGTGTAAGAAACATTCAAGAGGCAAAATTGTAATAAAGAGAAAAGGCTTTATTCTCTGATGATTCTTTTCACAGACCGCAGCCACCCAGCCATGAAAAACAGACAATACTAAAAACATAATAAAACTGAGACATTTTATACAGGTTTCTAACATCTTGACCACACCTACTTAGTTTTCTGTAACTTTCCAAAAGATACCCCCTATCTTCAACTGGCCTGGACTGGACTGGTTTTCTACCCCCCTGAGCAGGTCACACTGTTCTTTGTCCCTGAGAAGCCAAAAGGCCTTCATTTATGACCTAAATTACCTCCTGCTTCCCTCAGTTGCTAGAAACCCTCACAGAAACACATGATTAAATGGAATTAACAGTTTGGAAACAAATGAATATAAGAAATACTGAATTTTTCCACAACACACTTTTATCATGGATAGATGCACTTTTATGATGGACAGATGCACTTGTATGATGATAGATGCACTTTTATGATGATAGATGAACTTTTATGATGGACAGATGCACTTTTATGAAGGAAAGATGTACTTTTATGATGGATAGATGCACTTTTATGATGGACAGATGTACTTTTATGATGGATATACACTTATGATGGAAAGATGCACTTTTATGATGGACAGATGCACTTCTAAGATGGAAAGATGCACTTTTATGATGGATATACACTTTTATGATGGACAGATGCACTTTTATGATGGAAAGATGCACTTTTATGATGGATAAATGCACTTTTATGATGGATAGATGCACTTTTATGGACTTCAAAACAGAAACAGCCATTCACTGCCATTGTAAAGCTTGGAAGAGCCAGGACATTTTTTAATATAACTATGATTGTGTTCGTCTGAAAGAAGAATGTCATATACACCTGGGATGAGTTGAGGGAGAGTAAATCATGGGCTAATTTTCATTTTAAAGTGAACTATCCCTTTAATCTTTCACAAAGAGAATATACAGTTTGTACAGTATTAAAACCATTACGTCTATGATTGATTGTGTCACTGTGTGTGTTTTCTAGTGTGGATCATGGAGGAGAGATCAGGATTACAGCAGGACCACGAAAATGTACGTCTACACATCACACACACACACACACACACACACACACACACTCACGTGCACACACACACACACTCTTACACATTCGCACACACTCACATACTCTCACACACACTCGCACAGACGGAAACTCGCACACACTCACTCACTCACTCTCTCTCACACACACACACACACACACACACACACACACACACTCACATAAACACTCACACATATTAACATAAACACACTCTCACACACACACTGACATACACACACACTCACACAGAGACGGAAACTCGCACACACTCTAACACACACACACACTTGCACGCACACACTCTCACACACTCACTCACTCACACACACACAAACACACACACACACACACACACACACACACACACACACATGTCTGGTTTACTATCTTTGTGGGGACTCTCCATAGACTTAATGGTTTTTATACTGTACAAACGGTATATTCTATCTCCTTACACTAACCCTACCCCTAAACCTACCCATCACAGGAGACATTCTGCATTTTTACATTTCCAAAAAAACTCATTCTGTATGATTTATAAGCTTGTTTACCCATGGGGACCTCTATTTAGGTCCCCACTGTGACACGAGTCCCCATGAGTCTGTGTGCATTCAGGTTGAAGTCCCCACCGGGATAGAAAAACAGGTACACACACACACACACACACACACACACACACACAGCACCTTTAAGAATCCTATCTTTTCTGTGTGGTAACCATGGCGATTTCAGTCAGAACCTCATTCAGGACAAAAGCTGTTACAGAATGATATTTCTTTAGTGCTTTATTATCATTGGTTGCTTACAATCCTAAATGAACGAGTCAGATCTGAAATGAAGACTCAAGATAGAAAGTTTCTGTAATTCACTGATGTGTGTTTTCTCTCCATCAGATTCTCATCAGCTCACTCTGGATCTGAACACTGTGAATAAACTTCTCCGTCTGTCTGAGGAGAACAGAGTGATTACTCGCACTGACACAGAGCGTCAGTCGTATCCTGATCATCCAGACAGATTTGATTATTATGCTCAGGTGTTGTGTAGAGAGAGTGTGTGTGGACGCTGTTACTGGGAGATTGAGTGGAGTGGGTATGTGTATATATCAGTGTCATATAAGAGCATCAGCAGGAAGGGACGGCGTGATGAGTGTGGGTTTGGACGTAATGATCAGTCCTGGAGTTTGATCTGCTCTTCCTCCAGTTACTCATTCAAACACAATAACATAGAGACTAAACTCCCTGTAAAGCCCATCAGCAGGAGAACAGGAGTGTGTGTGGATTACAGTGCAGGAACTCTGTCCTTCTACAGCGTCTCTGACACACTGAGGCTCATACACACAGTCCAGACCACATTCACACACACACTCTATCCTGGGTTTGGGGTTGGTTCTGGATCATCAGTGAAACTGTGTTGATGAATAAGAATAGACTGATGAGAGACTCTACCCATAATGCTTTGAGCTGCATGATAAATCAGTGACAGTGAGATGTTCTAGAGTCTCTTATTGTCTCTTCATTACATTAATAACACAGCTGAACTTCTGTCAGTGAAATAAAGAGAAACAGACAATGATACACAGAGAAGAGAGAGGAAATATGAGACACAATGAGACTCACTGAAACATGTCTGGATGATACGAGCAAAACTAGACTTTCAACTCTAAACTCAGTTTAAGACATTCAGAGATGTTTTATCTGAACTTCTCGGATCTGTTCAAAACATGATTCTCACACACACACACACACACACACACACACACACACACACACACACACACACACATCGGATCTGTTCAGAACATGATTCCTCTGCTTTGGGTTATGTGTGTATTATTAATCATGATTCCTCTGCTTTGGGTTATGTCTGTATTATTAAAGACGCTTCTGCTGTAATATATTGTGTACTGTACTAAACCTGTTAGTGGGGGGTCTGGATTGATCTTTATCTTTTCATTATTATCTTTGTTTTATTTTTGATGTGTGATTGTTTATTAATTTTACTTTTCTGATTGTTTGTCTCTGTTGCTGTGAAAATTCAATAAATAAATCATAAAACAGAGACATTTAAAGATGATGTCAGAAGACAAAGATGTTAAAGTTAGAAGCAACAATGAAAGAAATACAGGAACAGAAAGTTAAAGTCGAGGAATTAAGACACATATTCAAGAGAATCAATCAATATCACAGTTTGTTGATCAATACGTGTGTGAATGAAGGACCTCATGATTCTCTATAGAAACCTGTGTGTGTGTGTGTGTCAATGATATCATTGTATTCTGCCTTTAATTAATACATTGTTTAAATTAATAAATTTTTAGCTAACTGTGATTTTGAATATGTACATTTCTGAAATACATAACTTAGACAGTCTCTGATAACAGATCACTGTAGATTGTAATATGGACTCATGCATTTTCTGAAAAGCTGCTTTGAAATGATGTGTATTGTGAAAAACGCTGTACAAATAAATGTGAATTGAATTAAACGAGTTTTATCTTATAAATCTGTTACTTCTTCCACACACAGTTTCACACTGTCACACTTTCACACCACATGGACTCTTGGGCTGCATCCCAAACCGCATTCTCAATGAGGAGGGACTTAATTTCAATAAGTACTTACTGAACGAGCGCTAAAAGAGTCGGTACTATATAGCCAGATCTCGTTAAGTATGAATGCGATCCGGACATCATCCGCCATGTGACCTATGACGTTATCTTCTTCTTCTTCTTCTTCTTATTGTTATGGAGGCAGAATTGTCTCAAATATAATTCACACAAAAACATGATTCACACATGCGTAGACAATTTCACATGCATGAAAAAAAATATTCACAAAAAGCAATTCACATGCACAAAATAAAATTATATATTCGTAAAATACATTTCACAAATGCAGAACACAATTCGTAGATGTACAACTGTGCACAAAAACTATGAAGGTATTTTTGGTGCAAATCAACAGAACGCCTGTGACAGTGAAATCTGTAGTTGTAGAGAATCGCCACACATGTGTATCAGTGAATTTGAAGTCACAGAGAGAAATGTTTTAAGAGGGAAATGTGAGCGCACGAGTTTCTTAATTAGTGATTTGTAGAATAGGATTTGTCCGCCTGCAATGAGGAATTAGAGAAGGTGTAACTGTTGTGTTTGTGGAAGAGAAAAAAAAGTCTACAAGTTTGCAACTCTTAAAACATTTCTTTCTGTGACTTCAAATTCACTGATACACATGTGTGGCTATTCTCTACAACTACAGATTTCACTGTCACAGGCATTCAGTGGATTTGCACCAAAAATACCTTCATATTGTTCCTCGTTCCTGCGATGCGAACACACCAACATCTGGGAACTTCCACCAGTAGTTCTGTAGGAGCGATGAAGAGGTTCCTCCGGTAGTGTGGGCCGGGGCTGAAGCCTGAGAGCAGGTTATTCATGCAATCCTGCAGACTGTAGACACTGCTGTCCTGCACATGAACGCCAAAACACATTACAAGTTTTCCGTCTTGAGTTGAAACGGTGTCGTGTTAGCGGCCCCTAAGTTAATAACTAATGATCTTTGCGACGGAAGTGAATCAATCAAACTAACTTTAGCTGGACAATAACTTTATTCTAGAGCTGCTATAAAGCCTAAACAATCTCTGTTACTGTAATCTCCTATTATCACTGTAAATCCGCTGTGAAACAGTCTATATTGTTGAAAGCGCTATAAATGAAGTGACTTTACTTCAGTTATGAATGGAAGCTTGTTTCCACCACAGAATAAAAACATTTTAAAAGATAATTGTGACTTTTTTAACCTCACAATTATATCTCGCAATTCTGACTTTCTAACACGCAGTAACGACTTTATATCATGCAATTCTGACTTTATTTCCCGTGTTATAAAGTCGAAAACTTTAAAATTAATAAACTCGAAATTGCGTGAAATAAACTCGCAATTTACCTTTTTTCCCCTCAGAATTGCATGTTAAAGACAAATAGGACGAGTGGTTGATATTTATATAATAGGCCTACATTAAGATATATATGAGATATCACAATCTGCTCAATTACTGGGATTTTCATGCACAACCATTTCTAGGGTTTACAAAGAATGATGTGAAAAGGGAAAAACATCCAGTATGCGGCAGTCCTGTGGGCGAAAATGCCTTGTTGATGCTAAAGGTCAGAGGAGAATGGGCCGACTGATTCAAGCTGATAGAAGAGCAACTTTGACTGAAATAACCACTCGTTACAACCGAGGTATGCAGCAAAGCATTTGTGAAGCCACAACACGCACAATCTTGAGGCGGATGGGCTACAACAGCAGAAGACCCCACCGGGTACCACTCATCTCCACTACAAATAGGAAAAAGAGGCTACAATTTGCACGAGCTCACCAAAATTGGACAGTTGAAGACTGGAAAAATGTTGTCTGGTCTGATGAGTCTCGATTTCTGTTGAGACATTCAGATGGTAGAGTCAGAATTTGGCGTAAACAGAATGAGAACATGGATCCATCATGCCTTGTTACCACTGTGCAGGCTGCTGGTGGTGGTGTAATGGTGTGGGGGATGTTTTCTTGGCACACTTTAGGCCCCTTAGTGCCAACTGGGCATCGTTTAAATGCCACGGCCTACCTGAGCATTGTTTCTGACCATGTCCATCCCTTTATGACCACCATGTACCCATCCTCTGATGGCTACTTCCAGCAGGATAATGCACCATGTCATAAAGCTCGAATCATTTCAAATTTGTTTCTTGAACATGACAATGAGTTCACTGTACTAAAATGGCCCCCACAGTCACCAGATCTCAACCCAATAGAGCATCTTTGGGATGTGGTGGAACGGGAGCTTCGTGCCCTGGATGTGCATCCCACAAATCTCCATCAACTGCAAGATGCTATCCTATCAATATGGGCCAACATTTCTAAAGAATGCTTTCAGCACCTTGTTGAATCAATGCCACGTAGAATTAAGGCAGTTCTGAAGGCGAAAGGGGGTCAAACACAGTATTAGTATGGTGTTCCTAATAATCCTTTAGGTGAGTGTATATTATATATATATATATTAGTGCTGTCAAACGATTAAAATATTTTCAAATATTTAAAATATTAATGTCATAGTTAACTCGCAACTAATCATACATTTTTATCTATTCTAAATGCCCTTGATTTCTTTTTGTCCCATTTTTTTTCTCATTATAATAATAATAATAATTAATTTTTTATAGCGCTTTTCTAGACACTCAAAGACGCTTTACAGTTAATTGGTTTACATTGAAAAAAAAAACTAAGGTATAAAGACAGGGTTACATAGATAGCACAAGAAATGAAAACACATAGGTACAAGGACAAGCAGAGGCAAAGCAAGAGAGGAGGCGATGAAGGGGATGAAGATGAAGAACTGGGAAAATCTGTTAACAGGAAAAAGCAAGCTCAAAGAGGTGAGTTTGGAGGGCCTGTTTGAAGGATGTTAAGGTGCTTGACTGTTTGATGTGGTCGGGGAGGGCGTTCCAGAGGGTAGGTGCAGCAGCGGAGAAGGCTCTGTCTCCCCAGGTCCAGCGCTTAGTTCTGAAGGTCTTGAGTGTGTCAGCACCAATGGACCTGAGGAGGCGGCCGTGAGTGTGGCAGGTTAGTAGGATGGAGAGGCATCCATGATTTAATGTCAGTGAGGCAGGTTGTAAGGGTTGAGTGGGTGGAGGCTGTGATGGAGAGATAGAGTTGGGTGTCATCAGCATAGCAGTGGAAGTGGAGGCCATGTTTAGCGGAGGATCTGTCCAAGTGGGAGTATGTAGAGGATGAAGAGGAGGGGGCCAAGAACTGAACCCTGGGGGACACCATGAGTGACTGGAGTGGTAGAAGATGTGCAGTTGTTTATAGAGATATAAAGGTGTCTGTCAGAAAGATAGGAGGTGAACCAGGTTAGGACGGAGCCAGTTATTTCAATTTTGTGTGGCTGCACTGAGGTCTAGGAGGATAAGGATGGTGAGGAGACCAGAGTCGGCAGCAAGCAGAATGTCGTTGGTGATTTTGAGGAGGGCAGTTTCGGTGCTGTGTTTAGAGCGGAAGCCAGATTGGAATGGTTCATATAGATTATTGGAGTTGAGGTGTGTTTGAAGTTGAGTAGCAACAGCGCCTTCCAGGATTTTGGACAGAAATGGGAGGTTTGAGATGGGACGGTAACTGTTGGGAATGTCTGGGTCCAAACCAGGTTTTTTCAATATGGGGGTGATGGTAGCAAGCTTGAGAGGTGAGGGGACAATACCAGAGGCCAGAGAGGAGTTGATTATGTTGGTGATGAGGGGGGAAAGTGAGGGGAGGCAAGCCTTGGTAAGAAATGTGGGATAGGAACAAGCGGAGAGGTTACATTTTACATTACATTTTACATTTATTCATTTAGCAGACGCTTTTATCCAAAGCGACTTACAAATGAGAACAATAGAATCAGTTAAACTAACAGTAGGACAACAATATGCAAGTGCTATGACCCTTCTCAGTTTAATCTAACGCAGATATTTATTTATTTTATTTTTTTTGTTATAGAACAGAATAGAATAGAATAGTAAAGAAAGTGTTAGTATTACTGGATCAAGTGCTGTTGAAAAAGAAGCGTCTTCAGCCGTTTCTTGAAAGTGGCTATGGACTCAGCCGCTCTGGTTGAGTTAGGCAGATCATTCCACCAGCAGGGAACAGTCCAGGTGAAGGTCAGAGAAAGAGATTTTGTGCCTCTTTGAGATGGCACCACAAGACGTCGTTCACTTGTATAGCGCAAGTTCCTGGATGGCACTTACGTCTGAAGTAAAGACTTAAAGTAAAAGGGAGCAGAACTGTAGGCAGACTGTAGATATAGTTCTGTAGGCAAACGTCAGTGACTTGAATTTGATGCGAGCGGCTGTTTTTACTCTCTCTTTTATTTTGTCTCTCTATTGCTGTGAAAATAAGAGATATTCAAGAGAATGAATCAATAACACAGTTTGTTGATCAATTCCTGTGTGAATGAAGGATCTCATGATTCTCTGTAGAAACGTGTGTGTGTGTGTGTGTGTGTGTGTGTGTGTGTGCGTGTGTGTGTGTGTGTGTGTGTGTGTGTGTGTGTGTGTGTGATGTATGTAGTTGTCATGTGATTTCCAGCATTTATCATGTTATTATTATAGCTGTTGTCAGGGTTGTGTTTAGTTTTGCTGTTTTTGTTCATATTTGAGTTTCCTCTTGATCTTTATTCCTCTGTTTCTGATTATTGTTCTGTGTATTTATTTACACTCCTGCTTCTGTTCAGTTCAACACACACACACACACACACACACACACACACACACACACACACACACACACACAGTCCTTCATTAATGTTGGTCAACACTGTAAAAGTGAATCAACACCTACCAGTGCTACAATTTTCTAAATCTCATAATCATTTGTTAATATAATTAACCTCATAATCAGAGGTTACATTTTACATTACATTTTACATTTATTCATTTAGCAGACGGTTTTATCCAAAGCGACTTACAAATTATTAGTAATAGTGGCATTTTATGTATTCATTTATTTATTATTATGATTAGATTTCTTTTCTGGTTTTGAAATTTTTTTTTTCAGCACCATATATATATATATATATATATTATTTTTTTTTATTTTATTTTTCATATTAACGCATTTTGAGAAACGGTCTGAAATGAAGAACTATTTAGACAGCGACAAACACTAAACTCAAACATTGTATTTCCTTTCAGCGATCAGTAAAATCATAAATATATGTAGGCCTATATACATTTATAACAAATGATTTTCTTTTCACTTTTCAAGTGCAAATGTTAGGGTTAGTAATTTGTAACATAAACTATAAACTGATGGTCGTGTCAGGCGTTGCGGAAATGACGTAGTCCAGGCGGAAGTGGAGAGCCATTGCTATGGGCCGCTGCTGCTGTTGTGATGCTCCTCTGATGAAGAAAAGCTCATTTCTCCAGCAACATTCAGCATGAACTGATCGCTGCGCGGACTGACAGCTGTGATTGTGAGTGCAGTCCGCCGTGTTTTATTGATTATATGATCCGTAGTCTGTCAGTTTATAATGAAACGCACGAGCAGCGCCTGTAGTTTATCATCCGTGTTCAATAACAATCTGTTTTAGCACTTTGACACAGAAATCTTCCTCTCAACAATCATGAACATCGACTCGATTATCAATGTGTTTTAGTGCCAAACAAAGTGTAATTATAGAAATAATTGTAATAACCAAATAATTTTACAATTACAAATAATACATTAATAACTTATCAAAGTATTTGTAATATTGGTAACACTTTACAATAAGGCTTCATTAGTGAATAACATTAGTTATTATATAACATGACCTAAAAATGAACAGTTCTTCTACAGCGTTTATTAATCTTAGTGCATGTTTTGTTTAACATTTACTAATACATTTTAACCCCTCCTTGAACTGCCACCTTAACGTGGTGGAGGGGTTTGAGTACCCGAATGACCCTAGGAGCTATGTTGTCCGGGGCTATATGCCCCTGGTAGGGTCTCCCAAGGCAAACAGGTCCTAGGCGACGGGTCAGACTAAGAGCGGTTCAAAAACCCCTTATGAGAAAAATTAAAATGAGGACCGTGACGTCGCTCGGTATGGCGCAGCTGGGCCCCCACCCTGGAGCCAGGCCCGGGGTTGGGGCTCGTATGTGAGCGCCTGGTGGTCGGGCCTCCCCCCACGGGGTCCGGCCGGGCTCAGCCCGACGGAGCGACGTGGGGCCACCTTCCCGTGGGCTCACCACCTGCAGGAGGGACCGTAAGGGGCCGGGGCCTCGACAACCCGATCCCTGGACACGGAAGCTAGCTCTAGGGATGTGGAATGTCACCTCGCTGGCGGGGAAGGAGCCTGAGATTGTGCGTGAGGTTGAGAGGTTCCGACTAGAGATAGCCGTGCGTGGAGGATCACCTTGGGCTTGGGCTCTGGAACCACACTCCTCGAGAGAGGATGGACTCTTCACCACTCTGGAGTTGCCCATGGTGAGAGGTGGCGGGCTGGAGTGGGTTTGCTTATAGCCCCCCAGCTCAGCCGCCATGTGTTGGAGTTCACCCTGGTGAACGAGAGGGTCGTTTCCCTGCGCCTACGGGTCGGGGATAGGTCTCTCACTGTCGTGTGTGCCTACGGGCCAAACGGCAGTGCAGAGTACCCGGCCTTCTTGGGGTCTCTGGGAGGGGTGCTGGAAAGTGCTCCAACTGGGGACTCCGTCGTTCTACTGGGGGACTTCAATGCCCACGTGGGCAGCGACAGTGACACTTGGAGGGGCGTGATTGGGAGGAACGGCCACCCTGATCTGAACCCGAGTGGTGTTCAGTTATTTGTGCTAGTTACAGTTTGTCCATAACGAACACCATGTTCAAGCATAAGGGTGTCCACCAGTGCACGTGGCACCAGGCCGACTTTGTGGTCATCTCATCTGACCTGCGGCCGTATGTCTTGGACACTCGGGTGAAGAGAGGGGCGGAGCTGTCAACTGATCACCACCTGGTGTTGAGTTGGATCCGATGGCGGGGGAGGAAGCTGGACAGACTCGGCAGACCCAAGCGTATTGTGAGGGTCTGCTGGGAACTTTTGGCCGAGTCTCCTGTCAGAGAGATCTTCAACTCCCACCTCCGGCGGAGCTTCGACCGGATCCCGAGGGAGGCTGGAGATATTGAGTCCGAGTGGACCATGTTCTCCACCTCCATTGTCGAAGCGGACGCTCGGAGCTGTGGCCGTAAGGTCTCCGGTGCCTGTCGAGGCGGCAATCCCCGAACCCGGTGGTGGACACCGGAAGTAAGGGATGCCGTCAAGCTGAAGAAGGAGTCCTATCGGGCCTGGTTGGCTTGTGGGACTCCTGAGGCAGCTGACGGGTACCGGCAGGCCAAGCGAACTGCAGCCCGGGTGGTTGTGGAGGCAAAAATTCGGGCCTGGGAGGAGTTCGGTGAGGCCATGGAGAAGGACTATCGGCTGGCCTCGAAGAGATTCTGGCAAACCGTCGGGGGGAGGGGGAAGCAGTGCCCTACCAACGCTGTCTACAGTAGAGGTGGGGAGCTGTTGACCTCAACTGGGGATGTTGTTGGACGGTGCAAGGAATACTTCGAGGATCTCCTCAATCCCGCCGTCACGTCTTCCATTGAGGAAGCAGAGGCTGAGGGCTCAGAGGTGGACTCGTCCATCACCCAAGCTGAAGTCACCGAGGTAGTCAAGAAACTCCTCGGTGGCAAGGCACCGGGGGTGGATGAGATCCGCCCTGAGTACCTCAAGTCTCTGAATGTTGTGGGGCTGTCTTGGCTGACACGCCTCTGCAGCATCACGTGGCGGTCGGGGACAGTGCCTCTGGGATGGCAGACCGGGGTGGTGGTCCCTCTTTTTAAGAAGGGGGACCGGAGGGTGTGTTCCAACTACAGGGGGATCACACTTCTTAGCCTCCCCGGGAAAGTCTATGCCAGGGTACTGGAGAGGAGAATACGACCGATAGTAGAACCTCGGATTCAGGAGGAACAGTGTGGTTTTCGTCCAGGCTGTGGAACACTGGACCAGCTCTATACCCTCTACAGGGTGCTGGAGGGTTCATGGGAGTTTGCCCAGCCAGTCCACATGTGCTTTGTGGATTTGGAGAAGGCATTCGACTGTGTCCCTCGCGGCGGCCTGTGGAGGGTGCTCCGGGAGTATGGGGTCCGGGGTCCTTTACTAAGGGCTGTCCGGTCCCTGTACGACCGAAGCAGGAGCTTGGTCAGACTTCTTCCCGGTGCATGTTGGACTCCGGCAGGGCTGCCCTTTGTCGCCGGTTCTGTTCATAATTTTTATGGACAGAATTTCTAGGCGCAGCCAGGGGCCGGAGGGCGTCAGGTTTGGTGACAACACGATTTCGTCTCTGCTCTTTTCAGATGATGTTGTCGTGTTGGCTTCATCAAATCGGGACCTTCAGCATGCACTGGGACGGTTTGCAGCCGAGTGTGAAGCGGCTGGGATGAGAATCAGCACCTCCAAATCCGAGGCCATGGTCCTCAGTCTGAAAAGGGTGGCATGCCCACTTCAGGTTGGTGGAGAGTTCCTGCCTCAAGTGGAGGAGTTTAAGTATCTTGGGGTTTTGTTCACGAGTGAGGGAAGGATGGAACGGGAGATTGACAGACGGATCGGTGCAGCTTCTGCAGTAATGCGGTCGATGTACCGGTCTGTCGTGGTGAAGAAAGAGCTGAGCCGCAAGGCGAAGCTCTCGATTTAACGGTCAATCTACGTTCCTACTCTCACCTATGGTCATGAGCTTTGGGTCATGACCGAAAGGACAAGATCCCGGATACAGGCGGCCGAAATGAGCTTTCTCCGCAGGGTGGTTGGGCGATCCCTTAGAGATAGGGTGAGAAGCTCGGTCACTCGGGAGGAGCTCAGAGTAGAGCCGCTGCTCCACCACATCGAGAGGGGTCAGCTGAGGTGGCTCGGGCATCTGTTCCGGATGCCTCCTGGACGCCTTCCCGGGAGGGTGTTCCGGGCGCGTCCCACTGGGAGGAGACCCCGGGGAAGACCTAGGACACGCTGGAGAGACTAGGAAGAGCTGGAGGTAGTGTCTAGGGAGAGGGAAGTCTGGGCATCTCTGCTTAGACTGCTGCCCCCGCGACCCGGCCCCGGATGAGCGGAGGAAGATGGAATAATACATTTTAAATCAACAATTGCATCTGTTAACATTATTTATTCATTATTGGACCTGAGCTGACACAAACCTAACAGTTGTATTTTTTAGTTACTAAAAGTGATGTTATCTAATGGGATCTTATTGTAAAGTAAAGTATTAGTTACATTTTTTTCTTCAGTCAAACACCATTAATAATCTCACAGTGATTGAGCTGATTGAGTGTTTTGAGCTGTCATGGTTCGGTGTCTCTGAGACGGGAGTGACGTGTGTTTCTCAGGAGTGTGTGTGCGATGGCTGGGAAGGTGAAGTGGGTGACGGACATCGAGAAATCGGTGCTGATCAATAACTTTGAGAAGAGAGGATGGATCCAGGTGATGGACAGCGACGACTGGAACTTCTACTGGCAAGACCTCGTTTCATTTCATCCGTTCACACTGACACTGCAAACATGAACACACTGAAGCACTTGATCAGACCAGTACTAGGGCTGAATCCCAGTTACACACACATTACATGTTGTTCAGATGAACTGTTTGAACCGCTCACGGTGGATTGCGGTCGTACGACTGTGTCCTGAATGAAATACTAGTATGATACTGCACTTTATGCTCTGAGTGGGTGATTCTCACGAAAGCTTGCTTTTAAAAATTTCACAAATGTTTTTTTTTTTCTTCTGACATTAGAAACAAAGTCTGGAGAATTTGTGAACATTATTTTAAAAAACATTTACTTACAATTTAAGACCTTTTTGAACATCATTTCCAAAACTAGTCCTAAAACATCTCATTACTGCAACAGCCTGAAAACATCAACACAATTAGAAAAGCAAACATTTGCACATTTTTAAAAATGAGTTATTAACAGTCATGCACAGTTCCTTAAAATTCTGATAAAATATTTATTTTGAAGTTTTTTTTTATTGATTTCTCTCATTAATCTACAATTTTGATATATATTTCAAATATACATTTTCAAAATGATGTGACAAACCTGAAAGAACCTAATGTGTAGATTCTGTACTTAAAACCAAACTACTATTTGTCTATTAATTTAATGAACATTTAATTAAAAAAACTTAAGTTCTGATGGATAAATTTAACTTTCCACAACCCCATATATTTCCCAACTTCAAATAATATATCAAAATCAGATGTATATTTAGATTAGTGACGTTAAAAATACATTACAAGACTTACAGGTATGCGCTGCGCTTCCCTCCTCCATTGTTTTGCCGCAATGACTTCTGGGACACCAGGCGAGTACTAGCTCAAGTCTGCATTCGATGCATCCTCGGTATCAAGAACACATCCGGGTTCTTTCATGCGTCCTCTGTACTTGCGTTCTTAAAAATTTTGGGTCTGAACTTCGACGGTTAATGATGACGTAAAACGAGAACTCAAGGACGCAAGATCGCTGAAGAACGCATATTGAGAAACACCCTAAGAGATGCATTACACAGCTTACAGACGGATTCAAGTTAAGCTCCGCCCCCTTATTACGTGACAAGAACTCAACAACTCGTCTTCAGCACTTTCCATCGAAATAGGCAAAAATAAGCTATACCTGGAACCTCAAAGTAAGGCAAAGATACCTCGCCAGACATTGTGTCCACATGACAGGCCAGGTGTTGATGTTGACGAGGAAGAGACCCAATCAGCCGATGAAACAGGTAACGTTAGGCTATCGAGCTTATTATCCAGTAGGATTGTCCTGATTATTTGAATACATTTGATTATTAAAAAAGAAAAAGAAAAACTTTAGTAGCCTACATACAGCGGAGGTGATCAAGCAAAGTCTGGCATACTCACTGAAGAATAACTTTTGATTTTTAATAGACAAATAAATAAATAAAAACCCAGAGAAAAGGAGAAGAATTCTCATCAGATATCAAAATAAGAGTCTTCACACAACATATACCTGTTAAATAATAACAATAATAATTGTTTTAGTCTAGGGGGAGGGTCACCCAACTTTTGTATTCATGAAAACAGCAAAATTTTTCTGAAACCGAAATCACACACTCAGATCCACAAACCTGTGTCGGTGTGAGAAGGCAGAATCGCAACACACCCCTTCCACTACCAGAGTTATCCTTCCCGTCCAGATCCAATGCTACCACATCTTTAAATTACTATTAGTATTATTTGAAGTTAACATTATAAAATACGTAGACCTACACTACAAAAACTAGTTGAGGATAAATTCTTTAAAATTGGGCAATTCCAGCATTATGGAAGTGAAATTTGCAGTAAAAACTTGAAATATAAATTCTCAGAAAATGCATTTAATACCAATATAGTGAAACATCTGTTTATACATCCATACTCCCTTAATAAAATAGTCCAGACATTAGAAAAATATCAGTCTACATATGCGGTTTATATTTAATATGAGTGAAATACACATGCGTTACGGACGTGACACAAAAAATCTTTAACTTTTAGGTGCCAAAATATTTATTAGTAATTCAGATAAGATAATCACGACATGGAGGCGCCGGTGCGTGAACTGGAGCTCGTCTCATAAATGAACCGAAACACAGCGTATAAGGTAGCCTATAGAAAAAATATATCAATAGAAAGCTTGAAATGTCTTCTTTTAAACAGAACAATTCAAAACGAAAGAAAACAGACTGCTTTCTGCTTATGTAATCCGTATGAAATGTGCATTTCTCTCTGGCGCGTTCACTACTGCGAGTCAGCATCGTCAACTTTTCTCCTTGCTATATTTGACACATATATGTATATTTGACAAATTCAGAATCATTACTTTTGCTGGTTCTTTGTGACAGCTTTCTGTGCTTTATTGGCAGCGTGATAAAAATCGTGATACGAACCGAATCGTGGGTTTGGTCTTTTACAGCCCTAGTAAGATGAGAAAGCAGAGGTTAAATCGTTTGTCATGGTTGTAAAAAAAAAATGGCTATCTGAACATCTTTGCCAAGCGCAAACCAGTTTATTTTTTGGGTTCCGGTCGGGTGGACAAAGCAAAGAGTTAAAAAAAGACATATCAAATTACCCGAATCTTTTCAGGGAGCTTCACAGTACAGAGAATTAAAAACATGCTCTTACACTCTGAAACTGGACCAGGCTAACAGTTTTGTTTACATTGAGGGTAAAGTTACAAAGCTGCAAAATATAATTTCAGTGAGGGATGAAATTTATGTAGCCTAGAGTACCTTCAACAATCATGAACTTTTTTTTGACTATCCCCTTCCATCTTCGGCACTTGGTATTCATCTAGTTGATGACCTCTCAAGAACCACCAATTTCTGCAAGTTTGAGAACATTGAGGGGAAAGCTTTCTTAGTTCCTTATGACCGTTGTTTTGTTTTTTACACATATATGTGCTCTTGTTTTGTTACAGATATTTTGTACATTTGAATCATGAAAATTTTGAATTGAAAATGTTCATGCATATGACCAACTGAAATGTAAGAAGTGTCTTTAAACATCATGGGGCTCTAGGTTGTTGCAGTAAAAAAAAACATGTACCTGATAGTGGAGTTTGTGGGAGAAGGGACAACTGGACCTATAGCAAAGTCCTGGTACTCCATTCAGAGACTTGGACCGGTTGCTGAAGAGTGTCAGGATGATGGAGGCACCACAGACAGACAAAGGGTGGACCAAACATCAGACCAGAATTGTACACCAATCAGGTAAGAAGGTTAAACTACACTGTAAATGAACATTATCAAAAAAGATTGTAAAATCACTAATACATGACATGGCTTAATGCTTGCATGAATTAAATTCACGTACTTCGTTTCTTTCAACATCTTTTGACAACATTTCAATACAAAGGCATGCTACACTTCTGACATCTCAGAAACAGAAATGCCTGGAAGAAGAATTCACAAGTAAGTTGTCATAGCATATTTTACTTTAAGAATAGATACACTTAAATGTAATAATGTAATGGCTTGGAGCAACGTTTGGGGAAGGAAATTACATTGTAATTATTTTTTTTCTTTTAGTTGACAAACAGGCCAGTGTTATTACTTATCTAATCCTGCTTTGTAAAATAATCTAATACCATGATTTTACTCTTAGAAAGAAATCATACACATCAGATGATGAGCCTCATGATACCCCCCACAAAAATAGAAAATTATTAATAGAGAAAAAGTTCTGCCTACACCAAAAGCCCCACCTGCAAACATCAAGACAAAAGGTAAAAATACAATGAAACCAGTTAGATGATTGCTAGACGCAGGTGTATGTAACTGCTGAGTGCACTTTTTTTTTCCAGGTCCTGTTGTAAGACCCCTGCTCACACCAAGTAGAGCAGGAAAATCCTTCAGCAATTGTAAGTTTACGTTTTTTAAACTGTTATTTTTGTAAATATTTTAATTACATACAAAATTGACCAATTCCACCATTCTCAGCTCCAGATGTACCAGTGAGCTTCTCCCAGGCAGACGAGTCTATGCATGAACACCATTCAAGGTAAAAGAGCATTAATTGGTATATGGAGGAAATCAAAAACACATTCATTGCAAACGAGTCACAGCCTAACACAAAGTAATACAACATTTTTTTTCTGTATAATTAATTAGAGAATACATTCTCTGTCCCGAGACCCAATCAACACCCGAGACCATCTACACATCAGGGAAGTCTTTTAAAGTCAATTTCAGTCATTATTGAGGTATTACTTAAGAGCCTTGTGTACCAGTTTCATGCACTGTCATGTTAGTAAATGCAACTTACCAACTTCACCTTTCTCAGCTCCAGTTGCTCCAGTGAGCTTGTCCCAGGCAGATGAGCCCCAAGATGCTTGGGGTGAACACTCACATAACATTCAAGGTAACAGAACATTCGCTAGCACATGCAGGAAACACATACACTGCCAATGAATAACAGCCTAAGCAACACTAGGAAATGTAAAATTTTCTGTATAATCCATTAGAGGTCACAATCTCTGAACCGAGACCCTCAGGGTGCTTTCACATCTGTAGTTCGGTTCATTTGGTCCGGACCAAGGGGCGAAAAATTATACTTTGTAGCATTTTAAAGCGTTTTGGTTCCTTTTCACACCACACTGATCGCTCTGATCCGAATCAGTTTATGATTTGATAAAACGAACCAAAACGTAGTCACGTGACAAACTACTACTCAGAACGCATTTCCATAACTGCACTTCGTTTGGTCAGAATTAACGTGCGAGAAAATTCCAACAGAACTCCCGGAACTGGTAAACAAAGAGGTGGAAAATCCGGCAGACAACACACCGCTGTTTACTATGGAGAGACGACTGTGTGGGCTGATTGTATCCTTGGTCATATTTTATTATATTTGTCTACATCACTTTAGACAAACAATAATATTTGAATGAACCGAGGATGTGGCTCGAAAATAATGTAATAATTTGTATCAGGCTTCGCACCTCCTCACAACTCCAAGTTTGTCCTCGAGCTGCAAACTGTCAACAAACATTTCTCCTCATCCTATAATGCACAGCGCAGCTGACGACGGCAACTGGTTTAGTCCAAAAATGCGCAGTTCTTTGGCAGTTGGTTCTGTTCGAGGTCGGATCACGTTCTCACCACAAACGAACCGCTCCAGAGTTCGTTTCAAAGCGTACCGAGACCACCTCTTTCAGGAGGTCTCGGTACGCTTGTTTGGTCCGCTTTTGGTGCGCACCCGAGTGCGACTGCCGCATTCACACCTGCCCAAACAAACCGCACCAACGGGGGAAACAAACTCTAGTGTGATTCAACCTAACTAAATGAGGCAGGTGTGAAAGCACCCTCAAGTACCCACCAGGCAAGCACACAGAGTAAGTCATTTGTTTTTATAGAAAAAAGACTGATCTCAATTATGGCCAGAAGTGTAACTTTTTGAGATTACATTTTAGGTTCATATCTCTGTGGCTGGCTACATTAACTGCTTAGGTTAGTCTTAAAAGTTTGTCATCTAGTTATTTTCTTCAAGACAGGTCCTAATGTATTAAAGTCAGTTACATAAAGAGGTAGACTGGTCTGATTAGAATTGGAAAAGTAAGACTAATTACCCCTGGGTTAACTGCAAGTAAACTAGTTATAAAATAACATTTCAGTTAATTGAGGGTGGAGGGTAGAGAGACGAATCATTAATGTATAAAATATGTTAGCCGAATGAGTAATGTAACATTAACGCGAGTTAGCCGGAGAACTGCACAATGTAAAACACAAAAGTACATATTTTGAACACCCGGTAGAAAATATATACATCATTAAATAATCATACTTAGTGATAAAGTGTATACTGTCCCGTCTTTAATGGATAAGCGTTTTGTAAACCTCATTTAGACCTCATGGAGATTTTAGAAGCATTTTAGACTCGTTTAGGCTGTTCAGAGTCGATTTGAGAAAAAAATTACTTTATTTATTGCATGCTCTTTCGTCTTCATAACTTTGCAGAAAGCTGCATTACACAGTGCATCAAAGGGAATATTCGAAAAAGCATAATAGGGGCTCTTTAAATATGATCTGAAAATCTACAGAGGTTTGGAAATTTGAGTCTGGAAAAGTATGGAATATGGAAAATGTGTAAGAACCCTGTTAAGAGCTTTTTGTGCTTGCAGGGGCTTCTGGTGTGAGGCAATGGAGTTGCATCTCTGATCAATTAAAAATTAAATTGAAGTTCTAAATTTGTAAAATTATAAATTAAGTTTAATAAAGATACTCTCCCAGATAAACCAAACCTACTGTATTGCAGCTGTTGAGAGGGTGATTCTGGAGACACTACATGAACTGGACATGAAGATGAATCACCTGACTTCAGTGGTCTAGTCCCTTGCAAGCCGTTGTTCCAATGTTCCAGTGCTAGTGGTGGACAGTGAGGATGATGTCTTTCCTCTCACATCCATGGAAGATCTAGACAATCTGGAAAGACAATTATCTGAAAGAGGAATGATGCAAAAGATGGTTCACGAGTTCACATGTTAATGAAATCTGATGTAATATTATAATGCGTATTTGGCTTGCTGTCCGGGGGGAGGGCTTCGAGCTCGGAATTCGGCCCGACCCCAGAGTACTCCCCCCTATGAATGTATAGATCATAGGTATCTATGAGCAGGCCCATCTGAATGTGAGGTGATGGGGTGGTGGCGGGATGCTGAGAAATTTGTCATGAGACGGGAGGTAAGGGAAGGCTTTATTTATACTGGCTTCTTCTTGTGCTGATTGGATGATTACCTGAACATGCTCCTCCCGAACTTTGTTACATAAAACTTCATTTCACGAGTTCACATGTTAATGAAATCTGATGTAATATTATAATGCGTATTTGGCTTGCTGTCCGGGGGGAGGGCTCCGAGCTCGGAATTCGGCCCGACCCCAGAGTACTCCCCCCAAAAAGCCAGATGAACGCAGGACAGCGAGCGTAGAATTAATCCCCCCAAAATGTGAAGGGTATGTATTTACCAAGGAACGAGCTTGCCTATTCGACTGGGAAGGCTCTCGCGACGTCCGACGGGAACTTGGATGCTCACGGCATCGGACGGATGAGCCCGTTCTGCAGTTGAACTGACAGCTCGATGACGCAAGAATTATGCGAGCGTAAATTTGAGAACGAGTTTAACCGTTCACCCAGGAGGGCTCTCGCAGCATCCGACGGGAACTTATATGCTCACGGCATCGGACGGGTAAGCCTCGCTAGGTTGAACGGAGGGCGCCCGCTGGACTCGGTCGGGAGGGTTCGACCGGCGCTTCGACGGGGCTGGGGCACGGGAATAGACCCCTCGCGGCCCGACGAATGGGGAGCCCACCTAGCGACACGAGCGCGGCCGTCCGGCGACGACTAAGACAGGCAGGCTCTCACTGCAATTCGAACAGGAGGGCTCGACCGGCGCTTCGGAAGGGGGACTGAGCCCGGCCCACGAGCGGGGAGCCGTCACTGCGTGCGAACGGGGGAGCCTGCAATTGATTGTAAAAAAGTTATAATTATTGAAGCGAGTGTAAATACGGCGAGCAAAATAGATTCGGAAAGTGGGTTTGAACTGATATCGGTGCGGAAGGTGACGAAGGATGTGATGTTGCAGGTGATGGAAATGAATGATCTAATTAGTTAGGGCTTGGTGGGCGTTTCTGATGTGGAAGCGGCTGGATCTAATGTAAGTTTTGAAAGCTTCAGATGACCAGCGACCGAGGGTCTGGATTTGTTGATGGGAGAGACCTTTTTGTGCGGCTGTGGTAGCTGCTCCGATGCGGAATGAGTGGCTAGAGAAATGATCTGCTGTGACGCCAGCTTTGATGAGGACTGCTTTAAGGTGCTTTTGGAACCAAAATCTCGTAGCTGGATGATTGGAGTCGTTAGTGAAGAGTGGGTCGAGTGGGGATTTGGACGTGGAACGTTTGTACTGCAGGTAGTTAAAAAGAGCATGGTACGGTTGGATGGGAGTTTGTAAATTAAAAATATATACGAAGTGACCTTTTTTTGCTTTGTCAGTTTTACTTTGTTTGATGAAAAATGATATGGTTTCATGATCTACGATCTGTAGATCTGAAATTGTAGGATGAATGTTTGGGTCGAATAAGGAAGTGATGGTCAATTCGGAGCAGCGGAGGAAACCGAAGAATGCCAGGATGAACATAGCTTCTAATGTATAGGCGGTGTTGGTGGAGTGGTATCCTAGACGGAGTGATGAAATGCATCTGGTGAGTATATCAATTGTGATTGGTTGTCTGGTGTCTGGGCGAGTGGGGCGGGTTCTTTGGATTCCCTTAATTAGAAGGGACGTTTGGGAGTTATTAATTGCAGGTGCAGGTTTACCGTGGATTAATTTATGGAAGAATTGAATGCCGCTTAGATAGCTTTTGATGGATCCGGCTTGGAGACCTTTAACTGAATTAAGGTGCGATATGAACGAAGTAACTGTTAGAAGAGAGAATTCGGGAAACGGCAGGTTGTGAGAGAGGTGGAATGACTTGAACGATTTCCACGCGGTGTAATATGTTTGCAGGGTTCTGGGAGAAACTGCTTGGAGGATGGAATCGATGGACGTGTCCAGGAGGGATTTTAGCGGATGATTTATGGGAAGATCAGCTGAGAATAAGGAGGTACTGGGGTTGGAGTGGGGTCTGCTTCTGGTGCCAGCATCCTGAATTTCTGAAAAGAGAAACGGGAGAGAGAGTCAGCGATTTTGTTTTGAGCCCCTGGAACGTGTTTTGCAGTTATTAAGAACTGGTCACATGCGGAGATCCAGATAAGGCGTCTGAGGAGTGGCATTAACGCAGGAGAGCGAGAACGACCTTTGTTAATGCAATGAACGGTTGTTTCGTTGTCGCAATGGATTTGGATGCTTTTTGATGACCACTCTTTCCCCCATAGGGAAGCTGCGACAACGATCGGGTAGAGCTCGAAAAGGGCCGAGGAGGCTGAGGACTGGGGTGTGTCTAGGAGCTGAGGGGGCCAGGGAGACGCGAACCAGCGTCCTTGGTAATAGCCGCCGAAGCCGGTCGAGGGAGCTGCGTCTGTAAACAATTTGATGTCGAGGGGGAGAGAGATAAAGTCGTCGTAAAAAAAAGTTAAGCCGTTCCACTGGTTAAGGAAATTCATCCATAGTTTTAGCTCGTTTTGGGACTCGTCAGAAAGGAAGATCCGATCTTCCAGCGCGTGAACGGATGAAGTGAGGGCGAGAAGATGCGCGATAAAGGGGCGGCCCTGAGGAATAATGCGTATAGCATAATTTAGGTGGCCCAGCAGCGAGAGAAGTTCGCGTTTTGAACAATCTGAGCTGTCTGTAAAATTGGATGCGATTAAGATGATACGATCTATTTTTTCCTTAGGCAGTGAGGCCTGGAATTTTACTGAGTCCAAATTGATGCCTAGGAACTCGATGGACGTAGTTGGACCCGATGTTTTCTCCTGGGCTAACGGAATCCCTAGTTCGGCGAAAACTTTTTGCACTGTGAGGAGGTGAGCCTCGGGGATGGCGTTGTATGGTGAAATTATTAGGAAATCGTCGAGCAGATGGAGAAGATGAGGAATTGCGTAATTATTGGAAAGGATCCAACATATAGCTTCAGAGAGAGTGTCAAAGATTTTCGGGCTGCTTTTGCAGCCGAAAGTTAAGCGCACGGCGAAATAATACTTGTTCCGCCAGTTTACACCGAACAAGTGCCACGAGTCAGGGTGAATTGGCATTACTTTGAAAGCAGAGGAGATATCTACTTTTGCAAGCCATGCGCCTCGTCCGGCTATTTTAATCATGGTTATGGCTTGCTCGATATCATGGTAGTTGAGAGAATATTCTTCGAGAGGGATGAGACTATTGATGCTCGGATATGGAGAATTATGGGGGGCTGAAAGGTCTATTATCAACCGCTTTTTTCCCGAGAATTTCCTGGTAGCCACGCCTATAGGGCTGATGCGAAATTTGTCGAACGGGGGAGCCTCGAAAGGGCCTATCATAAACCCGGATTCAATTTCTTTTTTAATTAGTTTATCTACTACTTCAGGCTCCGCTAAGGAGGACTGAAGATTAGCGCAGATAATGTTTTGTGTGGGATGACTTTCTACGCCGGGTTTAAAGCCTTGGTTGAGACCTGTCAGCAAATAATTTGTGAAGTTGACATCTGGGTGGTGTGATAATTCCTTCGCCAGGCGGAAAACATTCACAGGAGTCGAGAGATAGTTTTTTGCATTTTTATTTACAGATTTTTTGACTGGGCAAACCACGCGGGCGTGTGCGCCGCCACAGTAATCACAGACGTGGAGAAAACGACAACGTTGTCTTGGGCATCTCCCTTCATTGAAGTTTCTGCAAACTTGTCTGTCGGGTGCCGTGTATGGTGCTCTGATCGAACAATCTTCTCTTGCGGGTCGCGGAACGTAACTTGTGGATTTTATGGCATTTTGCTCTGGGCAGGGAGGGATCGATGGATTGATTTGGGGGCATGCCGTGGTGACATGGCTTGTGGATCCGCAGATTGCGCAGGAAATGTTTCTACACCCGAGGAAGACTCGGTTATGGAGATCAGTGTCCAACGCTCCCCAATAGGGACACTGATTCCACTGGGAAACGCGGACGGCGCATTTTGCGGAAAACAATTTATGGTAAGTATAAAAATGACTACCCCCATAAGACAACGCGAGCTCCGCTATGATGGCAAGATAATCATTTAGCTCGCGCCGTCTATGGGGGAAAGTCGAGCATATAATTTCTGTGTAGCGGCTGAAAGCGATACAGAATTCGGCCAGTGATAATGTGCGTGATGTAACCCGCGAATTATTTTTTAGAGTGACTGAGATATCGCCACAGTCCACTTGGCGATTGGACTCGACTGGGGGAAACAAGGACAGGAGAGAACCCAAATCTACGTCTGCACCTGCGAGGATTTGGGCTCTGATGTTGTTCGTCACTGGAGGAGGTTCTGCGGCAACTGCATTCGGAGGGGCTGGCTGAGGAGTGGCTGAGAAGAGAGAGAAAGGAGAGCGCACTTGGAGTGGGTTAAAGGGAGGAAAAGTCGGGGCTGTGGCCGATTGCGGAGGCATCCTCGCGCAGAGATCGGCCCCCGGGATAGAAGGAGGAGGAATGGGAAGAGCATAGTGAGGAAGAGGAAGGGGAAGGAAATGCGCCGGCGATTGACCAGCTAACGGAGGCATCCTCACGTTAGGGTGAGCACCTGGCGCTTGGGAAGGAGGAAAACTGAAAGAAGTAGAAGGGAAGAAAAACATTTGGGGATCTTGTGTCAAAGTAGAATTGCTGAGATCTGGAGCATGAGGTACCACGGTGGGAGGGGCAGAGGAGAGGAGTTGACCCGGAAAGGTTTGGCGCCCTTCCGCGACTGGATCCGGGGCGCGGCCCAGGCTAGCGGAAGGTCTGCGACGACGTGGCGCGGGGGCGGGGCCCGGCGCTGCGGGTGAGGAAGGTGTAGACGCTGCGGGACGAGCGATCGGGACCCGGCGGGCCTTGCTCGTCCTAGCCGATGAGTTTGGAGCTGAAACAGAAGGGTGAGAAGATTGTAAGGTGACATATAAATCAAACAACTCTGCTTTTTTCATCCTGCGGGAAAAATTTGCATCTGAATTAATTAAGGCTTGTCTCAGCCCCTTAACTGTGGGAGGGATGTTTGGGGGCGCTGAAAGGTGGGAAGGCGCAGAGGAGGACGATGAGGAAGAAGATGAGTTCCTCGCTGGTGGTGGTGAGGGAAGTTTTCGGCGTCTCGGAGTGTGCGGAGAGGATCTAGAAGGCCGGCGACCCCTGTTAGAGGATGGAGGCTCGATGTTGTTAGCTGCTGGAGAGGAAAGGGCCGCTGGATCAGCGGTTTGCGACAGAGACATCTCCGTGCTGAACGAATCATCGTCGGAGGGGAAGAGCTCTAACTCGGACATGACGGCACGAAGGCGGAGTCCGATGCTGAGAAATTTGTCATGAGACGGGAGGTAAGGGAAGGCTTTATTTATACTGGCTTCTTCTTGTGCTGATTGGATGATTACCTGAACATGCTCCTCCCGAACTTTGTTACATAAAACTTCATTTAAGAATCATTGACATTTTTAGGTTTAACAACTGTAATGAAGAAAATTGTGTCCAGTATATTATTTGTGTTTTGTTTGTAATGCTTTGATATTACCTTTTATTTTTTTAAGGCGAACAGATTATCCATCAGTGGAGGACACACAATGAAAAAAACAGCATGGAGAATATGTTCCAAGGTCTTTGGTCCTGAAGCCCAACAACTGAACTGGTGTGGAAGGGGACAAAAGCGAGGGATAATGAAAACATACACTGTAAACCCAAACAGTTTAACTAACTTAAAATGGAAAGTACCTGTTACTCAAAATGTGCCAAAAAGTTTAGCTAACTATTATTTTTCAGTTTATTCAACATCTATCAGAGATTTAAATTAACAGTAATAGTTTTTTTGAGTTTTTACAACTACACTAAAGTTAAGAGTTTAGGGAACTTGAAAAATAGATTCAACCATAATCAAATACTTTAATGTCAAACATACGTCCTCTAGTGGCGTAAAAAAAAAAAGTGACGTCATCGCTGAACATGCACTCAGACGTATTCCAAACAGATGCACAGAAGTTCGCGCTCTGAGGGCGAACTGTTTGGATGGCTACAAACATATGCAAGTATTCAGCGGTTTCAAATAATGTTGCCATCTAGTTGGTATCAGCTACACTAACACCCACGTTAGGTTTTCCATTTTTCAAAATATTTAGAATAGAGCTACCAGTTAAAAGTGTACAAACATATGTAAATTTCTCTAACGTTAGGATTTTAAATGATGCAGCGCACATGAACATTTTTAAATCATATTAAGTTGTGTATTTTTTCTATACGTGAAGTCAGCTGCAGGTTATCTGGTGAAAGTGCGTGTTCTATCTCTTTTCTTTGTGTTATTGTAGTGAAGTTGTGTGATGTCAGTACAATTTGGTAGGTGGCCAATGAGCATTCGCCCATTGGGGCATATAAACCGTTCATTCATGCCTCCTGGTGTGTGTCATGGTTGAAAGCCCGCCCCTTCCTGTCGCAACTATGGATTGAGTGTGCCGTTGGGTGGCTGAGGGCTTGTGCGCGTGGGTGGCTGCTTACTCCCAGGTAGGCTTGGTACCATCTTGGGGTGTAGTGGGAAGTTTTATTTTTGTCCTGACTTGGGTTGTGACAATTTGTTTCAGTACGGTGTGCCTTCAGGGCTTCCATCGGTGTGGCATTGCAGCTTAACTGATCGGAACACCACCTGTTGCAATCAACAAGGCTGTTACATGATTCTCTTACGGTATATGTTGAAGTGTAACGATCGTATTCTCTGGTAGGTAAACTGGGATAGTACTTTATTGTATTATCAGGTGGGTAACTGGTCGATAACTTTGTTAGTCGTAACCCTTGTTTATTGTTTTGAAGATCTTCACGGATGCTAAAGTGGGTTAAGTGAGCAGTCGCATTAAACAGCGCGCGCGCTCTCTCTCTCCGCCACTCGCTCTTTAAAGCCACGCTGCTGCTTTCTACACACCATTACATTTAAGTCAAACATGTTTATGCGGGCTTGAAAGATTATTTTTTTTGTTATTTGATTCTGAGTGATTGTGTTTGCTTGGAATTATTTTTAGGTGTAATGTTATTACTGTTAACGTTGTATTTGGTGTAAGTTTCTGCCGCGGTCACAGTAGATCTGTTTGTTTCTCTTGAATGTGAATGTGTTTTTTTTCTTTAATGTGAATGTGAGTGTTTAGAGTATTTATATTTTGGGATGCATTGTAAATTGTTTATTTTCTTGTTGGTTTCCGTCATGTTAGAGTCAACAAATTGACTTTGAATGTTTCTGTTTTCTTTGTTTATTTAAATTTAGTTTGATTATCTATTTTTCTTTTTTTCTTTAGGAGCTGAGGACTTCCAGGAGCGGGCTGGTTGTCGGTTTCACCGCAGGTTTTGCTTCACTAAGAGTGTTATTGCAGTTTCATTGCCGTGTCACTACCATTGGTTATTTGCAGTGAATTTGGTGGGTGTACGTTGGGTTGGCGTGCTTCTTATGGTAGACCTGCTGCCAGCACACTAGCCTGCTCCTGACCGGAAGCCTCAGCCCCTGTGAAAGTTTATTGTGAATCTTGTGATGGTTTATTGTGAATCTTGTGAGGGTTTATTGTGAATCTTGTGAGGGTTTATTGTGAATCTTGTGAGGGTTTATTGTGAACCTTGAAGGTTTAATTTTGTCGCTTTGTCCAATTCAATCATGACCCATGTGAACTACTGATTTTAAATTATTGATCAACTTTTAGCTTTAAATAAACATTTTTGCACGGAAGCCCATGCCTCTTGCCTTTTCTAGGTGGAACGTATTTGTGTGCTTTATTTGGGTTGTTTTCCCCGTTAACCTGGGGTGGCGTAGTCGCTAAAATTGAGCCACTTGCTACATGTGGCGCAGTCGGCAGGATCCACAGGATTTTTTGGCAGAGGCGTGGGACCGTATAGTAGTTTGTTTTGTAATTGTGTTTTTTTCTTTTTTTTTTCTCTTTTGTAGGAATAAAGCAGCAGCGTGTGCTCTGGAGACGGTAGTTTCTGGTTTGACTCCCTTCGGTGACGTCCCTTGGGGTTGGGTATAAAATATATATATTTTATAATAATGGAGGGAGAATTACAGGAACTTAAAGAGCTGGTGGCTCAACTTCGAGCTGATAACGAGAGATTGCGACGGGAGGGGGCGTCTGAGTTGCAGGGGGCTAGTGTTGCTGGACCTAGCACCTCTGCCACAGGCCTTTCCTCCATACCTCCACCATTGACTGGTACTAGGAGGTGCCCAAGTTAGTGCATATAGCCGTCAAGGCAGAGAACTTGTGTATCACTCGTTTCTCGTTGTATAGCCGTTATGGCAAGAGCACTTGTAACCAGTGTTTCTCGTTGTATAGCCGTTATGGCAAGAGCACTTGTAATCAGTGTTTCTTATTATGTAGCCGTCAAGGCAGAGAACTTGTGTATCACTCGTTTCTCGTTGTATAGCCGTTATGGCAAGAGCACTTGTAACCAGTGTTTCTCGTTGTATAGCCGTTATGGCAAGAGCACTTGTAATCAGTGTTTCTTATTATGTAGCCGTCAAGGCAGAGAACTTGTGTATCACTCGTTTCTCGTTGTATAGCCGTTATGGCAAGAGCACTTGTAATCAGTGTTTCTCATTATGTAGCCGTCAAGGCAGAGAACTTGTGTATCACTCGTTTCTCGTTGTATAGCCGTTATGGCAAGAGCACTCGTAATCAGTGTTTCTTATTATGTAGCCGTCAAGGCAGAGAACTTGTATCACTCGTTTCTCGTTGTATAGCCGTTATGGCAAGAGCACTCGTAATCAGTGTTTCTCATTATGTAGCCGTCAAGGCAGAGAACTTGTGTATCTCGTTGTAGAGCCGTCATGGCAATAGCACTTGTAACCAGTGTTTCTTATTGTGTAGCCGTCAAGGCAGAGAACTTGTGTATCACTCGTTTCTCGGTGTGCAGCCGTCATGGCAGAGAACTTGTGTGCCACTTGTTTCTTGGTATGAGTGTCAGTTAGTCTGAATGATTTGAGTATGATGACGCCGATCCATTGTTCTCTGTATTCTCAGATTTTAGGTGCGGTGAAGCATATCCATTGCCTTTTTGTAAATGATTTTAAGTGTTGTCGCTATGGTGGTTTGTTTAATTTTGTCTCTACCTACTTTAGGCCCTGGAGTTGAGTGGCAAGGGTTTGCTTATCGTCGGGGCGACGACACAAAAGTAAGGGGTAGAATGTAGTGAAGTTGTGTGATGTCAGTACAATTTGGTAGGTGGCCAATGAGCATTCGCCCATTGGGGCATATAAACCGTTCATTCATGCCTCCTGGTGTGTGTCATGGTTGAAAGCCCGCCCCTTCCTGTCGCAACTATGGATTGAGTGTGCCGTTGGGTGGCTGAGGGCTTGTGCGCGTGGGTGGCTGCTTACTCCCAGGTAGGCTTGGTACCATCTTGGGGCGTAGTGGGAAGTTTTATTTTTGTCCTGACTTGGGTTGTGACAATTTGTTTCAGTACGGTGTGCCTTCAGGGCTTCCATCGGTGTGGCATTGCAGCTTAACTGATCGGAACACCACCTGTTGCAATCAACAAGGCTGTTACATGATTCTCTTACGGTATATGTTGAAGTGTAACGATCGTATTCTCTGGTAGGTAAACTGGGATAGTACTTTATTGTATTATCAGGTGGGTAACTGGTCGATAACTTTGTTAGTCGTAACCCTTGTTTATTGTTTTGAAGATCTTCACGGATGCTAAAGTGGGTTAAGTGAGCAGTCGCATTAAACAGCGCGCGCGCTCTCTCTCTCCGCCACTCGCTCTTTAAAGCCACGCTGCTGCTTTCTACACACCATTACATTTAAGTCAAACATGTTTATGCGGGCTTGAAAGATTATTTTTTTTGTTATTTGATTCTGAGTGATTGTGTTTGCTTGGAATTATTTTTAGGTGTAATGTTATTACTGTTAACGTTGTATTTGGTGTAAGTTTCTGCCGCGGTCACAGTAGATCTGTTTGTTTCTCTTGAATGTGAATGTGTTTTTTTTCTTTAATGTGAATGTGAGTGTTTAGAGTATTTATATTTTGGGATGCATTGTAAATTGTTTATTTTCTTGTTGGTTTCCGTCATGTTAGAGTCAACAAATTGACTTTGAATGTTTCTGTTTTCTTTGTTTATTTAAATTTAGTTTGATTATCTATTTTTCTTTTTTTCTTTAGGAGCTGAGGACTTCCAGGAGCGGGCTGGTTGTCGGTTTCACCGCAGGTTTTGCTTCACTAAGAGTGTTATTGCAGTTTCATTGCCGTGTCACTACCATTGGTTATTTGCAGTGAATTTGGTGGGTGTACGTTGGGTTGGCGTGCTTCTTATGGTAGACCTGCTGCCAGCACACTAGCCTGCTCCTGACCGGAAGCCTCAGCCCCTGTGAAAGTTTATTGTGAATCTTGTGATGGTTTATTGTGAATCTTGTGAGGGTTTATTGTGAATCTTGTGAGGGTTTATTGTGAATCTTGTGAGGGTTTATTGTGAACCTTGAAGGTTTAATTTTGTCGCTTTGTCCAATTCAATCATGACCCATGTGAACTACTGATTTTAAATTATTGATCAACTTTTAGCTTTAAATAAACATTTTTGCACGGAAGCCCATGCCTCTTGCCTTTTCTAGGTGGAACGTATTTGTGTGCTTTATTTGGGTTGTTTTCCCCGTTAACCTGGGGTGGCGTAGTCGCTAAAATTGAGCCACTTGCTACATTATGGATAGTTTTCTTCGACGTTTTGAAGCATAAAAGTAGTCTGAACTTAACAGGCCTGTCCGGTCCACCTGTCCACGCTGTTCCCGCAATTTCAGTTCCCAAGGTGAGACACGAACATTTTTGCTACATAATCCTTACACGAACATAGATTTTGTTTAATGAAAATTGCCCGGTTGACGCTAAATTTTGACGTAAATCTGAAGTTAAAGGTTATTTCATTGGCATTATGTGTTTAGGATTGTCACTGCCAGTTGAAATTCATGTTGTTGTTTTTTTTGGATAGTGATAGATAAGGTTGTCTTTTGTTTGGATGCATACTTTTTGTGAAAATTAAATGATGCAGTGCACATGCAATCTGTATGTTAGGCCTTTCTGTTTTTGTTTTTTTTTAAGTCGTTTATCTTTCTATACGTAAAGTAAGCTGCAGGTACGGTGTACATTTTAGGACATCCTCAGACCTCAGACATATGGAGACAAGGCATCATGCCTCAGACTAAAAGGCTTCAGTCATTGGACAAAACGGCATCGCGCCTCAGACTGAAAAGCTTCAGGTCTCAGGAAAAACAATGTCAGGTGTCAGGTCTCGTACAATTAGGCATCAGATGAAACAGCCTCAGACAAAAAGGCATCAGACATAAAGGCATCGGACGAAACGGACTCAGACTAAAAGGCATCGGACGAAACGGAGTCAGACTAAAAGGCATCGGACGAAACGGAGTCAGACTAAAAGGCATCGGACGAAACGGAGTCAGACTAAAAGGCATCGGACGAAACGGAGTCAGACTAAAAGGCATCGGACGAAACGGAGTCAGACTAAAAGGCATCGGACGAAACGGAGTCAGACATAAAGGCATCGGACGAAACGGAGTCAGACTAAAAGGCATCAGACGAAACGGAGTCAGACTAAAAGGCATCGGACGAAACGGAGTCAGACTAAAAGGCATCGGATGAAATGGAGTCAGACTAAGGCTACGTTCACACTGCATGCTCAATTTTTTGAAAAAAATCGATTTTTTTGCAAGGCCGTTCACATTTCCAATTAAATGCGACCTTTTGTGATCTCCTGTGTGAACGTGAAATTACCCAGAAGTGACCCGCATGCGCAGAAGAGTACTCAACGGTCAACGACGTCACTTGTTGTTTGCGGAAGTAGCTAAACTTGAACTAACTGTGATTCCCTCACACACACACACACACACGAGCGCGCGCAGCGACCGTTACACAAGAGCCAGACAGCAGCCGCTGACCCATCTAATATCAGATTCAGGACAGATAAGTTAACATAACGTGTATATATAATGGCCGTGGGCTTTTTTTTTTTTTTTTTTTTTTTAATTAACGGGCTCGTCGAGGTCGACCCGTTCGGCAGATTTACCTCAGCTCGACGAATATGCAGTCCGTTTTCAAACCGACGACTACAGAATTATGACGTTTTTCGCGTATCAATGACGTGCGGGTCGGATACATGCGACCTGGCCGTTCAGACTGAAGTCGCATTTCAAAAGATCGGATATGTATCGGATTTGGGACCACATACCCAAGTGGCCTGGGTCGCATTTGAAAAGATCGGATCTGTGTCGTTCAGACTGTCATGAAAAGATCAGATACAGGTCGCATAGGGGCAAAAAAATCGGAATTGGGTCGTTTCAGCCTGCAGTGTGAACGTAGCCTAAAAGGCATCGGCGAAAACAGACTCAAGTGGAGTTTGGAGATTCGCATTGCCCCGCCCCATATGACGTCACATGTACGCGGTTCATAGCTCGAAAGAACGCTTTAACTCCACGATAGTTTGCCAACATACAAACTAGCTAGTTGAAATATGTCATCTAACTTTTTAAATGTGCAAATAAAACTTGTATATATATGCTTTAATTAAATGTTACACTAATTATGTTGTATACAGAAGAGAACATGCATTTCACGAGTTTTGTTTAAAAAGTTAGATGACATATTTCAACTAGCTAGTTTGTATGTTGGCAAACTATCGTGGAGTTAAAGCGTTCTTTCGAGCTATGAACCGCGTACATGTGACGTCATATGGGGCGGGGCAATGCGAATCTCCAAGCTCCATCTGAGTCGTTTCGTCCGATGCCTTTTAGTCTGACTCCGTTTCGTCTGATGCCTTTTAGTCTGACTCCGTTTCGTCCGATGCCTTTTAGTCTGACTCTGTTTCGTCTGATGCCTTTTAGTCTGACTCCGTTTCGTCCGATGCCTTTTAGTCTGAGTCCGTTTCGTCCGATGCCTTTATGTCTGATGCCTTTTTGTCTGAGGCTGTTTCATCTGATGCCTAATTGTACGAGACCTGACACCTGACATTGTTTTTCCTGAGACCTGAAGCTTTTCAGTCTGAGGCGCGATGCCGTTTTGTCCAATGACTGAAGCCTTTTAGTCTGAGGCATGATGCCTTGTCTCCATATGTCTGAGGATGTCCTAAAATGTACACCGTATGCAGGTTATTTGATGAAAATACGTGTTCAATCTGTTTTCTTTGTGTTACGGGTAGTTTTCTTCGACGATTCGGTGAATAAAAGTCGTCTGAACCTAATAGGCCTTTCCAGTCCAGGTTGTTCCCGCAAATCTAGGTCCTAAGGTGAGACAAGAACCTTCTTGTAAATATAATCTTATTAGACTAACATTAATAAATTGGTAATGAAAATTGCCTCACTGATGAAAGTTTTGTAAATTTGAAGTTAAATGTTATTTCATCTGAATTAGCCCTATATGTTTTAGGATTGTCACTGCCTGTTAAAATTCAAAATTTCTTTTAAAAAGTGCCAAATAAGGTTGTCTTTTGTTTTGAAAGATTGTTACAAAAAAAGGATATTAAATGATGCAGTGCATATGCAGTCTTACAGTATGGCCTTTCTGAAAATGTGTGTATTTTTGTATAGGTGGAGTCAGCTGCAGATCATTTGATGAAAATTATTTTTCTTTGTGTTATCATTTCTTCGACCTTTTGATGCACAGGCCTATTGAGTCCACGTTCTTCCTATTGCAGTTCCTAAGGTGAGACACACATTCTTGCAAATATAATTCTATTACCAAATATAAAAATTTGTAACCCCCCCAAAAAATGTGCTACTGAATTAAATGTTTATTTATTGCATCTGAAGTTTAGGTTTCATTTAAATTATTTTTTATTTTTAGGATCTCTGCCGAGCAAGTTGAAAGTTACAGTTACAAAAATTGGGACTACTTCCAGGTAAATTTGTCTAAGATTTTTGTTTGGTGAATTAGAGGGATGGCTTGGGACTGTAAGCTGTGTACAGCCTCATTTCAATCCAGAACACACTTGTTCACACACATTCGATTGCAGCATAGTCATTATTCAAAAGTTAGTCCGTTGCCATGTTTACATGAAGACTGTGCATGTTCATTTTACTCATTTAATGCCCTGAAAACCCATTTATCTCGATATCACATAGGAGACAGTATTACACAAGAGGCTCAAAATCCGGAACCTTTAGTTTTTATCTGTCCAATTTGTTTATTTAAGCAGCCGTTCTCAGACACCACTCTCTTCAGGCACCTGAGAGTCCATTTAAAAAGCCATGAAGTGGTTGAATGTCCATACAAGAATTGCCAATTTAAAAGTAATGTGTACTTGTCATTCAATTCACACAAGAGCAAGAACCACCAATTTCATTCCACCTCAGATTATAAAGATGGTCTAATAGTCAGTCAGGAATCAGATGTACCACAGTGCTCTCATGCTACAGCATCTGACACTACAGAAAATGAACCTGGCCCAAGTAATGACAGCCTTGATGTAGCAGAGATGCAGTGTGATATTGACAAGTTGAGATGTCAATTAAAATGTAATTTGTCCTCATTATTTTTGAAGATGCAAAGCATCCTCCATGTCTCGGACACAGCTTCACAGGAAATCATTCAACACTTGAATGAGATATTTTCCTTATCAAAGCCAATAGTAAAAGAGACCTTAACAGATACACTTCAGAAACATAACTTGGCTGTTTCTAGTTCTGTTCTGGACGAACTAACGGAGGCTGTTATGGACTGCAATGTTGTAGTTAAAGCCACGTCAAAAGACTCAGATTTGTCTACTGCAAAGCGCAGAAAGGTCTTTGTCGAAAAAAATTACCCTCTGGTAAAACCTGTTCAGTATGACTTGGAGATGTCAGGGAAAAAATGGTTTATGTGCCTATTCTTAAAATGATTCAGGAGCTGTTCAAAAACACAGATATTCTTCACAAACTCCAGGAGTCTGTTAGTTTACCTGGTCACTATACATCCTGCTGTGATGGTTCATATTTTCAAACTAACACATTGCTTTCATCAGGAGAGTTCAGTCTGCCACTCCAACTATACATTGATGAATTAGAAATAGCAAACCCACTTGGAACATCAAAAAAAATCCACAAACTATGTGCTGTTTATTGGGTCTTTGCCAGCCTTCCCAGTAAGTATCGCTCAGCCTTGCATACAATTCAGCTGGCACTTCTATGTAAAGTAGCTGACCTTAAAAAGAGTGGGTATAAAGCTGTGTTCTCTCCACTGTTGAAAGACATTAGCATTCTTGAGGAAGAAGGTGTGTTTATTGAGTCATTAGGGCAGAATGTTAAAGGAACTGTCTTTTGTGTGTCTGCAGACAATCTTGCAGCACACGGATTGGGAGGCTTCACAGAATCATTAAGATCCGAGTATGCCTGTAGGTTTTGTTTAGCCACTAGAGATCAGATGAAATCTATGAGTGTAATTCAGGGGGATTTCCCCATGAGAACAGAGACCAGTCATGACATTCATGTTCGTGATGTTTTGCAGAGTGATACCCAAAGCAGTAAGTTTGGTGTAAAAGGAGACTGTGTGCTGCGTGAAGCATTGAAACATTTCCACCCTGTCACCGGATTTGCTCCAGACATTCTTCATGACCTATTGGAAGGTATTGTACCAGTTGAGTTGTGTTTATGCCTTCAAAAGCTGGTTAACAAGAAGTACTTCACTTTAGACTACCTAAACAATAAGATTGAATTGTTTCCTTATGAACACACTGACAAAACAGACAAACCACACCCAATACCAAAAACCTGTTTCACAAAAGGTAGTGTTGGTGGAAATGGTCATGAAAACGCCACCTTACTTAGACTGTTTCCTCTGATGGTAGGTAGCAAAGTTCCAGAGGGAGATAAGTCATGGGCTGTCTTAATGGATTTAAAAGACATCGTTGAGCTGTCATTATCACCAGCATTTACGGAAGAAACTATCCAGTATTTGCAATGTAAGATCAGTGACCACAGGCAGATATTTTCTGAGATTTTCCCTGAATCGTGTTTCCGCCCTAAACATCATTTTGTGGAGCACTACCCGAATCTTATAAGGCGTTTCGGGCCGCTAGTGCATCTCTGGACAATGAGGTATGAGGGGAAGCACAGATTCTTTAAAAGAGTTGTACATGACACCCAAAACTTTAAGAATGTGACTTCTACTCTTGCAACTAGACACCAGAACATGATGGCGTATCATCTGAGCTCACCATCATATTTTAAGCCACATACACATACTTCAAGTGTCTCTTCAGTGCTAGTCTCAACACTGCCTGATTGTGCTAAGGTTTTCATTCAGGGACAGACAACTACTAGCATAGTCTACACCACATCTAGGGTCACCATAAATGGCACTGACTATGCCCCAGGAATGTTTGTGTCTGTAGAAGCCTGTGGTGAATTGCCTCAGTTCTGGAGGATTGATGAAATCTTTCTTGTCAATAACAATGTGTCGTTGCTCTGCAGTTCATTTGAGTCATGGTATGTTGAACATGTGCGCTGTTATGAGCTGTCACCAATGCCAGGAAGACTCACTGTTTTTCAGATTTCGGATCTGAATGACACAATCACACTTGCTGCGTACTTCATTGATGGTCGGCTAATGCTGTCTCCCAGAAGATACATCTTGCAAAGGTATTGCTGAAGTTCAACATGGGTAGTTTAATGGGAAATGTTTCTGATCTGTGTTACAAAACACATTTTCAGATGTTGTGCATGTGATTGTTCATTTCTTTTTTTTATTACTACTCTTCAGTCCATAGAAAAATGGCAGCTTCCTCCTGTTTGATGCTTCGTGTCATTGTTGATGCGAGGACTACTCGGAAGATCACACTCGCCTCCTATCCTGAATCCACCGATGACCTGAAAAATGTTTTAAGAGAAAACCTGGACTTGGATAAGAACTTCAGCATACAATACGAAGACCCAGATTTCGATGGACAACTTGTATCTTTGGTGGACATCGACGAGTTGCCACCAAAAGCTACTGTTAAGCTTTTTTTTGATGGAGGAAGTAGTTCTACATCAACAACAGACAGTGAATTATTAACTGATGTTTCCACACCTGAACGTGTTTCAGGGTGGCCTCAAGACAATTTTCCAGTGCCTGCATTTTCTTATGAGGTCGAACACATACTTAGAGAAGGAAATTCTGCCTTTGAAAAAACAGGAAAAGTGCTGCAGCTAACCAGAGACCAGAAGCATGATGTCCTTGACAAATTAGCAGCTGCAATCTATAATTTTAAAGCCTACCCAAGTGACAAAGAGCTGTCAAAAGCAGCAGAAGCTCTGGTCACCAAACACCCATGTCTGAAAGAGCTGGGTTCAGACACCGGATGGTTTGGATGGAAAACTAGCATCAAATTTAAAATGGGAAACTTCCGAAACAAGCTGAGGAGAGCAGGATGTATGGAGGTTGCAGTGAACGCTGGAAAACGAAGCAAAAGCAGTCCAGACAATGAACCATCACACTCGAACATAAAAAGGGCAAGACGTGCCGAGGTAAACTACTTACCAGACTTCCCCCAAGGTCATGATTCTTCGACTCTAGAGCAGCAGAGGGTTGAAATTACAGAAGAAGTTCAGAAGGCTGAAAAAAATCTTGTTGTTGTTGATAAGAAGATGCAGATGACATTTGCATTACGCAGGAATGAGATCATTACCAGTCCATCACCAGTGAAAGAGATCCTTGGACGCTGGCCAGCTCTACGTTTGGAATCACAGGTATAATTAAATTGAATTATGTGTTTAAAGAATTTATTTAATAGTTTCAGTCGTTTTGTGACATGCTTTTCTTGTCTTCTGTTTCAGGTATGTGCTGAATTTCAGCGCATTACCAACCAGAATTTGACAAACACATTTTATGCAGAGCTAGACCGCCACAGTGTTCGCCTGATGACTTTATATCGACAGAGAGCAGCGAAGACTGGAAAAACTGCTGATGCACTTGCTGAATTTCTTAGGGTTCATGACTTAAAGGTATTATCGTGGTATTATTGTTGTTTAATGCTTCAACAGACATTGTTTTGACTGTATATACTGAATATTATCACTTGATCTAAATATATAAGTCTAACTATGACTTGGATTTATTATGTACTAAGTGATGAGTAAACCTTTTTCAGAATTTTTTGTATTTAATTTAGAACAGTGGTTCTCAAACCTGTCCTGGAGGACCCCCTGCCCTGCACATTTTGTATATCTCCCTGATCAGATGCACCCAATTTAGTTCTTGCAGTCTCTACAACGAGCTGATGAATAGAAACCTGTGTAGATGAGGGAGACATACAAAATTTGCAGGGTAGGGGGTCTTCCAGGACAGGTTTGAGAACCGTTGATTTAGAATACATTAAAAAAAACTTCTGATGTGTCTTTGTGTCCTTTTAAAGGGATAGTTCACTGAAAAATAAAAATTCTGTCATGAAATACTTGCTCGTTGTTCCAAATCTGTATAACTAACTTTGTTTGGATGAACACAGAGGAAGACATTTGGAAGAATGCTGGTAGTCAATGGGTTTGGTTATAAACTGGTAGTCAATTGTTTGGTTATAAACATAATTATAAACATGTGTTCATCAGAACAAAGACATTTATACAGATTTGTAACAACTTAAAGGTGAGTAAATGATGACACAATTTTTATTTTTGGGTGAAGTATCCCTTTAAGAGTCAGGACTCTTACCGAGATTACTTGTTTTATCTATGCCTTGATCAACGTTTTGGCATTCATTCCGTTTTAAGCTAGCATTGTTTGGTTTTGTGCTGGCTAAAATGTGTGTTCCACTTTTAACATTGTTTTCAATGTGAACTTTAAGGATCAACATGATGTACACACAAGGCGAACAACAGTGCTCTGTGCACTTCCTGTGTATCTGAGAGAAGACACTTCAAAATTCTTTAAAACATGCACGGTAAGTCACTTATTCTGCATATTTTGTAGGATTATATGTCAACATTTTTTTTCACACTGGTAAGATAGCATTTGGTAATTGTGTTTCAATACTTTTTACATCCAGATTGAAGATGATTCAGAAGAGCCAGATGTTGATTCATCAGTTGCCCTTTTGACAGTCGTCCGAGAACTCCCAGACATTGCTGTTCAGTACAATCCAGAGAAGATTTCGATCATCCTTGAGAATGAAGTTGTCATAACAAACCTTCAGAGACTCTCTGATGCTTTCCTTTTGATGTTTTTCTTAATCTATGCATTGGATCTCTCATATCCAAAAGAGATGGGCAACACATTTGAGTTTATTCAGAAGGTTCTTTTGGGTCTTGATGATGGCAAACTTAAGCCAAGGGTGCTGGCTCTAAAAAATGACTTGCTGATTCATGCACAGTAATTTTATACTGTGTGCCTGTGTTGTGTTGTTTTCTTTGGCATATGTGACATCAGGCATATGTGCAAGATTTCAACAAGACAACAATTGGTGCTCTGCCTAAAATATAAACAAAAACAAAAATAGCAATTTCTTCTGTCACAAAGTTAAAAAAAATTGAAGACAGCAGATCAAGAAAGCTTAATTCTGCTTTGTATTCATTAAGGTAATATTTTAATTTATTATTTTTGACCAGGTGTGCCTTTTTTTGTTGCACAGAACTGTTGTCACAGTTTTTGTTGGCATAATGGCTGTTTAGGTAATATTTCAATGTATTTTCTTTGACCTGGTGTAACTTTTTATTGCACATTACTGTTGTCATTAATTTTGTTTGCATAATGCCTATTCCTTTAGGTAATATGACAATTGATTTTCTTTGACCAGGTGTGCCTTTTTTTGTTGTTGCACAGAACTGTTGTCACAGTTTTTGTTGGCATAATGGCTGTTTAGGTAATATTTCAATGTTTTTTATTTGACCTGGTGTGCCTTTTTATTGCACAGAACTGTTTTAATTTCTCATGTTTTATAATAAAGTTTTGCACTTTGTTTAATGATTTCAGATTTGTAATTTGTACTGTTAAGTTGTAAAATGTATATATTTGAGTACAGGAAACTTAAAAAAAAACAAGGCAATCAGTTGCCACAAAATATTTAAGTAACATTACTACTACAATTTAAGTTACGTAAATTATATAATTTAATTTAATAACACTTAAAGTTCTTTAAAGTAAGTTTAGATAAATTAAAAGTGTTGATATATATTGGAGGGATATTTTAATTAAGTGAAATAATTAAAGTTGTCAGTACTCAAAACTTTGAGTTGCATTAAAGTAAAGATGAGCAATACACTAAATATATATTTTGATTTAAATGAATGTTTATTTATAATTTACAGGTACACAAAGTAAGTAGCTATATGCTTACTGATGATATTTAAGTTTGCAAACTTACAAAAATAGCGGCAATCAGTTGCCTCAATTTTTTTGAGTTAGTAGAACTTATCCGGGTTTACAGTGTATAGGATCACTCTTAATAAGGTACGTCCAAAATGTCTTACAAATATATATATATATATACACACACACACACACACACACACACATATACATATATGTGTGTGTGTGTATATATATATATATATATATATATATATATATATATATATATAGCAGCCATATGCTGTTTAAATGGTGTAAAATGTTGTTTTACAGACTCATGAACGGTTTAGATATGGACATTCATGAGGTAAAACAACAACTGGTGATAAGTGACAAAGAACCGTTGAATTATAGCTAATGCACGTTTATAGTAATTTATTCGTAATGTTTTACAGCAAGTCTGTCGTCAGTTATTACTCTTTTAAATTTAAAGAACAGTTTGTTAGAACTTAAAGGAGTAACGTTAGACCTAATCCACTTCAACAAACCATCAACCGTTACCGCAAACGCTAAACGTTACATGATTAAACCACAGAAACACATTCGTCGCAACCTTAATTAAGTTAGAACTTTATCTATTACATTTATTTGATATAAAATCAAACATATATTTGACTGACCATACATATTAATAACAATTAATCAGATTAGCTACGTACCTAGTTTTCCCGCTGGGACAGCCGTCTTCCACGTGTGATGTGCTGAGGATCTGTGGAAGCACATGCGCTGTAGTCCAAAAGAGTCGATTTCCTGAATCTGACTATCCCCATATTTGGAGTAGACGCGAGTACGATATTTTTGTTCTTCACAAAACAAATGGTATATTTTTCTAATGTATTATCATTACAGGACATTGAACGTCTCAACCCAATTGGTGGTTGTGATCTTTCGCACCTCTCTCTCATTTCTATTTGACAATAAAATAATATTCGACCCTCCTGACTAATTTGGGCAGTCACACTAAAAGAGTCTGAAACTTATTATATGAAAGACAATAGCATACTTACTTGTATCTCCCGAACTATCCTTAAGCAGTGTGGAAACACACGGGTTGAAACCCTTTTCTGAGAATATACTATCGGTTATCTACTCAAAATATATGTAGAAGTTTAAAATGTTAGCATTTGTTGATGCGACAGGCGCGCATTTGTTGATGTCTGTCTAGTGGCCGCATGAACAGACTTTGGGGAGAGCTGATGATTCTATAGCAGGAAGCATGACCTCTGACCTCCTCGATTTTGGAGGCTTTTTTTGTTGTTGTTGTTAAAGACCTTACAAGTGCTCTTTCCACCTGGGAAAAGCTATCCCAATATTTACCCTCGTTTTGAATTTGCTGGTTACGTTTCCTTTTAAATAAAATTTTTGATTTTTGGCTATGATGATTCCTTCTCCTGTGGCGCTGCATAACTATGATCCAGCATTATATTGTGCCGTACAGTTCAGCCTTTCAGATGTGCCGGGGCCGTGACCAGCGCCTCTCACTGATCTCCTTGTCCGCTTCAGCCGGTCTCAGTCAGCCGGCTCTGCACGAACACGCGTTGATGATGACACGTGTTGAGGTAGGCTAGTGCTTTTGGTCCCTCTTTGCTATTATAGTTTTTCAAGATGGCGGAACGACATGGAAGCCTCCATGGACTTACCCGCCCCATGTAAATAAAGATAAGAAATTAAGTCAGATCATTGGCAGAGGTCATTTTACACCAATGAAAAGACAATGATTTTAGCTAATAAAATACATTTAAAAAACTACTGTACATTTAATTTCAGATGTTTAAATGACAAAATACCATTCAAAATACCATTCAATCAACTGAGTCAATCTACACATGAGAGACCTTCAAAATTATCATAGTCATAACTTCAGGGGTCAACAGCTTAGGTCAGTTGGCGAAAACACTACATGTGTAAAAATCAAATACTGTATTACACTTTACAAAGGATAATCTAGCTTTAAAGTTAGAATAAAAAGTAAAAATCCAAACATATCTTCATACCTGCTGTGTTCTGACACAAGGCCATTCACTTGTTCTTTTTGTTTTATAAATGTATTTTATTAGCTAAAATCATTGTCTTTTCATTGGTGTAAAATGACCTCTGCCAATGATCAATTATACTTTAGGTCACCGTTAAACAAAATCATTACAGTAATCTTCTAAAAGATAAATAGAAGATGTGTATGTATTCAAACTTTAAAGATTTAATTTAAACAATGTTTTGATCATTGATTAAACTTTTACGATTATGATTTGAAATAAATTTAGTATGAACAAAATGTTGGCTCTGGAAAGGCGTTAGCAGACTAACATGACATACGCTCTGACACGATGCACAGAGGCTCGGTCTGTCACCCGATATCCTGAAGCTATCATTATTGTCAAGTAACTTCTTTCTCTGAAGACGCAGCGCTGATCGGAAGGGCCTTATAAGCAGCCTATCAGTGGGACAGTCTGAGGGTTTCTAAATGTTTTCATGGTTGCTCTCTCTGAAGATAGGCCTATGTGGTCATTTTCTCACAGATACAACTTAAGGAATTATTGAACATTTCACAGGCGTGAGATGACTTGTGACGCTTCAAATGTCAAATTATTTTACATACCCATGATAAAAAAAAAAACATACTTTAAGTTCAAGTCAAGTTTTTCCACAGACCATCGTTGTAGAATATTTGTTTTTATTAAGACTTTTAATAATGTATTTAAAACATCTGTTATTTTTAAAAGATATCAGTTAAACTTTTAAGATTTTACTTTGAAGTAAATTCAGCACAACATTCACAATGTCTCATCCCATCACTGAATACACTCCTCTGAGTCAGAGATGCTGGTGTGAGAGAGAACCACTCTGTGATTTATGTTAACTCTCTTAAGAGCTTCTTGAACATGTAAGTTCAAGAGTTGCAACTCTCTAAACATGTAAGATGAATTTTATGTATTCATCTAAAACTAAAATAATTGGTTTCAGTAGACTTTTTAGTAAGATATTTATTTTATATTATTGTATATTATATTATTTGTGTGAGATATACAACATTATTATCACTTTCACTGTGCTCAGGAATGTGGATGGGGGATCCTGTTTCAGATGTCAGAGCTCACATGTGAAGGGGTCGCGCACAGACACACACACACACACACACACACACACACACACACACACACGTCTATATTACTAACGGGACTATTGCTCTACACTGGCCAAGAGGGGACTAGTGTTTCTAGCTATTTTGAAGAAACAAAAATGACATACAAAATTTTCTTTTAAGCTCTTTTTTTCGTAATATAACTTCAAACAGGTTTTTTTTTTTTTTTTTTTTTTTTTTTTTTACATGCCAAGTGGGGACCTGAAACTCTGAACGATCTCTACCTATACAAGAGGGGACTCTATAGCCTGCAATGGAAATGTGTGTGTGTGTGTGTGTGTGTGTGAACAGTGAAGTGAACTGGCAGTGAAGTCTGCCTTCATTATGTAACTATATATATATCAGTTATCAAAAATTTAAAAATTAGAATTTTTTTAGGAAAGACCATTTAAATCTACAACGGGGTAAAAAATACAGACGGCCCGGCAGCAACAGTTTAAAAGCAGAGGTGAGAATATCCTCTTATCATTCATAATATTATTTTTCTTATTTAACGCTCTCTCTTCATAGATACTTTCTATGCTTGGTTATGCAGTCCCTAACAATTTACTTGTTACTAATTTTCTTAATAATTTCTTCTGTACCTCAGTAGCAGTTCCATACCAACAAATAATACAGAATATCATAACACTTTCGATGAAATCACTATCAGACATCAGAAGCTTTATGTTGTGGACATTACAGGAAAGTTATTGCTTTAAGAAATTAATTCTCTGTTGTGGCCTATTAATTAAGTTTCCTTTGTCTCTAGGATGTTGATGTACAGAGATATTCAGTGTTTGAAATATCGCTCAATTTAAATGCAACCAAACATGTGTCGCTCGTTACCATCCAAAAGTGGACCTTTCTTGAAGATCTAATTCAAAACTGTTGAGTTGACTTGCTTCATCTGGTCATTTTGAAGAAACAAAAATGAAATACACAATTTTCTTTTAAGGTCTTTTTTCATAATATAACTTCAAATATGCAACAACGACAACAAAAAAACCTTAAACATGCCAAGATGGAATCTCAACTCTGAACGATCTCTCCCTATACAAGTGGGGACTCACAATAGGCTGCAATGGAACTGTGTGTGTGTGAACAGTTAAGTCTGTCTTTATTTTGTAACTAATATATATATATATATATATACACACTGTAAAAATGTTGCTGTAAATTTTACAGTAACTTACTGGCAGCTGGATGACAGTATCATTACTGTAATTTCATTTACCATAATAATAATGTATACTGTATTAATTTTTGGTGTGGTGTGTTTTGGTCACACAGGGCCTTCGAGCGTGTAGTGTCGCAGCGCAGTTGCGTAGAGTGCTTAGCTGCTTGGCTCTCAGGTGCTTCGTCTCTCTCGCTTCCAGCAGCTACCGCCATCTATACTCAAGGGAGTGAAGGGGAGGCAGTTATGTAAGTCCAACTCACTGATGGTTAGAGCGTCTCGTCGGTCAAGACTCTCATGCCACCTCCACGTGGTGCACCATGGCAAACTGGGTTCCTTGCGGCCCCAGGCTAAGTGCATGAGGGATCTCGGAGTAGTCTGGAACCCCAGAGGTGCTGAGTTCATGGCCCACCGGCGTGTGGACATGCCCTGACTCTCACCAATCCAGATCCCATCTATGGGTTAAATAGCTATATGCCATCTTGGCAGCAGGAGTTGGCAGTCATGGTGCGAGCGCAGTTGAAGGATTCAGCTACCGGTCTCCCATGGCAGATAACTGAGCGGAAGAATTGTCTCACGATCAACGATCAGGGATCAACACCCAGTTAGCGGGTACTGCGGGGCAACCCATCACTGCTCCAGCTGTCGCACACTTGTGCTCCGCTGGTGCTTGCAGTGCTGGGTCCAGAGGTGGATGATTTGTTCTGGGCATGCATTCATCCACTAACTTTTCTGCCCCGGCGTTTGACGTTTCAAGCATCTACGATGGAATTGTCTGAAAAAAACTCTCAGCGACTGGCAACTCGGGAGCCCCCTGTAAACAGGGGTGCTGTCGTTGCTCGGCAGGGCTCGCGTTCTAGGCAGGCGCGTCTCGGTCGTCATCCTGCTACTGCCTCCCAACTGCGTTTGGCTTGCTGGAATGTCCGCTCTCTCGGGGTGACTTCCTGTCTCGACGGAGTCCATCCTCGGAAGTCTGCAGTTATAGACAGGGAACTCCTACGACTCAGAGTGGACATCGCAGCATTAAGCGAGACATGGCTCACTGGAAGTGGCTCTATACGTGAAGCTAACTTTACGTTTTACTGGACTGGCTATCCCGACAATGAAAGACCAAAGCATGGAGTGGGTTTTGCCATCTGCAATAAGCTGCTATGTTTCACTGAAACTCCCATCTCCATCTCTCCCAGGCTGTCGTCACTGCGACTACACACCACCGCGGGTCCAGTGACATTACTTTCTACCTACGCCCCGACCCTAACTTCGTCAGACGATCAGAAAGATTCTTTCTATCTCCTGCTGAGTGAAACTCTTTCCAACATTAGTCGTGGCCACCGCATATTCATCCTTGGCGATTTCAATGCTCGTGTGGGTAGTAACACCACCGCCTGGCCAGACGTGCTGGGTCCACATGGTGTGGGCTCATTGAATGACAATGGACAGCGCCTCCTCGAGCTTTGCGCTACACATAAGCTGTGCATCCCATCATCTTTTTTTGAAGGCTCAACATGGTCCAAGATGACATGGCAACACCCACGCTCTAAACGCTGGCATCAACTTGACCATGTGATCATCCAAAGAAACCACCTCAAGGACCTCACTCATGTCAGGTCTATGCACTCTGCTGACTGTGACACAGATCACTCACTTGTGCGCTGCAAGATTAAACTCAATCCCAAGAGAATCCACCTGTCTAGTCCAAAGCCGTCTCCGACGTTCGACATTCTTGCAACCAAGTCAAAGGAAATCTGCCAACAGTTTCAGGCTTCACTGCAAGCCAATTTTGTTCTTTCCGCCCCCACCCAGGATGCTACATTGGCCTGGCTGCGCTTTCGTAACATAGTTAGGGATTGCGCACTTTCCAGCTTTGGCAGACGCACCCGAAAACAGCCTGACTGGTTTAGGTGTCATGCAGACACTCTCCTTCCATCTCTTGCGAATAAGCGTGCGGCACGCCTGGCTGTCAAACAAGACTCCTCCCCTCATACCATTGCTCACTGGAAACAGACCCGCTCAGAGGTGCAGCGCCTAACACGGGAGGCAAAACACCTCTACTGGGAAAGCATCTGCAGACGTGTAGAACATTGCTCTGCCACTGGTAATACTGGTGGTATGTACCAGGGGCTTAAGCAAGCTCTAGGTCCTCCTGTGAAGAAGTCCTCCCCTCTTCGATCTGCAACAGGTGAAATACTCACAAACCTCGACGATCAGCTAAATCGCTGGGTGGAACACTACAGTTCACTGTATGCTGAGCCTGTAACAGCTAGTGAAGCTGCTATAGTATCTGCTGTTCCCCAACTCCCAATAATACTTGAGCTTGACAACATCATCACTCTCAATGAGGTTAAAAAAAAACCATAAGCCTTCTGAAGAAAAACAAAGCCCCTGGTGTGGATGGGCTTCCACCTGAAATCTTCTTTAGTGGTGGCAACACACTTGCCGTGGAACTCCATCACCTCTTTTCAATCTGCTGGACTGAAGGCACCATCCCAGACGAATTACGTAATGCTAACATAGTTACTCTGTACAAGAACAAAGGGGATCGCTGCGACTGCAACAACTACCGTGGCATAGCTCTTCTCTCCCAGCCTGGCAAGGTCTTAGCCCGCCTCATCCTCCCACGCGTACAGGTCATTGCAAACAGGATACTTCCGGAGAGCCAATGCGGTTTCCGTCCTGGTCGTTCAACCATTGACATGATTTTCTCAGTTCGCCAAATCCAAGAGAAATGCATTGAGCAAGGTCGGCCATTGTATGCAGTCTTTGTCGATTTGACTAAGGCCTTTGACTATGTCAGCAGGTCCGGCCTCTTTACCATCCTCCGTCAACTGGGCTGTCCTCCCAAACTCTTGAAAATCATACAAGAATTTCATGTTCTTATGAAGGCAACAATACAGTTTGAGGGCTCTCGCTCTAAGGAATTTCCAATTTTCTGTGGTGTAAAGCAAGGTTGTGTACTAGCTCCAACTCTCTTTGGTATATTCTTCTCCGCTGTCCTGCGCCGTGCTTTCCCTGTCCCATCAGGAGTGTTACTTCACACACGCAGCTCTGGCAGTCTCTTCAACCTAGCAAGACTTCGTGCAAAAACAAAGATCAACCGCGTCCATATTCGGGAACTTCTATATGCAGATGATGCCACCTTCCTTGCCAACTCTGAGACTGAGCTGCAGGCTATGTGCTCCTCCTTTGCTGCTGCTTGTGAGGAGTTTGGATTGAAGATCAGCCTTGGAAAAACAGTGGTCTTTGCCCAACCTGCTACGCTCTCACCCACAATCACCATCAACAATAGCACATTGACAAATGTCACAAAGTTCACTTATCTGGGTTCCACAGTCGACACCTCCAACAGTCTAGATTGCGAATTGGACATACGTATTGGGAAAGCATCAACAACCTTCGGCAGGCTTAGTGAGAGAGTGTGGCAGAACAACTCACTGTCTCTCAACCTAAAAATAAAAGTTTACGAGGCCTGCATTCTCAGCACCCTCCTGTATGGCAGTGAAACTTGGTGCCCCTACCGCAGGCATGAACACCGTCTGAACTCCTTTCACTTTCGTTGTCTACGATTAATTAATGGCATAACTTGGAGGGATCATGTTCCAAATTCGGCTATCCTTTCCATGACCAAGAGCACAGACCTCTACACTATGTTGCGCACCCGTCGCTTACGGTGGGCTGGCCACACCTACCGCATGGATGAATTCCGGTTACCGAAAGCAATTTTGTATGGAGAAATTGCTGATGCCCCTCGCCCAGTCGGCCGGCCGAAGCTCCGCTACAAGGATGTCCTGAAGCGTGACCTTTAGTCGTTCGGCCTCCCAAGCCTCAACTGGGAATCGCTTGCTGGTGACCGAGCATTGTGGAACGCTTCTATTAGATCTGGTGTCAAAAGATCTTGCCAGCAGTACAATGACTTCCTTAACAGTAGAAGACTGAAGCGCCATACCAATCGTCGTTCTCGACGCAAAGGGCCTGAATGAATGAATGAATGTATTAATTTTTACAGTACGAGGACCGTATTTTTATTTACAGTATTAGAATTGATTTCATATTACAGAATTAGACTTTTTTGTAGATTTGAGTTTAGCTTAATTTACTTTATTATTACAAAATTAATTTAATTTTAATCTACATGTCACAGGTAAGGTTGCAATAAAGTTGATGAAACGGATCTAATCGCAGCAGTAAAAGTTTAATTTAACATAGAACTCAAAATACTCCGAAAACAAAACCAAACACAGAGTTTAAAAAGACAAACCAATTAATGAAATTAACAACAGGTGTAACTGATGTTTAACGAATGAAAAACCACTACAGCACTGTAAACTATACGTTTTTTTACCCCCAAAAAATTGTCATTAAAATATGCTGTTTCACTGTTTAACCGTTTCATTGTTTAACATTTACTTTAAAAAGTACATTCTACAAATGTGTTTGAATTCATCCCCGTGTATTTGTAACATGGCTAAAACATGGCATGTCCAGCTGATCTGTGATTTTGATAGGCATTTGGTGCCATCAGCTTTATTCTCAGAATGCATGGAAAGCATTTTCTGCCAAATTTAAATAAATAAATTAAATGATTAAAATGAAAATTAAAACCAGATTAACAATTTCATTACAGAAAACAGTCCGCAAAAAATGTGATTGAGAATTGAGAATGAAATTAAATGATTTCATTTTCACAGCATTATCCCTGTCAAATTGAAAAATAAAATGCAATTGGTGATTTCACATTTCATTTCCACTACAGTCTCGAGGCAAGACTGCCAATATTAAAATGAAAAGCCAAACGTGAAAAAGAAACTACAAATACAGTTTTTACAATGCTCTTTAGTAACGCTCACGCAATAATAGTGACACAATTCAAATACAAATGTAAATTTTCGTTTTCATTTTAATTCCTCTTTTATTTCACAGTTTTCATTTTCAAAGACAACCTGCATGCAAATTATATGTTAATGAGTGGGTGTGGCTTATTCTAGCAACGGCGCTGAGACACACCTTCTACAGCGTAGAGGCTTCGGCGTAGGTCCGACGCAGAAATGTAAAACAGGCTTAAGTCATCGTCCCGTGTGCATGAGTTGAATGTGTGAAACTAAATTATTTAAATGTGATTATATTGTAATCGAGACGACGAGATATGGCGAAATCTGTTAGTGTGCTTTTGCGGGAAGCTGCCGCAGCATTAGAACATGGAAACAACCAGCCTGACCATGTTAGTTATGATGTTAGACTCAGACTAGACCATAATCGACGATGAGGTTCATTCATGTATTAGGCTGTTTTGGAAATTCAACTATTTGGGTGTACAGAAGTCTTAGTAACACAATTTCTACAACAATTATAGCCAGACATTAATACCCAATGGCTTTAACCGAGGACCTCGGCCAATGTTTCATATTCGCGTTGTGCCTAACAACGCCCTTCAGCCGTGACTTATTCAGAGACCGTATCAGGACAGCCTGTATCTGTCTGCTGTTTAACTGTTACTTGTCTTTTGGTTATTTTACGTTTGTGTACAAAAAGAATCACAATGCTGATTTTCATTTCCAGTAACAACTTCTGGATGAGATCGAGAAAGTGAGTGTACCTGCATTTACAGTAGGCTAGCATTTTCCTTCAGGTCAGTCCTATATTCATAATAAAAAATCTGTTTGAATGTCCGGTGTGATATCTTGTACTTTTAACAGTTAATAGGGGCTGTCCGTGCCTGTAGTCATGTCAGTTGCGTCTTTCTTCTCCGTGATCACAAGTTTGAGTCATTTCAAAAGTCTTCTCTACTGACTGACTCACTCATTAAGACAGTCTTTGTCTCAATCTAATGGAGAACTAATGTAACTTCTTCTTTTGCTTTATGGTCAGGGACTATTTTTTTTCTCCAGCAGAAGGAATTGGCTTTTAGTGATTCATTTTACTTCATGAAAGTTGCATAGATACATATGTTTCGGGATTAATATTTGTATTGCGTGGTAACCGTTTTATAAAAGCAATAAGGTACTCTACGCTAGTGCTGTATCATCTGAATAAGTCACGGCTGAAGGGCGTTGTTAGGCACGACGCGAATATGAAACATTGGCCGAGGTCCTCGGTTAAAGCCATTGGGTATTAATGTCTGGCTATAATTGTTGTAGAAATTGTGTTACTAAGACTTCTGTACACCCAAATAGTTGAATTTCCAAAACAGCCTAATACATGAATGAACCTCATCGTCGATTATGGTCTAGTCTGAGTCTAACATCATAACTAACATGGTCAGGCTGGTTGTTTCCATGTTCTAATGCTGCGGCAGATTTCGCCATATCTCGTCGTCTCGATTACAATATAATCACATTTAAATAATTTTGTTTCACACATTCAACTCATGCACACGGGACGATGACTTAGCTTTACAGAAGGCATGTCTCAGCGCCGTTACTAGAATAAGCCACACCCACTCATTAAAATATAATTTGCATGCAGGTTGTCTTTGAAAATGAAAACGAAAATGAAAACTGTGAAATAAAAGAGGAATTAAAATGAAAACGAAAATTTACATTTGTATTTGAATTGTGTCACTATTATTGCGTGAGCGTTACTAAAGAGCATTGTAAAAACTGTATTTGTAGTTTCTTTTTCACGTTTGGCTTTTCATTTTAATATTGGCAGTCTTGCCTCGAGACTGTAGTGGAAATGAAATGTGAAATCACCAATTGCATTTTATTTTTCAATTTGACAGGGATAATGCTGTGAAAATGAAATCATTTAATTTCATTCTCAATTCTCAATCACATTTTTTGCGGACTGTTTTCTGTAATGAAATTGTTAATCTGGTTTTAATTTTCATTTTAATCATTTAATTTATTTATTTAAATTTGGCAGAAAATGCCTTCCATAAGAATGAACCTGCAAGCACAAGAAAAAACACATTTATCAAACCACTGCTTTCCCAACAGTCATAGCATGGTGCTGTATGCACTTTGATGTTAATAAAAGCAATATGTACTATATAAATAATTAATTAATTGTACATTGTAGACAGATTATAAACAGATTAGACAGATTATAATGGAACTTTGTGAGGTTGCAATTAAAACGAGGGACACTTTTTGAGTGATTATAAAGGGGCAGCTCTTTGCGTGTGTAACGGTCACCAGCTGGAGTGCCCTTGAGAGCCACCAGAGGGCACTCCACATAAGACTATTATCACTCACAAACTACATTTCCCATAACTCACTGCCCGGACTCATCATCACTTATCACTGATCACATTCACCTGTACCTCATTCACTGATTGCATTCACCTGTCTCATCATCCTGTTAGTCTCAGTCTATTTATACCATGTTCATTCATTCACTCACCGCGAAGTCTTGTTTAAAGGGGGGGTACCATGGTGTTTCATGTATTCAGAGTTGTTTACAGTGTTAAAGAGATGGATTCTCATGTAAAACATGGGCAAAGTTAAAAAAAAATATTTTGGACGAATAACAGAGAATTTCTGTGCTGAAAATCTTACTTCCGGGTTGGTACAAGTTTCGGCTGGGGGTTATTTTATCGTGGATCTAATGACGTAGATAAGAGTGGAACTCCTTATATGAGCATTTCTCTCGGAAAAGCTCGCCCGCGCGCACGTCGACCAGAGGAGAGCGAGACCGCGCACATCAACGCGCTTCAACAGGAAATCATCGGCAGCCAGCGCTGCATAGGATTTGTTCAAGAATGTCTCCAAAAAAGTGTGTATTTGGATGTGAGGGAAAGCTTACCGTGTCCAGCTTTCCAAAGAACCCAGTGTTACAAGAACAGTGGATGCCGTTTGTTTTTCCGGGGCAGCAACGGTGTAGGAAGTGCGGTTGTGTGTTCTGGCCATTTCAGTGACGAATGTTTTATTAACAAGGCTCAGGTCAACGCTGGATTTGCAAATCGCAGTGATAAAAGACCCCATTCATGTAAGTACAACTGGATCAGATTTCTGTCTTTTGCTGGAAATCAAGCACTACCGCTTGACTCTATAGCTCCGCCTCCAGGACTTCGGCTTTTTCCGGAGAGAATCGGAAAGCTGTATTTTTCTTTTATAAATATAATAAAACTAAACACTTTTTTGAGATATTAAGGATGCACTACTACTCTATAGGTACTCAAGATTAACATGAGATTAGGTGAAACTGTGCATGTTATGTACCCTTTAAGTGTTACACTGCATTTCTGAGCATTCTCCTGGTTTTCTTGTCTCTTGGTTTTGGATATCTTGCCCTGTTCCCTGGATTACTCTCTTGCCTCTGGTCCCTGCCTGTTTTGTTTGTTTGTTTCTTTGTTTTGACTGCCTGTCTGTGTATGACTCTTGCCTGTACATTGGATTATGCCTCTGGATTGCCCCACTCAATAAAGTTGCGTTTGGATCTAAACCTTTGTGTCTCGGAACAGATCGTAACAGCGTGCTTTCTGCCATGCCAAATCAAACATCCAGTACCCTATTCTTGCTTTTCTGTTAAAATTAACAGTGGTTTGTTAATTTAGATAATTTATTGGGAATGTTTATGCTGGGATGTGTTGTGTGTAGGCCACTGGTTCTCAAACTTTTTAGAGTTGTACCCCCTGAGGCTTTTAACATCCATCTGCGTAACCCCTCTCTGCAGTCACACCTTTTTCAGTAAGGGACAATATTTGCTCCTAATATTAGCTTTTATTACATTTACAAATACCTTTATAAAATAAATAACGCTTTAAATAAACAACAACAAAAAATTCAATAGAGAAATATGCAATGATGGTAAAAACGAAGTGATGCTTTAAATATTAAATTAAAACCGCCAGTAGGTGGCGACGAGTCACTGTCTTTATGAGTGAGGCATTCATTCATTCAGTAAGGAAGCAAATGGCTCTAATTATGAATGATTATGAATCATTGAATTATTGGCTCATAATTTATTCAAAGCCGCAGATTCATTCTTTTTTCTTTTTTTTTTTACACATTTTAGCAATTGGACGCGGAATCTAGCTCTAGGGACATGGAATGTCACCTCTCTGGCGGGGAAGGAGCCTGAGGTTGTGCGTGAGGTTGAGAGATTCCGACTAGAGATAGTTGGGATCACCTCTACGCACGGCTTGGGCTCTGGAACCACACTCCTCGAGAGAGGATGGGCAACCATGGGCAACTTCACCACTCTGGAGTTGCCCATGGTGAGAGGCGGCGGGCTGGTGTGGGTTTGCTTATAGCCCCCCAGCTCAGCCGCCATGTGTTGGAGTTCACCCCGGTGAACGAGAGGGTCGCTTCCCTGCGCCTTCGGGTCGGGGATAGGTCTCTCACTGTCGTTTGTGCTTACGGGCCGAACGGCAGTGCAGAGTACCCGGCCTTCTTGGAGTCTCTGGGAGGGGTGCTGGAAAGTGCTCCGACTGGGGACTCCATCGTTCTACTGGGGGACTTCAACGCCCACGTGGGCAGCGACAGTAACACCTGGAGGGGCGTGATTGGGAGGAACGGCCCCCCAGATCTGAACCCGAGTGGTGTTCTGTTATTGGACTTCTGTGCTAGTTACAGCTTGTCCATAACAAACACCATGTTCAAGCATAAGGGTGTCCATCAGTGCACATGGCACCAGGACACCCTAGGCCGGAGGTCGATGATCGACTTTGTAGTCGTTTCATCCGACCTCCGGCCGTATGTCTTGGACACTCGGGTGAAGAGAGGGGCGGAGCTGTCAACTGATCACCACCTGGTGGTGAGTTGGATCCGATGGCGGGGGAGGAAGCTGGACAGACTCGGCAGACCCAAACGTACTGTGAGGGTCTGTTGGGAACGCTTGGCCGAATCCCCTGTCAGAGAGATCTTCAACTCCCACCTCCGGCAGAGCTTCGACCAGATCCCGAGGGAGGCTGGAGATATTGAGTCCGAGTGGACCATGTTCTCCTCCATTGTCAACGCGGCCACTCGGAGCTGTGGCCGCAAGGTCTCCGGTGCCTGTCGAGGCGGCAATCCCCGAACCCGGTGGTGGACACCGGAAGTAAGGGATGCCGTCAAGCTGAAGAAGGAGTCCTATCGGGCCTGGTTGGCTTGTGGGACTCCTGAGGCAGCTGATGGGTACCGACGGACCAAGCGGACTGCAGCCCGGGTGGTTGTGGAGGCAAAAACTCGGGCCTGGGAGGAGTTCGGTGAGGCCATGGAGAAGGACTATCGGTCGGCCTCGAAGAGATTCTGGCAAACCGTCCGGCGCCTCAGGAGGGGGAAGCAGTGCCCTACCAATGCTGTTTACAGTGGAGGTGGGGAGCTGTTGACCTCGACTGGGGATATCACCGGACGGTGGAAGGAATACTTCGAGGATCTCCTCAATCCCGCCGTCACGTCTTCCATTGAGGAAGCAGAGGCTGAGGGCTCGGAGGCGGACTCGTCCATCACCCAAGCTGAAGTCACCGAGGTAGTCAAGAAACTCCTCGGTGGCAAGGCACCGGGGGTGGATGAGATCCGCCCTGAGTACCTCAAGTCTCTGGATGTTGTGGGGCTGTCTTGGCTGACACGCCTCTGCAGCATCGCGTGGCGGTCGGGGACAGTACCTTTGGACTGGCAGACCGGGGTTGTGGTCCCTCTTTTCAAGAAGGGGGATCGGAGGGTGTGCTCCAACTATAGGGGGATCACACTTCTCAGCCTCCCTGGGAAAGTCTATGCCAGGGTACTGGAGAGGAGAATCCGGCCGATGGTAGAACCTCGGATTCAGGAGGAACAGTGTGGTTTTCGTCCCGGTCGTGGAACACTGGACCAGCTCTATACCCTCTACAGGGTGCTGGAGGGTTCATGGGAGTTTGCCCAACCAATCCACATGTGTTTTGTGGATTTGGAGAAGGCATTCGACTGTGTCCCTCGCGGCGGCCTGTGGAGGGTGCTCCGGGAGTATGGGGTCCGGGGCCCTTTGCTAAGGGCTATCCGGTCCCTGTATGACCGGAGCAGGAGCTTGGTTCGTATTGCCAGCAGTAAGTCAGACTTGTTCCCGGTGCGTGTTGGACTCCGGCAGGGCTGCCCTTTGTCACCGGTTCTGTTCATAATTTTTATGGACAGAATTTCTAGGCGCAGCCAGGGGCCGGAGGGGGTCAGGTTTGGGGACCACACGATTTCATCTCTGCTCTTTGCGGATGATGTGGTCGTGTTGGCCTCATCAAACCAGGACCTCCAGCATGCACTGGGACGGTTTGCAGCCGAGTGTGAAGCGGCCGGGATGAGAATCAGCACCTCCAAATCCGAGGCCATGGTCCTCAGTCGGAAAAGGGTGGCTTGCCCGCTTCAGGTTGGTGGAGAGTTCCTGCCTCAAGTGGAGGAGTTCAAGTATCTCGGGGTCTTGTTCACGAGTGAGGGAAGGATGGAACGGGAGATTGACAGACGAATCGGTGCAGCTTCTGCAGTAATGCGGTCGCTGTACCGGTCTGTCGTGGTGAAGAAGGAGCTGAGCCGCAAGGCGAAGCTCTTGATTTACCGGTCAATCTACGTTCCTACTCTCACCTATGGTCATGAGCTTTGGGTCATGACCGAAAGGACAAGATCCCGGATACAAGCGGCCGAAATGAGCTTTCTCCGCAGGGTGGCTGGGCGCTCCCTTAGAGATAGGGTGAGAAGCTCGGTCACTCGGGAGGAGCTCAGAGTAGAGCCGCTGCTCCTCCACATCGAGAGGGGTCAGTTGAGGTGGCTCGGGCATCTTTTCCGGATGCCTCCTGGACGCCTTCCTGGGAAGGTGTTCCGGGCATGTCCCACCGGGAGGAGACCCCGGGGAAGACCTAGGACACGCTGGAGAGACTATGTCTCCCGGCTGGCCTGGGAACGCCTCGGTGTCCCCCCGGAAGAGCTGGAGGAAGTGTCGAGGGAGAGGGAAGTCTGGGCATCCCTGCTTAGACTGCTGCCCCCGCGACCCGGCCCCGGATAAGCGGTAGAAGATGGATGGATGGATGGATGGATTTGAATTAATTTATGATTACCTCTGAATGAACTCCAGCGTATTCATTGCCTCTTCCTGGCACTGCACATTGAATACATAGTAGCAGCCAAACAAGATGGCTAATGCAGATTGAAAATCTGTTAGCTCTTGTTGCTCCATGATGACTCCTGCCCTCCATTGTCAGCATCCATGTTTTAGCAATGAAAACACAATCTCCTGTAACAGACACCATCATAGCAGCTTTTTTTTAGTAAGGGTAGGGGGAAATCTATTGTTAACAAATAATGATTCTTGAGGCAAAATGATTTTCTAATTGTCACCATTAAAATATATATATATATATATATATATATATATATATATATATATATATATATATTTAAATGCTTTAAAATAAAATAAAAAGTTCTTCTTCCGCAGTAGCAATCTGTATGGTGTGTTCAATTTAGTAGTGATTGCCCTTATTCACAGACTTTGGAACTTTTCACACAGAACATTTTTCATTCCACTGCACTTCTTTTCCACTGATTTTGTGAGAAAACGTGCTAGAGAAAGACATATTTGACTACTGCACTCACGTCCTTTGCAGTGTCTCACGTCCTTTGCAGTGTCTCACACACGTGTCAAATTAAAATTATTTTATTGAATTGATCAAAGGTGACAGTAAAAACAATGCTATAAAAGATTATTTCAAATGCATACTGTTCTTTTGAATCTTAAAAAAACATCTATCACTTTCTCAACGCAAATAAAAAAGCAGCATAACTGTTTTCAACATCGATAATAATCAGAAATGTTGCTTGAGTAGCAAGTCAACATATTACAAAGATTTCTGAAGTATCAAGTGATACTGAAGAATGGAGTAATGATAAAAGGTATACATTACATTTTAAAATATATTTAAATACAAAACAGTTATTTTAAATTGCAATCATATTATATTCATATTATATATTATATCATATAGACTGTGTTTCTGATCAAATAAATGCAGCCTAAAAGATTTAGTATAAGAGCTTGTGATGTACAGCCTGGTTGGATTGGCTGCTGCCTAAAATAATTAAACATAATTAACCACTTTATTTACCAAATATTAATCTTCAACGTGTTCATGAGAGCACCGTGACGCATACATGTTGTGTTGATGATATTTCTCGTATCATTTATACGCCAAAAAGAGTTTTTGCGTACATATGATACGCAGTTTTAGCATGCATATGATACACACTTCATGGCGTGTAATACACGCACTCCACACCCCTAATCCTACCCAAGGGGTTTACAGTGCATACCATTTGCACGCAAAAACTCTTTTTGGCGTATAAATGATACGAGAAATATCATTCGTGCTATAGATATGCACTTTCATGAGATCGTGTTGGCATCTTCCTTCTCTTTGAAGTAATTGTAGATGCAACACCATAGTCGACATCTTCTTTACCAGCTTGGTTGATGTCTTTCAGGACTGTCCTGACATCCTTTTTCCACCTTGAAAGTTGACTTTCAAAAAAATGAAGCACCTTTTTTCCTTTTCTGTTGAGAGATTCTGTGAGCCTAGTGTTAACATCAATCCCAGTCAGAGTGTTGAAATGGGCACACAAAAATCTCTTCATGAACAGGAATGGCCACTGGTCTTTGAGTTCATCAGTGCTGGGTGGGGGGTTGTTATTGATGGCATATAGCGCTGAGAAGCATATGTTGTCTTCATCCATTCTTCCACCTGTCCACGCCAGGCCCGCATAGGTTGTACCATGTGAGGGAGTTCTCCCCTCCCCTCCTATAGAGTTGGTTGGGTCCATAGTCCGTCTTTTCCAAAACGTTTTCTCAGGTAGGCTACTGCAGCACCGCCGGCGCCTACCGATAGCTGGGCCGGCCCTACCGTAACGCGTCAGGGAGGATGGATGGGAGGAAGAGGCCAGGAGGTATGGAAGCTTTTTTTAAGCCACAGAATAAAACATTTTAAAAGATAATTGCGACTTTTTGTCTCACAATTGCGAGTTTACATCTCGCAATTCTGACTTTATTTCTCAGAATTGCGAGATATAAAGTCAAAATTGCGTGAAATAAAGTCGCAATTGCGTGTTATAAAGTCAGAATTGCGAGATATAAAGTCAGAATTGCGTGATATAAAGTTGCAATTGTGTGTTATAAAGTCAGAATTGCGAGATATAAATTCAGAATTGTGTGAAATAAAGTCGCAATTGCTTCTTATAAAGTCAGAATTGCAAGATATAAAGTCAGAACTGCGTGAAATAAAGTCGCAATTGCTTATTAAGTCAGAACTGCAAGATATATAGTCAGAATTGTGTGATATAAAGTCGCAATTGTGTGTTATAAATTCAGAATTGTGTGAAATAAAGTCGCAATTGCTTATAAAGTCAGAACTGCAAGATATATAGTCAGAATTGTGTGATATAAAGTCGCAATTGTGTGTTATAAATTCAGAATTGTGTGAAATAAAGTCGCAATTGCTTATAAAGTCAGAACTGCAAGATATATAGTCAGAATTGTGTGAAATAAAGTCGCAATTGTGTGTTATAAATTCAGAATTGTGTGAAATAAAGTCGCAATTGTGTGTTATAAATTCAGAATCGTGTGAAATAAAGTCGCAATTGCTTATTAAGTCAGAACTGCAAGATATATAGTCAGAATTGTGTGAAATAAAGTCGCAATTGCTTATAAAGTCAGAACTGCAAGATATATACACTGTAAAAAATAATTTCACATTTTAGTTAGTTCAATGTAATTTTGTGAGTTGATACAACTTGTAGTTTCTGAATTTGTTCGTTCAACTTACCATGTTAAGTTTTCACTATCTCAACTTGTCTGTAAGTTGACTTAACTAGAGTATGTGTCGCCTCAACTTCAAAACATATGCTGAACCGTTAATGTATGTTCTCATTATTTATCGCGAGATCACTTGAAGCGCGAAACAGGTCTCGTTCATATAGGCACTGCTGGCAGTTGGAGAGTTTGTCGTCGTCGTCACTCGGAGTCGGCAGATTTTTCTTCCATCATCATCAAATCTGGTAAGTAAATATTCGTTCATATTTGTGTAATGACTTGTAAAACTATATCTGAAGTAATCATCCATGTATTTGTTAACAGTATCAATGTTTATCGATCAAATTGGACCGTTGCATCCAGTTTGGCCAGTTGTAACCTAACTTAGCCTAGCTAGGCAAATAAAGCTAAAAATCTGCAAATAAAGCTAAAAATCTATAAAACTAGCCAACTTTTACTTCTTTTTCTTTTATTTATTTAACGTAGGCTACATTATTTAATGAAGTGGACCAAATGTGATGGTTGCTAACATTAGATAAATTTAATTTCAGGATATTTCGATCCTCTCGTATTTAAAATATAATTTATCACAATAAACAAATGCTAATGTTGAAATATCTGCACCAAATTCAGTTTGGGTGTGTGTGTTTTTTGTGCTGTTGTGTAACTATGACATACTGAGCGGGAATTTATGGCATAAAAAATAGGCGCTTTCACGTTCACTCTCTTTCAAGTTCTTCGCGCCCAAATCAGCGAGTCTCACCATTTAAGCAAAGCAGTGTCGACGCGTGCACGATAATAACGAGCTGACAAATATAATGTAATTTAATGTAAAACTGTGTGTGAGGTATAACGTTAGCAGAATTATCATAATCCTCCGGTGTTCAAGCTGGATGCTCCATAACTGAAACATCGTTGTACAGCTGTGATGTTTTACTACCTAAATGACTGGTCAGTTATGTTTATTTTTTTGTGTTAGCTAGTTGAGTTAACGTTAGTTGCTTTATTTTTCAGCCGCACTAAAATACACTGAACATTCAAGTACCCGCACCGATCACCGTATCACACACACTCTCCCTCCACGTTGCTTAGCAGCGATCATAACACAGAGCGGGCGGGGGAGGGCGCGCCACGGGCACGCGCCCTCACTCACTCACTCTCGTTCGCACACACACACACTGAGCTGGCCTAAACTAAACATATAGGAGACACATCTCACAACACAGGAGAGATGGATTAACATGGGATTTGAAGTTGAAAAACGGAGAGAGTAGCGTGAACGTGGAGAGCTAACATGGTCTAACTCAGTGCTTCTCAATCTTTTTTCAATGACGTACCCCCTATCATTTTTTTTTCTCAGCCAAGTACCCCCTGACCAGCCCCAATCACTTGAGATAGAAATAAAAGCTATGACTACTATATGCCATCATTATGAGATTTATTAAACAATGTAAATGAAAAACATTTGCAAAAATAAACATGGGCAATAATAAACAATGTATTATTACCGATAACCGATCATGCAGTTTAAGTACCCCTTGACTGGCCCCAAGCATGTTTGATAAAAGAAACCTATATAAATAATATATATATACAGTGTGTATATATATATATGTTGTGTATAACATTTTAGCTCAAAAACACTTGTAATAACAACAAACAAAGCACTTATCTAATGCATGTGCTTAGTGCGAAACATGTGCTTGTGCTTCACTGAGGATCTTTGTCATCCTCGGTGGCAGGGAGGACACAGCAGTGATCAGACTCTTTTCCAGGCCCAGTCTGTTTCTCTGCTTTGTTTTGATAACAGTCATTGCAGAAAATGAGGCCTCACACAAATACGTGGATCCAAAGGGCAGTAGCTGCTGCAAAGCTTTTTCTCCCAACTCAGGGTATTCCTTTTTTACACACACCCAAAACTGCGTTACAGTGGAGTTTTCATATTTCATCCGTAGGCCATAGTCAGATGACACATCCAAGAGTTTTTCCTGGTGACAGAGAGGGAGCTTGTTTCTGCTTTCTTCTGACAAAAGAAATGGGTTTCTCACCCAACTGAGTTGTGCAGATTTCTCCTCCATGTCAGGAAAGTATGAGTTAAAACTCACAATCAGGTTGGCCAAATGTTCTTCTATGATGGACTTCACTGGTGCTCTCTCCACATCTTCCCTGGAGAGGAAAGCATCCACCTGAGAAAAGCAGGTGAGATCCCCCTGTACACATGCCCGTTTCCACAACTCTGCTTTCTTCAGAAAACCACCCACCTTGTCATACAGGTTCAGAACGTGGGTGTCCTTGCCCTGCAGACACACATTCAGCTCATTCAATTTGCTGAATATATCTGCCAGATAGCACAGCTTTGCAAGCCAATCTTTATCTTCAAACAGGGTGGCATATGGAGATCTTTGCTCTGACAAAAAGGTGTGCACCTCCGCCCGTAGTTCCAACAGCCTGTTCAGTATCCTCCCTCGAGATAGCCAGCGCACTTCTGTATGTAGCAGCAGTTGTGTGTGTTCAGCTCCTATGTCCTCACAAAGGCGGTGAAACAGTCGTGCATTGAGTGGCCTTGACTTTATAAAGTTAATCACTTTAATGCTGTCATTCAAAACGTCATGCAACACAGGACTTATATTTTTGGATGCAAGTGCTTCCCTGTGTATTACACAGTGATTCCACTGCACTTCTGGATGTTTACTTCTAATACGCGCCATGAGCCCTTTAACACGGCCTGTGATTGACGCGGCTCCGTCAGTGCATACACTCTTGCAGTTTCTCCAGTCCAGCTCGTTTTCAATGAAGAAATTATCCACAACATTAAAAAGGTCCTCTCCTGTTGTTTTCCCCTCTAAGCTCTTGCAGAAAAGTACATTTTCATAAATGTCGTCGATATCCACATACCTCACAAACGCAATGAGCTGTGCCTTGCCACTGACATCGGTCGACTCATCAAGCTGGATTGAAAATGCTTCGCCAAGTTTTCCCACAACTTGTTCAACAATATCCGCTCCCATTCTTTCTATTCTGCGGGAAACGGTGTCATTAGACAAAGGCACCGTTTTTAATTTATCCGCGGCATTTTTGTCCAGCATTGTCTCAGTTAATACAACAGCGGCTGGGAGTAACAGGTCCTCAGCGATCGTGAACGGCTTTTTTGCTTTAGCTACGAGCAGTGACACCGCATATGACGCCTGTAGTGCTTTGGCTGATGTTGTGGAGACTTTTCGCATTGTTTCCTGCGATGATCTAAACTCAGAAAGTTTTCTCTTGAAAAATTCTGGTGGCTTTCCAACATGACACTGATGTTTGGTGCTGAGATGTCTCTGGAGGTGTGCCGGTTTCATCGAGCTGTTTGCTAGTTTCTCCCCACAGAAAAAACACAATGCCTGGGGAGGGTTGCCGTTTGTTGCCGTGAATCCCATCAAAACATACCCCTCCTGATATTGACGGTATTTTGTTGGCTCCACTTTGGCTTTCTTTTTTTCTTCATCCTCCCCGTTCTTCGCTGTAACGTTAGTATTGCTACGTTTTAACCAGGATTTCATTTATGTTTGTTTAAGCAACTGGCTTCCCGCTCGGCGTGATTCAAATTCTTCTTCTCTGATTTAGGTAACGTTAGTTTACAATCACATTTTAAATATAAACATTTTTTATAAAAAATGTGGTTTACATAAACATTTTATTAAACTTATTTTTCATAATCATGGATGATTTTGTATATCTTTTAAATTAATTAAAATTAATTAATTTTATTTATTTATTTATTATAAATCTCACGTACCCCCTACAGTACCGCAACGTACCCCTAGGGGTACGCGTACCCCCATTTGAGAATCACTGGTCTAACTTATCATGAGAGTGGCATAACGTTGCACATAGCAACAGTAAGTAAAGCAGGCAGGTCTTTGCAAACGGTCAAAGCATGTAACGTTACTTTCTCATGAATGCTTCTGCGTGTTTAGCAGAAGATTAGTCAAGCTTTGGGATGTACGTCATAACTGCATCTTTAATGGACAGCTCTGTTGCTTAGATACGTTCATCTTGTCAATTTTTAAACTGGTCTGTAAATCATCTTATTACAATTAACATTGTCTTAATTGTAATTTCTCACCAAATATAATATGCGTTTATTAAAATGTCTCTTACCCGGAAATAAGGTTATGGTCATATTGTTTTACCCTACTTTTTAGGATGGATAGTAAAGTATAGTATCAAATAGTAAAGTTTAGTAGCCTAAAACTTTACAGTAACAACAATAATACATTTTCCATTTAGCCTATACAATATATATTTAAAAATGAATTGCATGCAATTTAGCAACATCAGTTACAGCTTTTATTTATAGATTCTAATGTAGATCTAGCTTTACTGCATGTCTCAGACAGCCACCAAGCTAACACAGTAACTTTAAAAACCTAACATTCCGCACAGTCAAATGTAGTTTAGAATCATTGTTTAGAGGAAATAAAACGGCTTTGTGTTACCTTAAAATTTTGATTTGACAAATACATGTGAATAAATATATAAATAAAATTGAGAAACTATTACTCTATTCCTGATCTTTTTTGTGTCATCTGTTTGTTGAATGTTGGTTCACTTTTTTTCTTTTCTTCATAGAATTACTTGCAAGCAGTGTGAGGCATTTGCCCTTGACTAATGAAGTGGAGCTGCAAGTTCTGCCATTTCACCACAACCAATCAACTCACTGTGATAAGACACTACAAGCTCAAGCACTGCCATCACGCAAGTAACTATCCGATTCCATGCATCCATGAAGACTGCGTGTGTTCGTTTAGAACTGAGTTTGCCTTAAGAAAACATTTGGCCAGGAATCATAAACAATCTGTCCGGCTCACAGCTGCAGCCTTTACATTGAAGTGTGACCTTTGTATGTTCTCTGAGACCTGTGGAATTACTCAATATTTCACACACTTAAAGACTCATCTCAAAAACAGAGAGAGTGTGAAATGTCCTTTTCAAAACTGCAGCTTTCAGTCTAGAGTATATAGTACATTTCACGCTCATAAGAGTAAAAAGCATCACCAGTGTGGAGTAAATTTTTTTCGTACAGACATTTATCAAGCTTGCACTCCAGATCTTCCAGACTCTGAAAATACTGCTTTTGAAGACACACCAACACATTTTGATGATCAGGACCTCTCAGCATCTCTGTTATCTTTACCGTGTGAAGAAAATGTGCAAGATTTACTACATCGAAAACTAGCATCATTCTTTCTTCGGTTGCAAACAGTTCTTCATGTTTCCAAAGCAGCAACCCAGGAAATTGTAAATGAACTTGCCAACATTTTTGCAGTTGCAGAAGAGTTTGCACCAAACATAATTGAAGATGTTTTGAGCAAGCACAACTGTGCAAGAAGTGATACAGTTATCAGTGCCATAAAAGAAATTATTGTAAAAGCAAATCCGTTCAGTTCTCTGACAAAGAGTGGCCCTTTTAGCACAGAATACAAACAAACAATTTTTTACAAGGAACACTTTCAAGTGATTCAACCTGTTGAATATGTTCTAGATGCGTCGTCTTCAAGAAAGTGTGTTTATATTCCTATTTTGCAAACATTGTCAGTGCTGTTAAACCGTAATGATGTTCTAGATAAACTTTTGCAGACAGAAGACAGGGAATATTTTCCAGAGTGGGCTCAGTTTAAGTCATACAGGGACGGCCTATATTGTAAAGAGAATCAGTTGCTTTCTTCAGAAGATTTAAGTGTAGCTTTGGGATTGTATATAGATGATTTTGAAGTATGTAATCCATTAGGAACGTCTAGAAAGAAGCATAAGATCTGTGCAGTTTATTGGGTGCTTTCAAATTTACCAATTCGGTATAGGTCTTCTGTCCAATCAATATACCTGGCATGCCTATCCTACAGCAGTGATGTGAAAAAATATGGCTACAGTGCCATTCTTGAGCCGTTGCTGAAAGACATAGAAGTACTAGAAAATCAAGGAATCTATGTTCAAAAACTGGGAGAAAATATCAGAGGTACTGTACTGTATGTCTCTGCGGACAATTTGGGTGCACATTCACTTGGTGGTTTTCAGGAAAACTTCAATGTGGATAAATTTTGTAGATTTTGTTTGGCCAGCCGCTCAGAAATTAACATTCATAAAGTAAGCGATGGTTTGTTTGCACTTAGAACAACCGAAGCTCATGAAAGCATCCTTCTGGAATTAAAGGAGACAAATTTGGTTTCTGTGGACGGTGTAAAAAGAGACTAGAGCCCGACCGATATGGATTTTTGGGCGCCGATGCCGATACCGATAAAAAAAAGCCAGATACCGATATATCGGCCGATATTATTTATGTGTATATTATAATACAGTAGCAATATTATTTATGTGTATTATAGTACAGTAAGTTTGGACACACTTTCCAATTGGTGTGTACAAACTTTTGATGGGTACTGTATATAGAATACACAGTATAAACAGAATAAATATATAAACGTTTTGCAATGATCACTCAAATGTGGTGATCAAACACTTGTGTGACAAAGATATGTAATGGAGGCAGGGTGAATGATAGAATGAGAATTTGAGCTGTAACCAAGCTAGTTTGCATTGCATTTTATATTATATTATATTCTAAATACTGTTGCATAATCTTCACTAACGACTTTGTCTTTTAATTTAGTCACGTTATTTAAAACATAACTTGTATCAATAAATATATCAAAAGTGTCACTGACAAAACCTTATCTTCTATTTTTAATCTTAATTTCTCTAATATCTACCAGTGGAGGAAGAACTCAGATCTTTTTAGTAAAGTAAAATTAATAATATCATAATGAAAACGTTTATAATTACATATGTACAGTAGTTTTACACTATTTTAAATAAGTAGTAAGCAAAATGTACTGAACGTGAAACTAGGCTATAGGGCTGGACCCGAATATTCGTTCGGTGGGTTGGTATTCGATTTGAAAATTTGACATTCGTTTTTTTTTTCACATCTGGGATCCCCCGCGAAACGGTTCTCATTCGCGCTTGAATAAGGCCGGCGACACACTGACTGCGTGGCATGGCCGTTTTTATTTCGGCTCCCATGTTAACAGGTTGGAGTTTGCACACTGCCTGCGTGAGACGCGTCTCTCAGGAACGGCTCGAGCCACGCGGAAAACGCATGCAAGCTAGAAATAGAACCGACGCGCAAGTGTTCCAGCAACGGGAGTGTTCTCTGGCTAGAGCGCAGAACAGCGGAGTTTGTATGGACGAAGTGCATGTCTGAGCTTGTGTTTTGGGTTAAGCTGTGTTGCTTTGACATTGTGGAAAATAGAATAATAGAAACAAGATGTATTATCCTTTTTACCCGTTATTATCAATCTAAATTAATCTCGTTTTTTAATTTAACTTAATTTCGTTTTCCTTTATTTAAATGTCGTTTTCCTTTATTTAAATGTCGTTTTTCTTTATTTAAATTTCGTTTTTTCTTTATTTAAATTTCGTTTTTCTTTATTTAAATTTCGTTTAATTTCTTTATTTAAATTTCGTTTTTTCTTTATTTAAATTTCGTTTTTCTTTATTTAAATTTCGTTTTTCTTTATTTAAATTTCGTTTTCTTTATTTAAATTTCGTTTTTCTTTATTTAAATCTACCCTTTACTGTGTCAGTAATTTTGTTAGTCAGAAAAATATTAGACTACCTTAAAAGTATTGCTTAATTTAACAGACCTGGGGTGCGTTTCCCGAAAGCATCGTTGGCCAACTATGGTCGCAAGTTCATCGCAATGTCCACTGAACTCTATTGGCAACGACGGAACTTGCGACCATAGTTGGCCAACGATGCTTTCGGGAAACGCACCCCTGTGTGTGTGCGTTTTATATCACTAATGCAGTGTCCATTCTCGGACGCGTTCTCTGCCTGTGAGGTGCGCCGCTTCCCGCTCGCGCTGTTCTGTAGTTTACTAAAAGTGTATTAATTCTGAATGTGTCGCATCTCGCGTGTCCATCTGGCTACTCTTAATGCAAAATGGCCCTATATAAAGTGTTATAATTACATAAATTATTGGAATATTGCTTGATGTTGTAACGTAGCAGAATGAGCTTTAACACTGTGTCTACACCGGAGCGGCTGTTATTTTTTTGCCACTTTTGCCCGTTCTTTGTGACAGCTTTTAGGTGCTTTATTGGCAGCGCCATCCTTACATAAATCACTGCACGCTGCATTTTTTTAAATATTAATTTATCGGCCATTATAAATGCCGATACCGATAGTTAGGAAAATGCCTAATATCGGCCGATAATATCGGCCCGCCGATATATCGGTCGGGCTCTAAAAGAGACTGTGTACTTAATAGACTCTCCCATTTTCACACAATTCAAGGATTCCCCCCAGATTTCATGCATGATGTATTGGAAGGGGTAGTACCAAAGGAACTGAGTTTATGCCTTAAATCCTTCATTTCCAAACATTATTTTACTTTTGATGATCTTAACTCCATTATTCAGTCTTTTCCTTTTAAATGTTCTGATAAAATTAACAGACCTCAACAAATTCCTAAATCTTTTGCAATAAAACGCACTATAGGGGGTAACTGTCATGAAAACTGGACTTTATTGCGATTCTTGCCATTGATGATTGGTGACAAAGTACCAGAGAATGACAAAACATGGCAAATTGTTTTGGAACTGAAAGACATTGTTGAACTTCTGACATGTGGACATTTCTCTGAAGAGACATTGCACTACTTGGAGTTTAAAATCTCATCTCATAGGTGCTTGGTAAAAGAAGTCTTTCCTGACTTCAGTCTTTTACCAAAACATCATTTTCTGGAACATTACCCTGAACTTGTTCGTAGATTTGGACCATTGGTAGATTTTTGGACTATCCGCTTTGAAGCCAAGCACAGCTGTTTTAAAAGAGTGATTCATGATGTTCGGAACTTTAAAAATATCTTACTAACTCTTGCTACAAAGCATCAACTTGCATTGGCTTACTGTCTAGACCTACCCAGTCTTTTTAAACCTGACTTGGAAGTTGGGCATGTTGCTTTTGTTTCTGTGGACACTCTTGAGCACTCTATGAAACGAGCTATAGAGGACAAATTTGCAAACATCACAACGGTATCTCTTGCAAGTCATGCATCTCTCCATGGGACTCAGTATGCAGAAGGAATGTTCCTGTCTGTGGGACATACAAGTGGAATTCCTGACTTTGCCAAGTTGGTTAAGATTTTGATAGTGTCCAACACAGTGTCATTCATCATTGAACCTTACATTGCATGGCCCATTGAGCACTTAAGATGTTATGAACTGGAAAAAAGACTTGCCCCTGAACTAAAGGTTGTGGAACCACATGAACTAAATGGACACCACCCCCTCAACCCATACATGCGAGCAGGCAAATTAATGGTGGTGCCAAAGACCAACCTTCTTTATTAGGGTAAAGTATGGCAGTACATGCCTTTTATATTGAATAATTTGGTTTGATAGTAGTAAAAAATATATTTAGGGCAGTGTAAAATATATTAGCCTGCATTTATATCAAAATTGTGACCGCAGCCTAATAGACCTGATTCTTTCTGTGTGCTTAAAGGGATAGTGAAAATGAAAATGATGTCATTAACTAGGCTATACTCACCCTCATGTCTTTTCAAACCCGAAAGACCTTCGTTCATCTTCAGGAAACAAATTAGGATATTTTTGATGAAATCGAGAGCTTTCTGACTCTTCATAGACCGTAACAGTACTAAAATGTTCGGGGTCCACTCCAGAATGGTAGTAAGGACAAATTAATTTGTCTTCTGAAAATAAACGAAGGTCTTACAAGTTTGGAATGTGGGTAAGTAAATAATGACAATTTTTTATTTTGGGGTGAACTAACCCTTTAAATGTTAATAAAACAACAAAAGACAAAGAAAATCATTCACTGCTCTGGACTGAATATCTTCTTTAGTTTTAATAAGAATCAGGGTAAATTTGTTATCAGGGCTCCAGACTACCTTTTTGCCACAGTTGCTTCACTGATCTACCAAACTAATCATTTTGAGTCAAAATACCTGTTTATTCTTGTTAGCACTTCTACTAAATACTTCTTTATTAACACCATGCCTTTCTCCAAATTTCTTCTCTGCAGGTCATAAAGGTTCCACTCCAACTTCAAAATGCTTCTTCGAGTGATCATTTCTGAACGGGACGTTCGAAAAGTTACACTCGACACTGTCCCTGACACAGTCCATGATCTCAAAGAGCTGTTGAGAAGCAAACTGCTGCTAAGAGACAGTTTTGATCTTCAGTATGAGGATAATGATTTTAATGATTTTTGCAACCTTACTTCTGTGACTGATCTGCCCAAGGACAAGGCAACACTGAAAATCCTGTTCAGCTCCTCTGATACATTTTCAGACTCAAGTTTGGATATTGCAGTATTGCCTGTATTGGATATTGCAGTATTGCCTGTATCACAATCTCCATCAACATCGACTCAAATCAGCAGCTGTGTCTCAGAGATAAAACAGAGTCGTTTACATCCATGGCCGGCTGTCTTTACTATCCCCAACTTCTCATATGATGTTGAACTGAGACTAAAGCATGGTAACGAGGCTTACAGTACAGATGGAACTCTTCTGACAATGTCTCGAGACATGCAGACAGAAATACTGGATAAACTTGCTGAAGCAGTGTTTGCTTACAAAGCTTACCCAGACAAAGAGGAACTCAAAAGTGTGGCTGTTGCACTCGTTGAGAAACACCCTTGTTTGAAAGAAAGGGGATCTGCAGCTGGGTGGTACGGTTGGAAATTAAGTTTGACATGGAAGATGGGAAACTACAGGTCAAAACTAAGAGATGCAGGTTGTAAAGAACTCAAAGTGAATAGTGCAAAGAGAAGTCTAGAGGGAGGACTCCAAGGACTGCGAAACAAAGTGAAGAAGCCAAAAAGGTCTGAGACAAACTTTCTCCCAGATTACCCTTCAGGAAAAGACCAGAAAACACTGGAACACGATAGGGAACTGATGTGCCAGGAGATGAAAAAGAGGAGTCCAGACATGAGTTTTGTGAATACAGCCATGAGCAGCACATATTCTCTCCGGAGACAGGAGATAGTTGAAAATGAACCTCCAGTATCTGAAATGATAAAGAGATGGCCGGCTATGTTTTGTGAAAGACAGGTAATGTGTCTTTCACAAAAGCGTAAAGCGTGGGGCTGCTTAGTGCTGAACAAGATGTTTTGATGGATATTTACATATTTTTTGCAGTGTTGTTTAACATGTTGCTGTTTTGTTTGTGTCATTTAATGTTATTACTTCAGATCAGTGCCGAATTCAACAGACTTATGTCGCTGGACCTGAGTAAGTCCTTTTTTGACGGTCTTGACCAAAATCTACCAAAACTGCTGTGCCTGTACCGTTCAAAGCGCTGTGCTGGGATTCCGGAAATTCGGACCATAATGGACAGGCTAGATAAAAATGTAAGTACAAATATTTCTACTGTCCTTTTTCTCATTAACATTATGAGCATTTCCTTTCATCCAATATTTCTTGTCCTGCATAGCTTTTATTAGTGCTGCAAAATAATGAAGACAAAGGTTAAATGCCATTTGTAAATGCAGAAGTATTTAAAATTATTTAAAATTACTCCTCCTCAACCTTCTAGTCAATAATTTTATCCCTGAAAACTGTTTTATCTTTGATAATCAAAATGACATATTCAAGTTTTTTTCCCTTGTGAAATCAATTTTTTCAGACCTTAAAGCTGCCGTCGGCAACATTTTTTTTTATCATATTCAGTGAAATCGACACTATAATCCGACAGAACAACATAAATAAGGTGGTTTTAGAAAAAAACCCGAGCTTCTAACTCCACCTGGAGCATGTTATTTGTTTTGCAAAAATCCACCGCTCCCGCTTCATCAGGTCCAATCAGCGCAGGGGGGTGTGAGATCTGACTGTCAATCAGGTCATGCACACACACGCCACAGATCCCCTCTCCCTCGCGCTGACGCACACGTTACAATATCACAACACGCCTGAAGTTCGCCTGCAGATTGTATGAAGCGTGATGGCGGAGAGAAAATCTACTAACAAGCTTCCAATTCCTCGGTTATTGCTATCTATGGATAGATTAGCCAGGGCAGCCTACCTCCGAGTCCATGGTGTTGATCGATGCTGAAGAGATGACGCGTTCACAGAAAATCAGGTACACACGCACTGACGATGGGCGGGTGCTCGTTGGTAGTGGGGGAGGGGCATGAGAGTTGTAAACATTCAAAATTTTGGCTAAGTCCATCCAATCTGCCAGACTTGCCGACTGCAGCTTTAATATTTTAGCTTGATTGTAACTTTTTATACCCTTGCTTCATTTATTGTACAGATCTATGAATATGCAATTTACTTACCCCAATGTCATCCAAGATATCTGTGTCTTTCTTTCCTCAGTGGAAGAGAAATACAAATTTTTGAGGAAAACATTTCTGGATTTTTCTTTGAAAAATGGACTTCAATTGTAACCAACGTTTTGAAGTCCAAATCAATGCAGTTTCAAAGGTCTTTGAAGTGCTTCAACGGGCCGTGCAGGATCCCATCTGAGGATAAGAGTCTTATCTAGCAAAACGATCGGTCACTTTTTTAACCACAATTGTTTGGATTGAGCCGGAAACAATATCACGTCGGAAGGTCGCGCTTGATATCGCCAGCAGAAATACCCAAAGATGGCGCTTCCATCTTTGGGTATTTCCGGCAGTGATATTGAGCGGTCAATTGATATTTATTTTTCTAAGAAAAATCCAGAAATGGTTACTCAGAAAACGTCATTTCTCTTCCACTGAGGAACAAAAGACATATACAGAACCTTTCCAAAAAATGTGAAAATCATGGAAAAGTTAAAGGAGAACTCCGGTCAATTTTAACATTGAGCTCATTTTTTTGTACATTTGGAGTGCTGTCAATACAGAGAACAACGACAAAAATCGGTGTTGCCTACACCGAGTTATTCTATTTTTAAAATTTGCACCCTGTTGACTTCAATGGGGCAAGTATTAAACCTGCTTTTAGCCTCTTAACATCCTTGATGTGTCATTACAAGTGCACAGAAAATGTGAGTGATTCCTTCAGAGTGAACTAGGTGAATCTGACTGCAGTAGATGTGAAAGATATGTATAAAAATGATGTTATTTAAGCCAGCGCAAATACCTGTGTTTACATCCTGTTTTCGGTTGAAGTCCAAAGTAGTCGATTGCCGAGTTCACGCGCATAGGTTTAGTTACCTATGATCACGCGCGTGAACTCGGCAATCGACTACTTTGGACTTCAACCGAAAACAGGATGTAAACATACATATCTTTCACATCTACTGCAGTCAGATTCACCTAGTTCACTCTGAAGGAATCACATTTTCTGTGCACTTGTAATGACACATCAAGGATGTTAAGAGGCTAAAAGCAGGTTTAATACTTGCCCCATTGAAGTCAACAGGGTGCAAATTTTAAAAATAGAATAACACGGTGTAGGCAACACCGATTTTTGTCGTTGTTCTCTGTATTGACAGCACTCCAAATGTACAAAAAAATGAGCTCAATGTTAAAATTGACCGGAGTTCTCCTTTAATTTCAGGAATTCAACTTAAATTGAAATTCATATTAAGTTGAATTCCTGAAATAAATTAACTTTTCCATGATATTCAAATTTTTTGGAAAGGGTCTGTATATCTTGGATGGCATTGAAGTGAGTAAATAATTAGGAAATTTTCATTTTGAGGTGAACTAATCCTTTAAGATGTTTGTGATGAAATCCACAACCTTTTTAACCACGTTCAATGCCAGAAAAGTAGTAAGGACATATATAAAATAGTCTGTCTGGCATCAGTGGTTCAACCTTCACTTAATGAAACTACGAGAATACTTTTTGTGGGCAAATAAAATAAAAATAATGTCTTTGTATAACAATTTCTTCTCTTTTCAACATTCACAAAAGTACCACAACACGTGCATGTGATGCTGCTGATGTAGGTCTCCGATATGCTGCACCTTGTTACAAGAGGAATGCACATGCATGTGTTGTGGCACTCTCGTGACCACATGTCAAGGACTGGCATGGAAGAGCAGAAATTCTTGAATAAAATGTTTAGATTTTTAGAAGTGTTCAGATCTTCACAACATTACGCTTGAACCACTAGTGTCACATGGACTAACTTACTTATGGCGCTTTTCCACTACACAGTACCAGCTAGGGATGCTCCGATACCAGTTTTTTCAGAACCGATCCGATCCGATACCAAAAATTCTGAGTATCGACCGATACCAATACCGATCCGATACCAGTGCAGTTTTTTTTTAAATCAAGTAGAATTTCTGTAACTCTGTGTGTTGAACTGATAATCACTATTTTGTGTTAAACACAATCTACTTAATACAGACTAGACAACTTAGTTATAAATAAAAAAAATGTATGATCATAATCTATGACAAACATGCTATTATAAACTAGATTAGTGGATAATTCATCAGTAAAATTTATTCTAGAAAAATCACAAGTGTAGTAATAAATCTGGTAAAACTTTAGACATTGCAATTTGTATTGTTGTAAAATACATTCATGAAAAACAAGATCAAAAGGATTTTAAAAATGTAGGCTAGCCTACTATAAAATTAAGAATTTTTTTTTTTATAGCGCAGCAACATATGAAAGATAGGGCAGAACAAGAAAGTCTATTAATAATCTTTCATTGCGCAAAAGTATTATAATACGAAAGGCTCCAATACAGTGCGGCACAAAGCGCTTATGCACAACCCGTGTGCAGAATGATGCGCTCGAAGCAACGCGAGCCGCAGCGCGTCGAGTCCACATTAAACACAGTTCAAAGCCCTGAGGAAATACATATTGATTCGTAGTGTATTATACAGTATCTATCTTTGCAATAGTTTATTCAGCCTTTTCTTTTAACAGTTTTAAATTTCAGTTACTGTGCGCGTGAAGAACAGTCACAGCGCTCTACTCCATTGAGATCCAACAGACACCCGGTAGAAAGTAACATGATTAAGGTACAACAATACAGACCAGCAAGATAAAGTCATTTTATGCGAAACCATAGAACTTTATCTACAGATCAAGTACAATAATATTAACATTGAATCATCTTGTTGAGAGTTTCATCGCGTAGACTGACGTAACCGAACGCGCTGTTTGAATGCTGGAGAATGATTGACAGCTGCAGCGGAGGAAAGAGTTTACGTGAACTTGAATTTAACGACTTAAATATTAATTTCTACCTCATATTAGACTATTAAATGGCTTCTGAACACTTATAATATAGTGCACGAAAACTTTATAGTGCTTTATAATACATTTGTGCCTTTTGTGGGGCTTAACAATGACAGAATAGTAATACGCACAATATCGGATTTGGATCGGCTTCGTCTGATCGATACCCGATCCGGCCAAAATGGCAGTATCGGAGCCGATACCGATACTGAATATCGGATCGGCGCATCCCTAGTACCAGCTCTACTCGACTTTACTCGCCTCGACACGACTTCGCCCGCTTTGTGCTCCGTTTTCCACTGAGAAAGTACCTCCAAAAATAGTACCCGGTCGTCATAACGACGCGACACACACCCGCTACCCACACACACACAGGACAATGGAGGAAATCGAGTGTATATGCTGTTTTTGATCCTCGAGATGTGGCTGTTTCTCACAAAAAGAAGTAAACTATTTAAAAATGACGGGGTTATTCCATGGGTCATTCACTCCGTTACTCCGTCTGGCGCGTGCAATGATGACGCAGTGAACAGTGACGATTCTCTCTGACTCTGACCAATCAGCCATCTGCTGTGTTAGCACGTCACGTTTTAGTATCGCCTCAGCCCGCTTAGAACCTCGCCGGAGGTAGTACAAAAAAAAGTACCGGGAAGCTGGTACAGGTACAACTTTTACGCAGTGGAAAACCAAACAAAGGCGGGCCAAGATGGGCCAAGGCGGGCCAATACGAGCTGGTTCTGTGGAGTTGAAAAGCGCCATTAATGTCTTTTATACCTTTCTGGGCCTTGAACATACATGAGTAGTTCCCTTGCTGTCTATACAGGGTCAGAAAGGTCTTAGATTTTATAAAACAAATCTTAATTTGTGGTCCGAAGATGATAGAAATGAACTAATCGTGCTTTTCCACTGCATAGTACGGTACGGCTCGGTTTGGTACGACATGCTTTGGCACTTTTCCACTGCGTGGTACGGTACGGCTCGCTTTGGCTCGCTTTAAATGGTACCTGGTCTGTTGAGGTTCCAAGCATACTGTACCGGTATTAAAATGTGATGTGAACACAGTGCAGATTACTGGTTGGTCAGACAGAATCGTCACTGACACAAGACACCAACTGGCTAGATTTAAATAGCCAGTAACAGCCACCGCTATAGCTACTGTTTTAAACTACTTGCTTGATTTAGCACTATATTGTTTTGCTGCCATCCGCCTCATTTAAATCAGTCTTCTGTGTTGTGCATTTGAAATGTTGCGCATTTATGATGATGTCACAGCAGAGGCGTGCCCTCTTTGAAGCGGTACTAACTGCAGTGGAAAAGCAACCGAGCTAAAGCGAACCATACCGAGTCGAGTCGTAATATGCAGTGTAAAAGCAAAGCGAGCTGAACCGTACCGAGCCATTCCATGCAGTGGAAAAGCGCCATAATACTTAAGTAAAAAGCTAAACCGCTTCAATGCAACAGGCCAGTAAATAAACTTCTTTAATAACAGCATCATTAAACTTTTTTTCTTTTCTTTGGGGGAAGGCATCAAATCAACAAAAGAGAGTTGCAGTACTGCAGGGGCTGCCGTGGTTCATGCATGAGAATCCATCGCAATTCATAAAGATCTGTGAGGTATGTGGAAAGTAAGGAGGCACATTGGAGGCAGTTGAGTAGTTGAAGTTAAAGGGATGGTTCACTTTAAAATTGAAATTCTGTCACCATATACTCACCCTCAAGTTGTTTCAAAACTTTATGAATTTCTTTCTTCTGCTGAACACAAAGGAAAGGCATTTTGAAATGTCAGTAACCAAACTGTTAACTGGTCTCATTAACTTCCATAGTAAGAAAAAATATATACTATGGAAATCAATGGGACCAGTTAACTGTTCGGTTAATTAATTCTTCAAAATATCTTCTTACTTGTGTTCAGCAGAAGAAAGAAATTCATAAAGGTTTGAAACAACTTGCGGGCGAGTATATGGTGACAGAATTTCAATTTTAAAGTGAACCATCCCTTTAATGTATTATTTCTAACTATGTGGATGGACTATTTATAAGAATAAATATAGCAGAGGCTATATGGTATAGGACATATCAGCAATAGCACTTTTTGGACTGTAATTGTTTCCCTTGGGGACATCTTTAAACAAACACTATCATTGAAAAACAATTACTATCCAAATAAAGTTCATTTAAAGTTGTTAAATGTGGGAAAGCAAATTTTGAAATTTGTCATCTTTTAATACAGCAAACCGATTCCGAAGAGGAAATGATCAGGGGCATGACTCTAGGAATTATCACAGTAGTGGACAACGTGGCAGACCCCATTCCATGTGATTCTAATGATGTGGCCCTGGTCCTAGAGGAAGCAGTTGTTTTGCGAGGACTAGGTAACATACCGAATGCGTATGCAAACATGATGGGGTTGCTTTATGCACTAAACATAAACTACCCAAAAAACCTCAAATACACTTTTGAGGTAATTCAGCGGCTGCTGATGAACATTGGAGCGGAGGCGTGCAGTGCAAAAGTGCACTCTCTTAAAAATACTTTGTTAAGTTAGAGGTAAGGCCTGTGTTTGTTTTTCTTTTCTATGTTCTATGGATTGATGGCCTGACATACTGAACTATTTTCAACAAGATTTCATGTTTTAAAGTTATTTTAAAATGTAATGGGTATTATTAATGTGAAAAGTCTAAGTTTAGGTTTGTTTGTCTTTTGAACACATCAAGTTAGTTTTAATGAAATCTGTGAGCTTTGTGTCCCTCCTTTGACAGCCTACGTAACTAGCACTTTCAAGGTCCAGAAAGACATTCTTAAAGCGTTAGTTCACTTTGTAATAAAATTTTGGTATGTTTTAGCTTACCTCAAGTGCATCCAAGATGTAGGTGTCTTTGTTTCCGCAGTAGTTTCAATTTTGATATTTTTAGGTCAAACGTTTTTGTCTGTCAGTCATATAATGCAGGTATGTAGTAACTGTCTCAAAGAAATTGCACAGAGAACTCTAAATTAAACAATTCCCCATCGTAAGTACACATTGATGGCCTAAGACACAAAACGAGCGGTTTGTGTGAGAAAACGAACAGTATTTATATCGTTTTTACCTCTTGAAATGAACAGAATGAACGGATCACAACTTGACGGGTTGTCCCGGGTCATATTAAAGATTCATTCAAAATGAATATACACAAGAAAGCAAGAGGTTAAAACGATATAAATACTGTTTTCTCACACAAACCGCTCGTTTTGTGTCTTAGGCCATCAGTGTGTACTTACGATGGGGAATTGTTTAATTTAGAGTTCTCTGTGCAATTTCTTTGAGACAGTTACTACATACCTGCATTATATGACTGACAGACAAAAACGTTTGACCTAAAAATATCAAAATTGAAAATACTGCGGAAACAAAGACACCTACATCTTGGATGCACTTGAGGTAAGCTAAAAGATACCACAATTTTATTTCAAAGTGAACTATCCTTTTAAAGTAATCCAAGTGACTACAGTGGTTTATATTTATATTTATATATATATAATGGTATGAGACACTAGCAATGATTCATAAAACTGAGCTTAAACCACTGAAATCACTTGGATTACTTTAAGGATGCCCTATCTGGACCTTGAAAGTACTAGTTGCGTAGGCTGTCAAAAGAGGGACACAAAGCTCACAGATTTCATTAAAACATATCTTGATTCGTCTTCCAACAAAGGCTAACGGGTATTTGATGGCATGAGGGGGATCAATTGAAATGAAATTATTTTTCTGTAATTACTATACAATGTAGTTTTGAGTTTGTGATTTTTTTTGCATTATACTAAGAGAAGTGTTTGCTGTATTTTACAGTTAAAAAGTTGCTATACAAAGAAAAAATTCATGGTAACCCCATTGAATATGTTAACTGTTTGCCCTTAACATTTTTTGAATTGTAAAGGAAAATAAAATTGTTTGTATGAAAAAAATCTGTTACAGTTATTATTTGGTTGAATGTGCTATTCCAAGTTGAGGAAAAAAAATAATTAAATGAAATATACAGAACAAAAATGTGTTATATTTCAACTAATATTAACAAGTCCGGGTAACTTGAAAATGTAAGTTATCCTATTTCAACTATTCTTTACAAGTCCAGGTAACTTGAAAATGTAAGTTATTGTATTTTAACTATTCTTTACAAGTCCAGGTAACTTGAAAATGTAAGTTATTGTATATTTCAACTAATATTTACTAGTCCCGGTAACTTGAAAATGTAAGTTATCATATTTCAACTATTCTTTACAAGTCCAGGTAACTTGAAAATGTAAGTTATTGTATTTTAACTATTCTTTACAAGTCCAGGTAACTTGAAAATGTAAGTTATTGTATATTTCAACTAATATTTACAAGTCCAGGTAACTTGAAAATGCAAGTTATCATATTTCAACTAATCTTTACAAGTCCAGGTAACTTGAAAATGTAAGTTATGATATTTCAACTAATCTTTACAAGTCCAGATGACTTGAAATAAGTAGTTGGCTCAACTATTTAACTGTGTCAACTAAACTTTTTTAAGTTTAATGAACTTAACATATCAAGTCAACTAAACTTAACTGAGTCAAAGCAAAAAAATAACTAGAAAATTTAAGTTGAGTGAACAAATTTTTTTTTACAGTGTAGTCAGAATTGTGTGAAATAAAGTCGCAATTGCTTAAGTCAGAACTGCAAGATATATAGTCAGAATTGTGTGAAATAAAGTCGCAATTGCTTAAGTCAGAACTGCAAGATATATAGTCAGAATTGTGTGATATAAAGTCGCAATTGTGTGTTATAAATTCAGAATTGTGTGAAATAAAGTCGCAATTGCTTATAAAGTCAGAACTGCAAGATATATAGTCAGAATTGTGTGATATAAAGTCGCAATTGTGTGTTATAAATTCGCAATTGTGTGTTATAAATTCAGAATTGTGTGAAATAAAGTCGCAATTGCTTATAAAGTCAGAACTGCAAGATATATAGTCAGAATTGTGTGAAATAAAGTCGCAATTGTGTGTTATAAATTCAGAATTGTGTGAAATAAAGTCGCAATTGTGTGTTAAATTCAGAATTGTGTGAAATAAAGTCGCAATTGCTTATAAAGTCAGAACTGCAAGATATATAGTCAGAATTGTGTGATATAAAGTCGCAATTGTGTGTTATCAATTCAGAATTGTGTGAAATAAAGTCGCAATTGCTTATAAAGTCAGAACTGCAAGATATATAGTCAGAATTGTGTGATATAAAGTCGCAATTGTGTGTTATAAATTCGCAATTGTGTGTTATAAATTCAGAATTGTGTGAAATAAAGTCGCAATTGCTTATTAAGTCAGAACTGCAAGATATATAGTCAGAATTGTGTGATATAAAGTCGCAATTGTGTGTTATAAATTCAGAATTGTGTGAAATAAAGTCGCAATTGCTTATAAAGTCAGAACTGCAAGATATATAGTCAGAATTGTGTGAAATAAAGTCGCAATTGCTTATAAAGTCAGAACTGCAAGATATATAGTCAGAATTGTGTGAAATAAAGTCGCAATTGTGTGTTATAAATTCAGAATTGTGTGAAATAAAGTCGCAAATGTGTGTTATAAATTCAGAATTGTGTGAAATAAAGTCGCAATTGCTTATTAAGTCAGAACTGCAAGATATATAGTCAGAATTGTGTGAAATAAAGTCGCAATTGCTTATAAAGTCAGAACTGCAAGATATATAGTCAGAATTGTGTGAAATAAAGTCGCAATTGCCTATTAAGTCAGAACTGCAAGATATATAGTCAGAATTGTGTGAAATAAAGTCGCAATTGCTTAAGTCAGAACTGCAAGATATATAGTCAGAATTGTGTGAAATAAAGTCGCAATTGCTTATTAAGTCAGAACTGCAAGATATATAGTCAGAATTGTGTGAAATAAAGTCGCAATTGTGTGTTATCAATTCAGAATTGTGTGAAATAAAGTCGCAATTGCTTATAAAGTCAGAACTGCAAGATATATAGTCAGAATTGTGTGATATAAAGTCGCAATTGTGTGTTATAAATTCGCAATTGTGTGTTATAAATTCAGAATTGTGTGAAATAAAGTCGCAATTGCTTATTAAGTCAGAACTGCAAGATATATAGTCAGAATTGTGTGAAATAAAGTCGCAATTGCTTATAAAGTCAGAACTGCAAGATATATAGTCAGAATTGTGTGAAATAAAGTCGCAATTGCTTCTTATAAAGTCAGAATTGCAAGATATAAATTCAGGACTGCGTGAAATAAAGTTGCAGTTGCTTATAAAGTCAGTTCAAGATATAGAGTCAGAATTGTGATATAAAGTCGCGTTATAAAGTCAGAATTGCGAAATATAAAGTCAGAATTGTGTGAAATAAAGTCGTAATTGCTTCTTATAAAGTCTAAGTGAATTATTATTTAACTTTTACATTATTTGTTAACCCATGGTATTAATACAAACTACACAATAATACGAGCTGAACTGTTGCTTCATTTATCCAATTTAGAAAAAGTGCTAATTTGGAATTCCACCATGGAAAAAGTGGGCCGGTCTTGGGCCTGAAACTCCCAGTTGGACAGTTGGATAGCTGGCCAGATGTATAGTCTTCATGGCCTGTGTGATGAATTAAAACATCTTTATTGTATTATTGGAGACCATTGTTTGAGCCAAGTCACAATATGTAATCTTTAGAAACCCAAAGCTGAAAAACTATTTATTATCCACTACATATCTTTACAAAAAGTATACACTATACTGTCCACAGGTGCATGTGAATACATTACAAAAAATGTCATTATGAAATGTTTTTAAAGCTGGCTAGATCAATATTTTTTTATATTAATAATGGATGATATAACTTGTGATTAAAAAATAATACACACATTTTTAATATTTATGTTTGTTTTGTCGTCAAACTCAACACATGCAATATATACAGGTGCTGGTCATGTAATTAGAATATCATCAAAAAGTTGATTTATTTAAGTAATTCCGTTAAAAAAGTGAAACTTGTATATTATATAGACTCATTACATGCAAAGTGAGATATCTCAAGCCTTTATTTGTTATAATTTTGATGATTATGACTTACAGCTTATGAAAACCACAAAATCAAAATCTCAGAAAATTAGAATATTACATGAAATCACACAGTAATTACACAGTAATCCCATGGTCATTGAACCAGGTTTTGGTTCTTTTGGCAGTGTGGGCCGGTACAAATCCTGCTGGAAAATGAAGGAAGCATGAAGTGCTCTGAACATGTCCTGGTAGACGGCTGCGTTGACTCTGGATTTAATAAAGCACAGTGGACCAAAGTCCTCTTTTCTGATGAGAGCAAATTTTGCATCTCATTTGGAAACCAAGGTCCCAGAGTCTGGAGGAAGAATGGAGAGGCACACAATCCAAGATGCTTGAAGTCCAGTGTGAAGTTTCCACAGTCTGTGTTGGTTTGGGGAGCCATGTCATCGGCTGGTGTTGGTCCACTGTGCTGTCCACTCAACGCAGCCGTCTACCAGGACATTTCCAGAGCACTTCATGCTTCCTTCAGCAGACAAGCTTTACGGAGATGCTGACTTATTTCCAGCAGGATTTGCACCGGCCCACACTGCCAAAATAACCAAAACCTGGTTCAATGACCATGGGATTACTGTGTAATTACTGTGTGATTTCATGTGTAATATTCTAATTTTCTGAGATTTTGATTTTGTGGTTTTCACAAACTGTAAGCCATAATCATCAAAATTATAACAAATAAAGGCTTGAGATATCTCACTTTGCATGTAATGAGTCTATATAATATACAAGTTTCACTTTTTTAATGGAATTACTGAAATAAATCAACTTTTTGATGATATTCTAATTATATGACCAGCACCTGTATATATTTGTCTAATCACTGTTATCAACAAAATCCCCCAAAATATTGGGATACCATTTTGTGTCAATATCTAACACCACCACTACTTTATCCAAACTCCTAAAATACCTTTGTCAGAACTGAATATTAAAATATTACAGGGCTCAATGCTAAGGATTTTTTCTACTTTTCTATGGTGGGGCCAGTGTTTAAAATGTTACTTGCCCTGACAAAATTTTCACTGGTCCCACCACAAAAAAAAGTAACATAAATAAAATAGGCCTAGTTATTGTTTTAGTTGTTTTTGATCCATGTAACCTTAATAAATAAGGTTATGACACCAAAACTTGCTAGTCTAACTCTGCTAGTCTAAAATGTGAAAAATGGTTAAGGACAGTCAGTAATAAAATAAAATAAGAACAAATAATCAGATTATGAGCAATAGCACAAATAAATACACAAGATCAAACAGGAAAAAAACAGTTCTCTTCAGATTTTTCTTGTAGGTCTAAACTAGATTCTCAGGTACAGAAATAGTAATCAACTGTAAAATATCACTGCATAGTCTTCACTGTATAACTATAGATTAACCCTTATTAAAATGATTCAAGCAGTGAGCGATTTTATTGTCTTTTGTTTGATTAACATAAAAACAGACAACAGCAGGAATATTAGGCTACTGTCACTTTTTATGAGCTGCAAGGATCCAATATACTGTTACACATGCATTTCCCAAGTGGGAGTCCTGGGTCACATACATGGAAGTGTTTTAGGATATTAAACACAGAGTCAAATTAATGCCATGAACATCAGCTAACTGAGGACTCCTGGTAAGCTCCATAACAGAGTTCTTGTAACTTTGCTTTGTGCGTGGAAGGCCTAATTCTGTTGGAGAATTTTTAAAAGTTTCTCTGTCTATAACACAGTAGCGACAGAAATGTTTACTTCTACTGAAGTTCTCTGTGAAGCCACCAATCATGTGTGACCCAAGATTATCTCCAGCTATTGCAAGCACTGCCCCTTGTATTATTTGACCACTGTCCAGCTCAACTCCTGCCTCTTCAAGATCCCTCAAATCTCTTACATGTGGACCAAACACTTTCTCCTGCCCCAAAAAACGCAAATCGTCCTCCTTATAAAGCAAAACAAGCTGTATGGGGTCTATAGATGACCTTGTATGAGGAGAGATTTCTGACAGCGACATGTAAACAGCGAGTTGCTTGTGCTTTTTTCTCCCTGATCCAAGGGGATTCACCACTTCAAATGAATCCTGGTAAAGGATAATGGAGAATGAGGACATACACTGCTGAAAAATTTCCTTTTCTTTAAAAATCCTGCCATCTCTTACATCCTCCAGTAAATGTGGGTCATCTGATCTGTCATCTTTGCATCAATGTACTGTGCTTTGACTGACTCATGGCTCAAAAGTGCTTTGAGGGTCTCCTTTACTGGAACATACTGCAAAAAGCAGTCCTTTCCTTTGGAATTTTTACCTAGATACACCTGTTCAGGTGCCACATAATTAAAATTTCTCTTGAAATATGTCTTCCGAGTGTCATCAGACCTAAATACTCCCTCATTATACAACCTCAGAAGATTACTCTTATTAAGACCAGCTATGATGTTATCAATATCCGATGATGGCATATTTTGCTTTCTTAATTCATCTCTCAGTTTTGAAAAAATATGTTGCATGTTGCATGTTGCTGTCATGCATCACCTGAAATTCATCAATTAAAATTTGGATAGTGGTGGCTGGTAGCAACATTTTAGCTTGCATCCTCAAATAGAAGAGTGGCAAATTTGTCAAAAATGTGTCTTTATCATTGCAATTATCATCAACCTCAAAATGCACAAGACTGTCATCATGGATGTCACGGTCATGTCTACAGTTTGATGCATCAGCATCTATTATTACAGGGTTCTCCAAAGATTCTCTGTGTTTTCTGCTAATGTGAGATGTGAAAGTTGATTTTACAAGAAAATGTTTTTCACAGTTGGGAAAGGGGCAGGTAAGTTTTTTCCCATCTCGTATATGCCATTTTAAATGGTCGCAGAAGCTATATGAAAATCTGGGGATGTATGCTCGCATCCCGCAACCTGACAAATCACAGCATCCGTTTGAGCAGGTCTGCAGTGAACCTTATTTGGTTGTGTGTGCTTACGACACATGTGTGACTTTAGTGCAGACAGAGTCTGAAAACTACAAAGACAAGTCGGCAAACCACAGTTGAACCTAAAATTAGCCAGGTTCCTATGCATTATGATATGGTGGTAAAATCTGTAATGCATTCGCACAGATAACTTGCAGTGTTTGCATACAAACTGCACAACCATCTTGACTGCTGCTTTTTTAAACAGTCTGTTAAAGATAGAAATGCCAGTTTTCAGATAATGTTAACGTTTTAATATAAGAGTCAACGTTGGTATAATCACCAGCTTCTCCTCATTGAATTGATGTTAGCTTACCAGTTTTCTCGGTGTCACTAACTATTAGTCAATGTAAACTTTATTCACCCAGTTGAAGTCATCACAATGATGACGGCAGTCATGTAACATTACCTCACGCCTTGACAAACAGGCAGAAAAAAAGTCTCTTGACGACAGGAATATTGTCCTCGCATTTGCTTAACAACTCACTCAATTTGCAGCACTGGTTCGTGTTAGGTTGCTGTTAATAAGTGAATGCATTTGCAAATATCTCGGTTTTACATAAAATAATTACAGAAACAATACTAACCTTTTTGTTGAGTCTTTCCTCAGTTGTCCCAACCAATCGAAAAAAAAACTTGAAAAGAAGTCTCCATTGTCATTGGTCAGTTTTTCGCGGGCATTGTCGCTACTGTAAATCGATTTACAGTAGAGAATAATTACAGTACTAAACATATATTTTCCCATAATACTTTGCTATTTACAGTATTATACTGTTGGCACATTTAACAGTATTATATTGTACATATTACAGTATAATACTGTTAAAATTACAAAAATCCATTACAGTGTATAGTTTAGTTTAATTACGGTTATAACGTATTTGTCATCTGCTTGTATGTATCCACTATTAATAGCCTACAAGTCTGCTGTTTCGGACCAGGTCCGAATGATGATCAAAAATATACTGATGAGTTTAATAAAGTTTATTGTACATCACACAAAAGATGAAGCGTCAGTTTTACTCCAGAAAATCACCGTAAGAGCTGAGTAAACACAGTATAAGAAGTCCGCAAGAACATATATGAATTTAGGTAGAGTTGAGGGAGCATTTCTTTGAAAACAAAATAATTCCACCTCGTCTTCAGCGGCTGCCTCAGATTTCAGGAGTAAATAGAGAGAGCTATGTGGATTAATACATCCAGCCACACAACACCTAAGCTTGGGAGACATTCTCGTCAGTGCAGCGATGGCGGATGTGTACAACTCGCTGTGAACTCGATCAGGGCGGGTCTATGTTGAAATGGCAGTGTCTGTCAACACTCGTGGGCGGGGCCTGTGCTGTAGTGATGTCACTAAAGCCGCATGCTGAAAACAGGTCGTTGGGAGACACTGCTGATGATTTATGGGGATTAATAAAAAAGGAGTGAGTGGATTTTTATCACTATTGGGTGGTTGTGTACACACTGCCAACACACGTCCAAACAGCATGCAAAAGTGAATTTTGCATAATAGGTCCTCTTTAACTTGACTTATAATATTATGGCTTATAATATTTCTGGATTTAATTGAAGTTTGAGAGTGCTACTTCTCTTGAGTTTATAGAAAGCAGAAGACTTTACTGACTGACTGAATTCACAAACTCTCTACTTGCTATAGGTGGGGATTTCAGTGTTGTGATTGACAGCGCTCTTGATAAATGTCCACAGGCCGACTCTCATCACTTAATTCAGAATATAAACCATTCCTGGAGAGACTTGATGTGACTGATGTCTGGAGATGGATGGGGTTTATTTGTTGTTGATATCTGTGGTAAAGTATGCAAACATCACGTCAGCGTCACTACGGGAAGCAGAAAGTGTCTTCAGACTTCACGCCTCTGTTTTCTGCAACTCTCGCCGATCGGTTACATCAGCCGATGTCCAACACACCTAACATGACACATTCACAAGAGGAGCACATGGCAAGAACACATGAGGGAAAAGGGAATCACATGACAGGAACCTTAATTATAGGTAAATTACAAAATTAAAGACATGAAACGTGAAAGTGAAAACAAAACCCAAACCAGCGTGACTTTTTTTCTTCAATTATCTACAGTCTTCTGCAATGCCCTCCAAATCTCGTGAAGCCTGACACTGTGCACTTGGAGAACCAAATAAGAGACACAGAGACCAGATTGCTGCGGAGTTGTTTCTCAGTTTAATACAGTTCGACAGAGGATACATGTGTCAATACATGTGTTAGCCTGTTTTCTGCTTGTGTCAAAGTTGCAGGCAGGAAAACCATAAATAGGAAGAGGAAGCGTAGACAGCGCACAGAATGCAAACTCAAACAGGGTGACAGAGAGCCAACACAGATTTAACACTGGCACAAATATCACATCACGGTAAGTCTTCAGGAATTAATCTTCAGGATTATAATGATATCGAGCTCTAGGGATTCTGCTTTTAGTTTAGATTAATTTACAGACTCTTTACAATCTGAAATATACAGAGGTGGAAAGTAAACATGTAAATGTTCAACACTTCCGCTCTTCTGTAGGCCAGGCGTTGGTTCACAGACGATCAGCTTTAGTGAGAAGATCGATTATGACAAACAGATGTATTTTTGATGGCTACAGAAAATCTATACTCTCCAATTAAAGTGTGTCTGGATTGTGATATTTAAAGGAAGAAACCCGAATAAATAATATGATCAATTATTTACTGTTTTTATTTCACCTCTGTGAAAATACTCAATAATAATAATAATAAACTAGATTAAAAAGTTCGTCGAGACAAACTTTAAGATGGCTTGAGAAAGTTTGGACCAGAAAGTTTGAAGAAGTTTATAGTTTGAAGTAGTTTAAAGTTTGAAGTTGTTAAGTTGGTGTTCTGGGTGGTTGCTATGGTGTTACTAGGCGGTTGCTATGGTGTTTTGGGTGGTTGCTATGGTATTACTAGGCAGTTGCTATGGTGTTCTGGGCGTTTGCTAAGGTATTTTGGGTGGTTGCAAGGGTGTTGCTATTGCTTGGGTGTCCCTATTTTCCTGAACTGCTTTTACATGCCCTTCACTCAAAGCATTCCTGATTTTGGATCCTCCTCCTTCCTAAAGTTATGTTCAGCCCACGCATCACACAGTGTTTGTGCCGCATTGACATTGAGCAGATGTTTTAAAAGAGTAATTAAATGTTGGTCAAACCGTGACTACAGTTGCTATGTCAGTGTTGTTTAATGAGGAAGAGGTTTTGTTGGACACTGACATTTCCAAATTTAAAAAATGTGTCAAAAAGTTACAAAAGTGTCAAAGACGAATCCCATGAGCTGTTCTTCTCAGTCAGATGATGGGTTGATGAACACGAAGAGTCTTGAAAGTGATGTTAGTGGAAACGCACAGATGGATGTGGAGAGTGCTTACTCTTTCACCAAAATTCAGTCCTTTTTACAAAGAGCCAAAGGCTTGAGATCAGTTAAAGTTGAGTTTTTCTCAGATCTAAAGTTGTTCCTTGATTGAATGCATGCCAATCAAAAACAGACGTGACACAAATAACACGTTTGAAAAATGATTACTGACTTTAATGCATTTAATTGATATATTAAATATCCCAAAATTAGGCTATTTATTTAGGATTTTGTGTCTCGATTAATCTGTCAGACACTAAACATGGCATCTCCTTTCATAGTTATGCTGACGATACCCAAGTCTATTTGCCCCTGGGATCAAATAACATGGGTTTAGATACTCTGCTGGCTTGTCTAGCAGAGGTAAAGGCCTGGATGTCCCTAAATTTTCTTCACCTTAATAAAGGCAAAACTGATATCATAGTTTTTGAACCATCAGAAGCTGCTAGCTCCCTTTGCTCAAATTTTGGCTCCTTATCTCCATGTGTGAAACCATTAGTGAAGAATCTGGGCGTGGTTTTCGATAGTGCTCTCAAATTTGACAAACAGATTAGTACGGTAGTCAAAACCAGTTTTTTTCATCTCAGAGTCCAGGCCAAAGTTAAATAATTTCTTTCTTTTAAGGACTTTGAAAGAGTGATTCATGCTTTTATTTCGACAAGGCTTGACTATTGTAATTCCCTGTATTTGGGCACTAACCAAGCAACTCTTAACCGTCTGCAAATGGTGCAGAATGCAGTTGCTAGGCTCCTTACTGGTGTGTGCAAACGAGAGCACATTACCCCTGTTCTTAAATCTCTGCATTGGCTCCCAATCCGTTACAGAATTGATTTTAAAGTTTTGATGCTGGTTTTTAAATCCTTGAATGGATTGGCTCCTGTATAAGTTTCTGATTTACTTTCCATCCACAATCCTGGAAGGTCTCTTAGGTCATCCAACCAGAGACTGTTAAATGTTCCGCGGGTCAGATTAAAAACGAGAGGAGATCGAGCTTTTGCCGTTGCTGTACCAAAACTTTGGAACAGCATACCTGTTTTTATTAGAAATGCCACTACACTACATGAGTTTAAAGCTAAACTCAAAACCTATCATTTTTTTTTGGCTTATAATTGTAGCTGATTTGTGCGGTGTCTGGTATGTTCTGTGTTTTTGTCTTGTATTTTATGTTGTAAATGGTGTTAATTCCAATGTTATGTGCAATAATGTACAGCACCTTGGTCAACAACCGTTGTTTTTAGTGGTGCTATATAAATAAAGTTGAGATGAGTTATTAAAGATTTTAAGAACTATATAAAAACTCCATAGTAACCATCTTTGACAACTACCAACCACCTTGTAACACCATAGCAACTACCAAAAATACCTTAGCAACCATCCTGAACACCCTAGCAACATCTAGAAACGCTCTAGTAACCACCAAAAATACCCTAGCAGCCTCCCAGAACACCCTAGCAACTGCCTAGCAACCACCCAGAACACCTAGCAACCGCCTAGCAACCACCCACAATACCCTAGCTACTGTCTAGCAACGCCCTAGCAACCACCCAGAATACCCTAGCAACCGCTTAGCAACCACCCAGAATACCTTGGAAACCGCCCAGAACACCATAGCAACCGCCTAGTAAAACCCTAGCAACCGTGCCGAATTTTGCCACTGCATGCACCACTCACATTTTCTTCAGGAAATGTACATTCTAGTTTTCGAGTGAGAGAGACGAAAACTGTGTAATTTCAGTGGTCCTCTCTGTGTTGTTTGAGGATGCCACAGTCGTCATGGCAACTCCCAACTCCCAACTGTCACTCCGAATTCAGAAAATGCAAATGTCCAGTGCAAACTCATTATAATTAAAGTAGTTTAAATAAAACATACATAAACTATATATAAATTGAAATAGACATAAATAAATACAAAATAATAATAATATATATATATATATATATATATATATATATACAGGGCTGGACTGGGACAAAATATACAGGGCTGGACTGGGACAAAAAATTGGCCCTGGCATTTTGGCCCATACTGGCCCACGGCCACTAGGCCTACATATGATCAAAAACATAATGTACTCCTTTTCCTTAAAACCACTAATGCCATGTATTGAGTGAGTAGGAACGAGCGAGAGTTAGTATATGAAATAACCAAAAAAAGTCATTTATTAAAACAAGCATTAAAAAAAACTATACTCCACAGTGATGAATCCTAAAACAAGCTATAAGATGCACTGACATAGCAATACCAGTGTTTCTCACAGGTTTTTTAGTAAAACTGTGGTGGATGGTCCTCAGGTTCTCTAGGGGGGTTCGGGGGCATGCTCCCCCTGAAGAAAATTTTGTGCATTTTAATGTTAAATTCTTCAATCTGGTGCACTTTGAGAGTTCAAAATTAAAAGCTCTAACCCATATTCAGTGAGCAAATTGAACAAAGAAAAACTCAATCCTCTTTTAGTTAGTGTCTGTCTACATTGCACTAATAATAGTTATAATATTAATCCCATGGCAGTAATAGCCATATATTGTAAAACAAATGCACTGAGAAATAAAGGAAACTTTCATAATTAGTTTTGTACTTTTATTTTGATGGAAACTGCATCGAGCTTTTATTTTGGCGGAACAAAATCAAAATTGATTTTGGTTTACAAACGCGTCTCATTACAATTCTAGTCAAATTCGGTAATCGTTTAGGCGGCAGGTATAAGGCTTTTGCGGCGCTGCCTGTCACTTTAGGGGATTTTTTTCTCGATTGATTACATTCACTTATTCTCACCAAGAAAGTTATTTTGACAATTGTGTGTGAATTTATCTATTCGGGCGCAAAGAAGATGCAAAAGATAACTCACGCACTGTTTCATGCGCACGAAAACTAATCGAGTTATTTTAAATAGCAGTGAGATTATACAGTGGCAGCACTGATCTGATGTATATAAATGTCATTTATATAGATCAGTGAAAGGTGGCCTATTACAGCTGCAATTTCTTTAACTTTGAAACAAAACAATGTTTTTTGCCGGCCTTCCAGCAAATAATTCATTTATTTTCATTTATTTGGTGGTGGAATCTGTCTCAAGTGCTTGTCGTTTTTTCTCTCTCAACTTCTCGGTCCTTCCTTTACGTTTAGATATTTTGTATCGTTGCACATCATCACATGAATTCGCTCAAGTTGTAAAGCGGCCGCTTTGCAAGTCTGTAACTTGATTCTGATTGGCCAATGCTCAGTGAACGTGCTCAGCACACGTTTAACCTACCTGTCAGTCTCGCAGCTCGCATTAGCTTCATGCGGCCAATGAGAGAGGCACATAAGCCCGGAATTGGACTATACAACAATATACTTACGAATATATTGACGATTAATATTGATTTAAAAACAAAATACATCACGCACGGCACCGGCCCACACAAACCGCGGCCCACCGGGAATCTCCCGGTAGTCCCGATGGCCAGTACATGCCTGTATATATATTACTACACTTAAATACACTACACTAATATATATATAACACTTAAATATTTTTGTGACCCAAATATACAGAAATGGTGGCCATCTTGAAAATGGTCGCCATCTTGAATTTTTGAGTGGCACACATCTTTTTCCATGATAATGTTCCTTGAAGAATATTTGTACCAAATTTCATGATAGCATCGCCATTTGAAAAAAATATTAAAGATTCAAGAAAAATGGCGGCCATCTTGAAAAATGGTTGCCATCTTGAATTTTTGAGGGACAAGCACCGTTTTCCAAAAAAACATTCTGAAGAGAGTATTTTCACAAAATGTTATGCCTACATCCCTGTTTGAACGATTGACATAATGAGCATTTGACAGAAATTTTTCAAGATGGCCGCCATGTTGAATTTTTGGGTGGCCAACGCCTTTTTCCCAAAAAGTGACCCTTAGAGAGTATCTGTGCCAAATTTCATGCTTTTATACCAATTTGAACGATTCTCTTGAAATGTCATTAACCTGCTGCACTAAGGGGGATATGAGGGAGGAAAGCACGGTAATTTGAAAATATTACAAGTTTTCTACTGATACAAAGCTTAATTCTTAATCCTGAAGTATCCCTTTAAAGTGCTCATATTATACTTTTTGTTTTTTTCCCTTTCCTTTATTGTGTTATCTTTTTTTGTGCATGTTATAGGTTTACAAAGTGAAAAAGCCCAAAGTCCACCCCAAAGGGACTTACCATGTCCCACAGAAAACACTGTTCACCATCTGCTCTATTGTAGTCCAGCCTTTACTTCAGAGACAAATGTGCTCACTTTGTAACACGTTATAATGCTCGCCTAGCTGCAAAACATAATGGTGTATGTAACTTTGAAATGTGTTTTAGCAATTTTGATACCAATTTGAATCAGCAAAAATGGAAAATGTCACTTTTTTAGAATATTCTATTTTAAAGATAATTTATAAAATCCACAAAAGTTTACGAGTGTTTATTTTAAGTGTTTTATTCTTGTTTTGCATATTCACATTTTTATAAATGCCACCTCTGATGCAGATTCTGTTTTCTCTGCAGTGGGAAAAAAATATTTTTTGTTGATACTAGTCAATTTGATTGGTAAAAGCCATGTAGTGACTTAAAATGTATAGAATTTGACATAAAAGATGACAGTTAGGGGGAAATTACCTTTATAAATGTAAAAAAAAAAAAAAAATGCAATGAGAATCAATTTAAGATTATTGGTTCAGAATAAATGACTTTTACAACATAAAAATTGAACACTTTACTGAAGTAGTTAGTTATTGCACCACCACAGGATTTTATAAGGGTAGAGATTTTATTATAATATTAGGTCAATGTAGCTTACATGAGTGAGTCGCTCGTTGTGTGAAGAGAGTGAGTCGCCCGTTGTGTAAGGAGGGTGAGTCGCTGCGTCAGGAAAGTGAGTCGCCAGCTGAGGAGAGTGAGTCGCTCGTTGTGTGAGGAGAGTGAGTCGCCAGCTGAGGAGAGTGTGTCGCCAGCTGAGGAGAGTGTGTCGCCAGCTGAGGAGAGTGAGTCGCTGCGTCAGGAAAGTGAGTCGCCAGCTGAGGAGAGTGAGTCGCTCGTTGTGTGAGGAGAGTGAGTCGCTGCGTCAGGAAAGTGAGTCGCCAGCTGAGGAGAGTGAGTCGCTCGTTGTGTGAGGAGAGTGAGTCGCCAGCTGAGGAGAGTGTGTCGCCAGCTGAGGAGAGTGTGTCGCCAGCTGAGGAGAGTGAGTCGCCAGCTGAGGAGAGTGAGTCGCTCGTTGTGTGAGGAGAGTGAGTCGCTCGTTGTGTGAGGAGAGTGAGTCGCCAGCTGAGGAGAGTGTGTCGCCAGCTGAGGAGAGTGTGTCGCCAGCTGAGGAGAGTGAGTCGCTAGTGTGTGAGGAGAGTGAGTCGCTCATTGTGTGAGGAGACTGAGTCGCTCGTTGTGTGAGGAGAGTGAGTCGCCAGCTGAGGAGAGTGAGTCGCTCGTTGTGTGAGGAGAGTGTGTCGCTGCGTGAGGAGAGTGAGTCGCTCGTTGTGTGAGGAGAGTGAGTCGCTCGTTGTGTGAGGAGAGTGTGTCGCTGCGTGAGGAGAGTGAGTCGCCAGCTGAGGAGAGTGAGTCGCTAGTGTGTGAGGAGAGTGAGTCGCTCGTTGTGTGAGGAGAGTGAGTCGCTCGTTGTGTGAGGAGAGTGAGTCGCCAGCTGAGGAGAGTGAGTCGCTCGTTGTGTGAGGAGAGTGAGTCGCTGCGTGAGGAAAGTGAGTCGCTCGTTGTGTGAGGAGAGTGAGTCGGTCGTTGTGTGAGGAGAGTGAGTCGGTCGTTGTGTGAGGAGAGTGAGTCGCTCGCTGTGTGAGGAGAGTGAGTCGCTGCATGAGGAAAGTGAGTCGCTCGTTGTGTGAGGAGAGTGAGTCGCTCGTTGTGTGAGGAGAGTGAGTCGCTCGTTGTGTGAGGAGAGTGAGTCGCCAGCTGAGGAGAGTGAGCCGCTCGTTGTGTGAGGAGGGTGAGTCGCTGCGTCAGGAAAGTGAGTCGCCAGCTGAGGAGAGTGAGTCGCTCGTTGTGTGAGGAGAGTGAGTCGCCAGCTGAGGAGAGTGTGTCGCCAGCTGAGGAGAGTGAGTCGCCAGCTGAGGAGAGTGTGTCGCCAGCTGAGGAGAGTGAGTCGCCAGCTGAGGAGAGTGAGTCGCCAGCTGAGGAGAGTGAGTCGCTCGTTGTGTGAGGAGAGTGAGTCGCTAGTGTGTGAGGAGAGTGTGTCGCCAGCTGAGGAGAGTGTGTCGCCAGCTGAGGAGAGTGAGTCGCTAGTGTGTGAGGAGAGTGAGTCGCTCATTGTGTGAGGAGACTGAGTCGCTCGTTGTGTGAGGAGAGTGAGTCGCCAGCTGAGGAGAGTGAGTCGCTCGTTGTGTGAGGAGAGTGTGTCGCTGCGTGAGGAGAGTGAGTCGCTTGTTGTGTGAGGAGAGTGAGTCGCTCGTTGTGTGAGGAGAGTGTGTCGCTGCGTGAGGAGAGTGAGTCGCCAGCTGAGGAGAGTGAGTCGCTAGTGTGTGAGGAGAGTGAGTCGCTCGTTGTGTGAGGAGAGTGAGTCGCTCGTTGTGTGAGGAGAGTGAGTCGCCAGCTGAGGAGAGTGAGTCGCTCGTTGTGTGAGGAGAGTGAGTCGCTGCGTGAGGAAAGTGAGTCGCTCGTTGTGTGAGGAGAGTGAGTCGGTCGTTGTGTGAGGAGAGTGAGTCGCTCGCTGTGTGAGGAGAGTGAGTCGCTGCATGAGGAAAGTGAGTCGCTCGTTGTGTGAGGAGAGTGAGTCGCTCGTTGTGTGAGGAGAGTGAGTCGCTCGTTGTGTGAGGAGAGTGAGTCGCCAGCTGAGGAGAGTGAGCCGCTCGTTGTGTGAGGAGGGTGAGTCGCTGCGTCAGGAAAGTGAGTCGCCAGCTGAGGAGAGTGAGTCGCTCGTTGTGTGAGGAGAGTGAGTCGCCAGCTGAGGAGAGTGTGTCGCCAGCTGAGGAGAGTGTGTCGCCAGCTGAGGAGAGTGAGTCGCTCGTTGTGTGAGGAGAGTGAGTCGCTCGTTGTGTGAGGAGAGTGAGTCGCTGCGTGAGGAAAGTGAGTCGCTCGTTGTGTGAGGAGAGTGAGTCGCCAGCTGAGGAGAGTGTGTCGCCAGCTGAGGAGAGTGTGTCGCCAGCTGAGGAGAGTGAGTCGCTAGTGTGTGAGGAGAGTGAGTCGCTCGTTGTGTGAGGAGAGTGAGTCGCCAGCTGAGGAGAGTGTGTCGCCAGCTGAGGAGAGTGAGTCGCTAGTGTGTGAGGAGAGTGAGTCGCTCGTTGTGTGAGGAGAGTGAGTCGCTCGTTGTGTGAGGAGAGTGAGTCGCCAGCTGAGGAGAGTGTGTCGCCAGCTGAGGAGAGTGAGTCGCTCGTTGTGTGAGGAGAGTGAGTCGCTGCGTCAGGAAAGTGAGTCGCCAGCTGAGGAGAGTGAGTCGCCAGCTGAGGAGAGTGAGTCGCTAGTGTGTGAGGAGAGTGAGTCGCTCGTTGTGTGAGGAGAGTGAGTCGCTCATTGTGTGAGGAGAGTGAGTCGCCAGCTGAGGAGAGTGAGCCGCTCGTTGTGTGAGGAGAGTGAGTCGCTCGTTGTGTGAGGAGAGTGAGTCGCCAGCTGAGGAGAGTGAGCCGCTCGTTGTGTGAGGAGAGTGAGTCGCTCGTTGTGTGAGGAGAGTGTGTCGCCAGCTGAGGAGAGTGAGTCGCTCGTTGTGTGAGGAGAGTGAGTCGCCAGCTGAGGAGAGTGTGTCGCCAGCTGAGGAGAGTGAGTCGCTCGTTGTGTGAGGAGAGTGTGTCGCTGCGTGAGGAGAGTGAGTCGCCAGCTGAGGAGAGTGAGTCGCTAGTGTGTGAGGAGAGTGAGTCGCTCGTTGTGTGAGGAGAGTGAGTCGCCAGCTGAGGAGAGTGAGTCGCTCGTTGTGTGAGGAGAGTGAGTCGCCAGCTGAGGAGAGTGAGTCACTGTGTGAGGAGAGTGAGTCGCCAGCTGAGGAGAGTGAGTCGCTAGTGTGTGAGGAGAGTGAGTCGCTCGTTGTGTGAGGAGAGTGAGTCGCTCGTTGTGTGAGGAGAGTGAGTCGCCAGCTGAGGAGAGTGAGTCGCTCGTTGTGTGAGGAGAGTGAGTCGCCAGCTGAGGAGAGTGAGTCGCCAGCTGAGGAGAGTGAGTCGCTAGTGTGTGACAATCCAGACTGATTGAAAGATTGCGAGTGTGTTTGATGGAGATCAGTCTTTTAAAGATGAATGGTGCAGCTCTACTGTCTTATCTCTCTCTCTGCATATGAGCAGCGCGAGGGCTTTCAGTGCGTTCAGTCTCGCGTCTCTTCCACGCGTCCACTTGTGATGTTACGTCACTCAACACTCAAAGATAACAACACATTTCATACTCTGTTCAGAATATCAATTCTGAAAAAAAAAAAAAAAGATTTTAGAATCATTAAAAAAGAAATCGTGATAGCTAGGTGAATAGATTTTTTCTCCCAGCCCTAATAAAAACAAAAGCAAGGCATCACTATTGTTATTGCTCATTCTTCTTCTTCTTCACAAAAGTTTTTCCTGCAGCTTTTGTCACAGACCCACGAATGAGGCGTCAAAACATGCGGATTATTGAGGAGAGGTGTGCTATGACTTTTAGTTGCGATCAGGGGCGAAAAAGTCGCAGAAAAAGTCCCATAGACTTTGCATTGCGACAAACTTTGACGAGTCATAGCTCAGAGCGAGGATTTCGCAGAAACGTGTGATTTACCACATTTGAAGAGGCTGGCAGGCTCTAAGAACCAGTAGCGGCTGCTGGTCTTTCAAAGAGGGGAAGCTCATTTTCGGCCTACATCATAAAAATTTTACATTTATTTATACGTAAATGCTGCCCTACGTTCCTTTTCAAGAAAATGCTCTGTGACCCTGTCGTACCAACTAGGCGTCTTTTCCAGTGACTTGACCAGTGTCCTCTCAATGGCCAGCAGAGTTAGGTATAATTGTATAAATATAATAATATAATAAAGGTATAAATAATAATATATTAAAGTATAATAATACTACTAATAATAATATTTTTTGAATTATTTTAATAATTATTTTTTAATTATTACTACTAATAATATAAAAATATAATAAGTAATAATATAATAAAGATATAAATGTATAATTGTGTGAAATGTATTATGAAAATTGGCAAGCAATTTCGAAAAGCGAATACCAAGAAATAGGTTGCTGCAGTTTGTCTTTCGACTATACTTCCAAAATCCGCGATGGGACTGAGCTCGAATAGCTTCAGCATCAGCAACTTTGATGAGTCGTTCATGAACGATCTGTTCATTGTGTCTGTCACGTGACAAATGAACCAAAGACTCGGAAGGTAAAGTAATTATTATTTTTGATGGCATTATAATGATTTCTTAATTCAGAATATGATCAAGATTGCTTTGGTGGATGTGTTCAGGGAATTTGCCTGTTAAAAGTATAATATTTAAAGCCCCTTAAATGAACGAAATGACTCGAAAAAAGATTCGTTCAGTTTGATTAACAAGATCGAAGAAAGTCAGTAAAATGATCCGAACTTCCCATCACTATTGTATGAAATAGCTGTCAATCAAAAGGAGACGCAGCCTTTCGACAGACCCTCCAATCATCAGGCAGAAGCCCGGAGGCCAGGCCAGCCCACTCCTCATTCACTGCAGAGACGCTGAGCGTCTGTGGGCGGGACATAATCGCAGCATTTATCCAATGACCGTCTAGTTTGAAGCACTGAAAAAAAACTGTTCAAAGCAGCTCCATTGAAGTCAGTGGACGCTGGGCTTCAACAGGGAAATACACTGTGACGCTACGGGAATGATGAGAAGGAAATCGAGTCAGCCGACCTGCTATATGCACTGATTCTGAACGAACTAGTCTTTGAGATTAACGTGTTCTAATGCATTTTTAGTCAATAAAATGTTAACACGACAGTATATATTTAACCATTATTTTTTTGACATTATAGGGGAAGCCGAGCTTCCCTTGCAGTCTCATGGCTCGTTTCCACTGAGCGGTACGGTACGGTAGGCAATTATTTGCGTTTTCCACTGTCAAAACCGTACCGTACCACTTTTTAGGTACCCTTCCGTTGGGGTACCTAGCACAGTGGTACGGTACTAAAGGGTGGAGCTAGACTCACTGCAGAACGTTGATTGGTTGACAGTATCGTCACTTGTGCGTGCTACAAGGGGAATGACAACATAAAAGCCCATTTTTTAATATACAGTTGAAATATAATACTACTGTTTTTGCATCATGAAATGTAGTTTTAAGAGTTTTTCAGGCGAGAATGTAGTTGTTTAAAGCTCAAATCTGTGGTTTATTTTTAAAGATTTATGAAAATTTTATCCAGGTTGTGAGATCCAGACGATCACCGGGCGCTCGGCGCTCATGTTCTCCGCCTGGAACAGCTTTTCCTCGGCTAGTCGTTCTGACGTTTGCCGCGGACTCTGGCGTCTCTGTAGTGGTTAAACATGAGATATAATTTGTCTTGTGTAGACCTAACGGTCGATCTTTGATCTCGTGAATCTATAATTTGTTCCCTGGCCAATCGTGTTGGCTGAGGGCTAAGTTAAGTTTCATAACTTTATAAGCTATTTAACTTTACCCTTGTATGGTTAGACTAGAGCACTGACTTTGTGTGTTTGACTGAATTGTTTGCTTTATTTGTATAGCTTCTTGTACATTTTACTTATACTTTTATAATGGCTAATATTGATAAAACTGAAATTTAACAAAAAGAGTTTTGTCATTTTAAATTTTAATACAACGAAGATGATCTGCAACATCTGTTGTTTAGTACATATTGCCTGGACCATATTAAAATGTTTAATATTTTTATATTATATTTAAACGAAAAGAGGCAGGGTTGTTTTTTATATTTTGTTTTGTTATAAATAGGCTAACGTTATATGCAGTGAATATAATCAATACGCGTTGCCTGAACCACATTTGTGTGGCTATAATGTTTAAGATTTCTTTAAATGAAAACGAAAAGAGGCAGTGTGGTGTTTTATAACATATTTCGTTTTATTGTTGCCAAAAATATACATACAGAGATAACCGGAGTAGCAGAGCGAGCTGAGTGACGCGCGCTGTTCCATCTGCAGAATAACCGGACTTGTGATAAACACTCTGAGAAGCAAGAACAAGATCTGCTGTGTGTCATCCATTGTTGTTTATGGTGCTTTCTTCGCGAGCAAATGACGTCGATCGCTTCTTTCCAGCATAGGCTACACCACGCCTATCAAGTAAGGGTAGGCTACTGTTGGCAGTGGAAACGCTAGCTGATTCATGGTTTACCGACCCGACCCGAACCGTACCGTACTGTACTGTACCGTACCGCTCAGTGGAAACAAGCCATTAAAGAAATCCCCACTGGTAAGAACAAGAGCAGGAGCTGCCCAAAAGTTGCCCCATAGACATACTATGGCGAAGGTCGGCCCATGAATCGCATGTGTTTCTCCTACTATGGTAAATTGCATAGGGATTTTGTATTGATCATAACTCTGGATCACAGTGTCATAGAGACAAGGGGGCAGGCTCATTTTACTTAGACAACCAATCAGTCTCTCAAGATCATTGTGAAGCTATCAAGCCACGCCCTAGAAACCATTTAGAGCACCTTAGCAACAAGGTCCATAGACTTCCATTGAAAGATATCAAAGGGATATCTTTGTATATAAGTGTCTTAGAAAAATGAGGGTGGTCTTGTTTGACTCGGGGCAGCAAACAGCCAATCATGAATCACCTCAAAACTTCCAGCCCCACCCTAGCAACCATTGTCGAGCACCTTAGCAACCAAATTCCAAAGAGGGACATCTTCCATTCTGAATGTCACAGAGGCATGGGAGTTATATCATTCATACTGACAAGCAGCCTTTTGGAGTTTCATCATTGGCAGCTCCCAAGCAACTACATAGCAATCAAACAGAGTACCCTAGCAACCGTTTAGCAAGACCTATATCTCTGCAAAATGAAATCATGGTAAACTATGATAATCATGTTAGCATCATGCTAGCAATATGCTAATCATAATTAGCATGTTGCTAGCATCATGCTAACACGGTTTACCATAGTTTACGATGAATTCCCATAACTTACCATAATTTACCGCGTTCTAGCATGATTTACTTTGATTCTAGCATAATTTGCCATAGTTTACCATGATTTACCATGTTGTAGCATAATTTACCATGAATTATCATGGAACGTCCTGATTGCGTATGCAACCCATCATTCCCTGAAGGAGGGAACGGAGGACGTAGTCCCTTTGCCACTATAGTTGGACCACCACTGACTCCAAGTTACGCTCGGCTCCTCAGCGAAAAACAGATGGTGTTTGCATCCACTACCGTATTTATACCTGCCTCGTGGGGCGGAGCGCGTGATGCAAATTCAAGTCGCCATTGCGCGCATTGGCTCGTTCAAGCATGCTCGAAGAAGATAGGCTCCCTAGCCCCCATTCAGTCGATGTCGACTACGTCCTCTGTTTCCTCCTTCAGGGAACGGTGGGTTGCATAAGCAACCAGGACGTTTCATTTAGTGTTTGAGTCATACAATAATAATATGACAGACATTGCTCTGTTTAATGTTGATTAAGTGGGTATATTCTCACAGGATTTTCTTTGTAAAACAAGTTATATTGCAGTTCAAGAAAGAAAAGCGAAAGATTTGAAATTTCATGTGATTTATATCTGTTGTCAATTCAGATGAAGTGAATGTGAATGAGTGACAAGTTCTCTGCATTATGCAGGTTTTTCTTTCTTCTTCTTCTTGTTTCCTGTTGATGTGTACTTCTTGAGTTGACCGTGGATGAGTGACTGGCGAGCCAACAGTGCCTAGTTAATGTCACAACGCGTCTTTCTCTGGAGCGAGCTCAGTATCCTTAATCAAACAGATAAGAGAATACAACACGCCATACACTTCAGATACCTGGAGTGAAACTGAGTTTAAAACTACCCGGGTAGTAAATCTTTCTTCTGTCACGTGACTACTTCTGCTTCTATTTTTTTTTCTACTTCAATATTTCTTTCCTGGAAGGATCAGACTTTATGAAAGAAAAAAGAAGATAAATAAGAACACAAAGAAAATACTTTCTGAACTGTGTTTGGGGAACCATTTATTTTATTTGTCATACCAAACAGGCCTGATGATTGTATTTTGTTGTTGTTGTTCTATCAATTGTATGTTTACAAACTGGTACCAATACAAAATGTTTTCTTTATTTGACAAGTGGTAATTGCTGTCTCAAATCCTCCTTACGAACTTAGACGTAACTTTACTGTAATGCTACTGTGCCCATTCAACCTCAGTTAATTTAGTTAATTTTGATACACGGGTTACAGAAGGATATGCTAAACATGTTGCATGAGGTGCAAGTAACAATAAGAGGAGAAGATGACATGACTCACTGAGTTTTTTGGCTGATCCTACTCACCTAAGTTGTTTCACGAGTTCACACTTACAAATAAGTCAGATAGAATAAATGCGTATTTGGCGTGCTGTCCGAGGAGAGGGCTCCGGGCTCAGTATTTGGCCCGAACCCAGAGTACTCCCCCGTATTCCTGGCTGAGAAAGAACAAGCCAAGAGTGAGGAGTCGGGGTGGTGGAGGGATGCTGAAAACTGTCAAGGAAGTTTGGTGAGTTGACAGAGTGAATATATATATGCTTCCTCTCATGCTGATAGGGTAGACATGGTAATTGTTTGATGAGTTGATTGATTGATTGATTGCTTGATTATTTGAACGTGCTCCTCCCGAACTTTGTTAATAAAACATCATTTAATGGACTTGTAAAGGGCGCGAGCGCGTGAGAGAAAAATAAATAAATAAAGAGCGCACGGATGGCACGCTAACAGGCTAGCGAATTACTAGTGTGTTGTGCTAGCAATAACGATTTAGATTGAAGTAAGCGATGTCAGAATAATATGTGATGTTGAGTAAGTTATATTTAGCAGTATAAACAACAAGGAATGATAGTAAATAATGATTCAAAACAGAAAGGTATACAAAGCTTACAGACACAAACCAACACAACAGCAGCAGAAGCAACGAGGCAGACAGGAGCAATCGATCAGCGAACCCAATCACAGCTTCATTTCATAACCCAAAATACATTTGAGTGCTTTTGTCCAAATGTTAGGAGTGAAACTACTTCAGATCTTTTTCTTTTTGTCCTGCAGCTGTGAATCTGTGTGAATCAGTGAAGGACAATGGCGTCTGTTGAAGATCTGCTTGAGAAATCACTGAATGAACTGGTAGAAGCTGAATGGAAGAAGTTTAAGTGGCACTTACAGAATGATCATGAGTGTATAACAAAGAAAGACATGGAGAAAGCAGATATCTTAGACACAGTGGATAAGATGGCAGCATGTTTTGGGCCAGAAGAAGCTGTGAAGATCACAGTGGAGATCCTGAGGAAGATAAACCAGAACAATCTGGCTAAGCAACTGGAGAACAAACACAAGCAACACAAGCAAGGTAAGGTTTAATTCACTGTGACTGTAATGTAGGTGACAAGCAACATGAAGACATCTGTCGCTGTTGGAGGAGCTCATTCAAAAGAAATATATGTGTACTTCCTGTACATGGAAACAAGAAAGTATAAAAGCAAACAGGGCCAAGAACAGCAACAGATGTTATACAAGTACATTTAATAGAACAGTGTCTGATTTTACAAAATGGTTAAATGGTTTACAATGGTCTAAAAACCTTAATCAAAACTTCTGCTAGCAACTAGAACATTGACGTAAAATTGCGGGTGTGTATTTGCTGCCTTTGTAGCACCTCTCAGCGGTAAATCACAGACTTTGAAAAGTGTCAGTTTATTCTCTATTGCCTAATCAGCCGTGGCTTATTGAGAACTGGTAGCAGATCAATTCAAGTGAAACATTGTAGTTAAACGAACTCATAATACTGTATTACAGTACAAATTTAGAACTAAAGAAATGTAGGCTTCTATTATCGCATCAAATTTTAGCAAAGTAGGCTAATCGTTAACATTGTGTGCCCAGATGTTCTATAGCTAGAAAGGCTATGCATGTCAAGGTTATGCATCTTATACTTTGTGTTATTTTAATTTGTTAGTAGGCCTAGATTTATGAACTGGAACAGTGAAATAATTTAAAATAAATGATCGTAAAATTACTTGCTAACCGATGTTAGTCGGCAGCATTTGTGTTTTAGGATTAATTAAGAATTAAATGGGCTTATTGTAGGTTGTTATGATTTGCATTATTTTCTTTAATAAATAATGAAAACATTTCAACAAAAAACATTGCAATAGAAAAATGTCACATCTATGAGGCTTTGTGCAGCCTAAGCATAAAGCGTTAAACTCATGCTCATATGACAGTGTTCAGACGATAGCTGGGTGGTCAACGCTTTAACATGTGTCTCTCGGTGCTTCAAATATTCTGACTTGATAAAACTGTATATTTCACTGCGTGTCATCCACACCAATTACAAAAAATAACTGTTACAAATTATTTAGCCTTTGTTACTTCAAAGGTTACTACTTGAATTCACTTTACAATAAACCGATAAACAATAAAACAAGGTTGATCGCGAATTAAAGAGCTCTGTGTCTGCTGCTCACTCGCATTCATCTCTAGTTGGCATGAGCGTGTTTCGTCAACAGTTCAGTTAGTAGTTATGATGATGTCATTCAGCTTGTGTCAAAATGATTTATGACCACATCGATGTCCAAACAACGTATGAATGGGTATTGCAAAAATGCAGTTGGTTAAAAAAAAACATCTCAGAGTGTTTCCTGAAGAGTTTCTCTCTCACATCATTGTTTGACTAGCCTGGTTAAAACCAGACCATTCTCAGTAGTAACTGAGTTATGGTCTGGCAAAGCTTCATTAATAACTCATTTCCAAAGGGGCGTCACCAACGGACGTTGCTCAAATGCCTCTGGGCGCAATTGGATAGACCTAAAACCAATCAGGGGTGTGCGTTTCCCAAAACCATAGTTGCTAACTGAGTTAGCAACTTTGTTGGTTGCAATGCAATTTCCCATTGCCAACCAACTAAGTTGCTAACAGGTTAGAAACTATGGTTTTGGGAAACGCACCCCTGAGCGATCGTCATCGCGTAAAGCCATATGCTGTGTCCCAATTCGCCTAAGTTACACTACGCCATAAAAGTATGTACTCTTTTTGTGAAGAAAAGGGTATTTACTTTTGAATGTGTAGCAAAAAAGTAGTCAAGCTTTGGGACGTCGCTCAAATGCCTCTGGGTGCAATTGGATAGACCTAAAACCAATCAGAGCGATCGTCATCGTGTAAAGCCCCCCTCAACGTTATTGATTGGTGCCTCGATTTGGACGGATTAGAAATCGGCTTGAATGGGCTCTTTGCCAGACTACTTGCAGAGCAAATCTAAATTTGCCGGAAGTTGTCAGGGTTTTCCCAGGCTAGTGTTTGACAGTCTCTGTGTCAGAAGGGAGTTTGTGTTCAGTGATCAGGATGAGACATTGTGAATGTTTTGTTAGTGTTGAATTTATTTCAAAGTACAATCTTAAAAGTTATTTATAGTTAAACGTTTAAATTATGTATTTTAAAAATAAAAGATGCTTTCAATTAAATTGAATGGATTATTTAAATTCTTAATAAAAACAAATATTCTACATCGGTGGTCTGTGGAAAAACTTGACTTGAACTTAAAGTATATTTTTTTATTAGAGCTCATGTAAAAAACTTTTTTGTTGTTGTTTTTTTAATATGAAGTGTCACACGTCATCTCACACATGTGAAATGTTCAATATATCCTTATTTAAGAAATTCTGAGAAAGACAAAGCGCAACATTTAGAACCTGTAATGCCTCAGGCCTTTATTAATATTAATAAATAAAATATGGTATATTTAAAGTTTGAAAATTACTTCCATAATATTTTCTTTTAGTAAAGCAATGCCTGGATCATAAAACACACAAAATTTTGCGTTGTTTGTGAGACCTCGCAAAGATTACACCAATATTAGCTTTCTCGAACATTGCATGTTTGCACTATTCCTGAAACTTAGTAATCAACATGCATTTCTGTAGGACTGTCAAAAGAAAAATCATCTGGTTTAGTTGTATTTTAAGTTCAAAGGTACAGCACGCACATCCAAAACAATAAAACTGGGTGCTGGGCAGACAAATAGTTGCAGAGGTAAAATATTGAGTCCGCACACCAGAAAATGCTCCTTGCAATTTTAATGGTTGCTCACCACATGTTGTATAGTTGTATTTTAAAACACTGCTTTTTCTTAAAAACGTTGTGTCAGACGTATTTGGTAGCATGATTATCTTGTTTCATTGTGTATTACGTCCATATTTATCAGGCTGATATTTGTAGAAATAAGAAAAGTAAATTTATAAAACAAAAAGGATCAGTTAATGGCTTTGTGTCAGAACACAACAGGTATGAAGATATGTTTGGTTTTAACTTTTTATTCTAACTTTAAAGCTAGAGTATCCTTTGAAAAGTGTAATACAGTATTTGATTTTGGGGACATCAGAAATGACTAATTTCTGAGCGCTTTATTAAACAGAAATTTGCTGTTGGTGTATTAGCCTAAAACAACACACTCGCCAGATTGTTTATCTAAATAGCCCTATGTTGTTAGAAATTACTGTTTACCAGGTATGCGGCGCATCCCATGCAACAAGAGATTAACACGGTTGCCAAATTGCTTTATGTTACTCTTACTCTCGCATCAGCTGTTGTGTAAACAGTAGGGGTGTACGATACACTTGTGTCACGGTTCGGTTTGGTACATTTTTGATACAGCAAAAAGAAAGAAATGCCAGAGAAATTTCCTTGATTTAATTTTTTTTATTCTTTTCTTTTTTTTTTTTATTAAAACTGACATAATAAAGTATGATATTTTTTTACTTTGAGCAATTCTGGAGCTACACTGCAAAAAATGCTTTTCTTACTTAGTATTTTTGTTTTGTTTCCAGTCCAAATATCAAAAAATTCTTAAATCAAGAAGCATTTACTAGAGAAGTAAAATGACATAAGAAATTCTGTTTTGTTTTAAGATAAAAAGAAAGTAATTAAGTAATTTTTGCTTAAAACAAGCCAAATTATCTGCCAATGGGGTAAGCAAAAATTACTTAAATTACTTTATTTTTATCTTAAAACAAAACAGAATTTCTTATGTCATTTTACTTCTCTAGTAAATGCTTCTTGATTTAAGAATTTTTTGATATTTGGACTGGAAACAAAACAAAAATACTAAGTAAGAAAAGCATTTTTTGCAGTGTATAATTGACTCTTCTTAGGAGCATATAAAACAAAACAGCTCCTTGGAAAAAATATTGTAGTATTGAGTAAACAGGTTTAGTCATGGCACAATGTTTCTTCCTGGTTTCCACGTCAGCGCTGTTTGATCCATTAATAACGGAGAAATGTGAATGTTTCTCACTAGATCTTTCTCATTTATCGCAGCGATGTTATTACTTCTGTGGCGAATTCAAATGCTTTCTTTATTGGATCTCTTATTAGCGCTGTGTAGTAACAGTGTCGCTTGATCAAGATCGGCTCGCGCTGCACTGGTCCAAACTGATAAACGGTCCTTCAACCACACAATAACGAGCAGTTTCGTTCCGCTTGCATTACGTTTGCCATTTGATGTTGGGCAATGTTGTGGTCGCGCCGGCGTCTCTTCATTATGAGCGTGCTTGCCACGAGCAACCCGCCTACATTTGAAATGTCAAAATACCCCCCCCCCCCCCCCCCAAACAAAAACTCTCCGGTTCTACGCGATTCACGTAAATGACCCAATTAACCAAGAAAACGGCGATTGTCGCCGAAAAGCGACAAGTTTGCAGGTATGGTTTTACGGCCCTGACAAGAACGTTGGTCTCCTCGGGTGTGAACCGCTCTTGGCAAATCCGCCGTTATAATAGCAATCCGTCATGGAACAAGCGCGTCTGCTCTTAAAGGGAATGTGAGATGATGCTCTGATTGGTTTATTTCACGTTACGCCCAAACCACACCTATGAGTAATGAAGCTACTTCAGACCAACCCATTTTAGATTTGCGTTGGGCGCAAGAGTCATTTATCCCGCCGGTATAATAGCAACAGTGCCCAAGACCCGCCCACAAAGTTACTTGCATTTCGCGATTGATATTTGCGCTTCAGATCGTTCAAATAGGGCCCTTAATTTTTTTTTTACATCCCCCCAATCCAATCCAATCCAACCAAAATTTAAGCAAAATCATTTATCTCATACAGAAGTCTTCTAGAAGATAAATAGAAAATACAATTTTGATCAAACTTGAAAGATTTGATTTAAACAGTCTTTTAATTTTAAAAGATCTAATTTAAACTTTTAAGATTATGCTTTTAAATGAATTTAGTGGGAATAAACCTCTGGAGCGCAGACTAGCTTTACTGTGACATTGTGTTCCGAGGCTTGTCTGGTCTGTAACTCCTCTCGTCTCTGTGAGCGTCTGAAGCTTCAGTTCACACTGTGGTTTATCACTGGAGGATCTGGGAGTGTCTTGCTTATGACAACTTCAACTTTTTGGATTCTTTTGTTATTTTTATCATTGCATAAAGAACTACTTCTTCAGCTCTCTGAAAATGTAAGGTGTTTTTATATTTATATGTATTTATTCATTTTTAACCAACATATTTGTATAACTAAAACTGTTTAAACTGTTTTTGTAACATTTGTTATTATTCAATGGGTTATATATATTTTATTTATAATCATTTAATTTAAAATAGAGAGAACTTCCTTTTTATAGAACCCGTGTGTGTGTGTGTGTGTGTGTGTGTGTGTGTGTGTGTGTGTGTGTGTGTGTGTGTGTGTGTGTGTGTGTGTGTGTGTGTGTGTGTGTGTGTGTGTGTGTGGACATGTTTTTCTACACCGGTGGGGACTTAAACCTGAATGCACACAGACTCATGGGGACTCGTGTCACCGTGGGGACCTAAATTGAGGTCCCCATGGGTACAAAAGCTTATAAATCATACAGAATTAGTTTTTTTGAAAATGTAAAAATGCAGAATGTCTCCTGTGATGGGTAGGTTTAGGGGCAGGGGCAGTGTAAGGGGATAGAATATACAGTTTGTACAGTATAAAAACCATTACGTCTATGGAGAGTCCTCACAAAGATAGTGCACCAGACGTGTGTGTGTGTGTGTGTGTGTGTGTGTGTGTGTGTGTGTGTGTGTGTGTGTGTGTGTGTGTGTGTGTGTGTGTGTGTGTGTGTGTGTGTGTGTGTGTGTGTGTGTGTGTGTGTGTGTGTGTGTGTGTGTGTGTGTGTGTGTGTGTGTGTGTGGCGAGAGAGAGAAAAGAAATGTCACTCCGTTTGCGAATTTGCTTTGTTTTGTAAATATAATGAAGCAGTTTACAACTGCAGGGCATCCAAAGAATGCAGAGTGTGTGTCCTTAGAAAACTGATGTGGGGAGCGCAGTGTTTCCCCATGGAAGTGTGTTCTGTGCAGTCTCACACCTGTGTCTCTGTCTCTCTATCTCTCTAAGAAACTCTCAGGAGATTTTCAGCTTAAAACATTTTGTAAACCATATCACTGGACACATTTCCAATGCTAAGCTCTTTATCTCGCTGAACATGCAAGCTGTTTTATTTATTCATAATATCCATAAATAACTGTTTCAATTGCTTCTCTAAACTTAGCAAGATATTTATTTTTATATCGAGTGATATATTCATTTAATTTATACACTTTTAAAAGAACAGAATGTTTTTCATCTTTAGTTAGTGTGAAATCTTATGAAATATGTGTGTGTTTGTGTGTGTGTGTGTGTGTGTGGGGGGGGGGGGGATATAATAATAAATAAATAATTTTTGACACATGCTATATCATAATCACTACTAGCAGTGTTGATGTGTACTCACTGGAAATGTTAAAGTTGTGATTTAAGCAATGTAATTAATCTTTCTATCTCTATTCCAGGCCAGATGAGCAGCAATGCTCACACTGGAGTCAGTGTTGATGAGAAAGCTGGAACAGGAGCATCTGTAAATGCTCCTGTACTCACTGATAACACCATCACAGCCCCAGTGACCTTCAACAACAGCTTAAACACTGCAGGACATGGTAATATAGTATATTATATATACTATATTACCATTATTATATATATTTTTATATATATATATATATATATATATATATATATATATATATATATATATATATATATATATAATAATGACTATAATACAATTCATATAATGAAAATATAATATAATAAATTGTAATGTTTAAAAAGACACAATAACTGTGCTTTCTGAGACACACTGCTTATTAACAATCATGTATGAAATAATGCTTCAACTCATTTTCTCTTTCCTCACAGAGCCACAAAAAACCTTAGCGACGGAGACACCAGAGAAACAGTTAGAACAAGGTACAACCATCATTTCTTCATTATAGAGGAGTAGTGATATGATCCACTTACTGTCAAAATGATTGATGGCCCTCTAATTGATTGATGGGTTGACCTTTTGCCCTTGCCCTGACCTTGCCCTAGTGTTGACCTGCCCCTAGTGGTGACCTTACCCTCTCGCTGACATTGTCACCTTTGACCTTGTATCCTACGGGGTTTGGAAATGACCTATGACCGTTGATTAATTGGTAAATGGGATTATTTATGACCTCGTGAGTATAAGGGGGTTCATTGTTTAATATTTGAACTTTGGCCCGGTTATAAAGGCAGAGTATAAGGGGATTCATTGTTTAATATCTGAGCTTTGAGATAATGGAAGTGATGAACGGTTATTTTTGAGCTCTGACATCAGGATGTGTGTGATATACTAATGGAAGTTATTAGGGATTATTAACATATACTTTTAAAGAACAGCATGTTTTTCAACTTTAGTTAGTTTAATATATACAGCATTATTAGAAAACCTCTTTTCTCACTTCCACTGTCCCTAGCAATCCCCCTGCGCTCTGGAATGTGGAGGGTGGATGGGAGGGAGGGAGCTCCATGCTGATGCTTGCATGTGACACACATCCTGATATATATGACCCTAATAATAGGCTTGTTTGAGATGAGCAAAATCTGCGCAGAATCGATCACCGGTGATCAGCGCGAGATGCATGCCGGTTAGAAATGTGTCCGAGAGCGGTCCGCCTTGCTCTGATGTCATGCTGACGTATGTCAAAAATCTCTCGCGAGCGCAAGGCACACCTGTCGGATTCTGAAGTCGAGCGCAGTTGCTCTCCACTGACTGCGCTGATCAAAAGCATGATGGGAAACGACTTGCTGACGACACAGCTTGATGTTCATTGGTTTAAACAACCGTGATGTATTGTTCTCTTTTAAAATGTTTGATTTTAAAACTCTGATATCATGTTTTATGTGTACGTTATGTGGTAATATTCCCAAACTATCTCGAGGTAATACATCTCAGTGCGATCTCTATGGGTTATGCAATGTAATTTTTATTAAAAAAAAGAAAGAAAAAAACCCAACACATTCTCACCCCAAAACGTCACATACTGACGGGTCTTGACCATACGGCAACATACGACGAAAAGGGTACCCCTAAAACGTCCATATGTGACGATTCGGGTTATGGGTAGGTTTAGGTATGCGTTAGGGTACCGCTAGGAGGCTGCTGGTGCGCTTATGTCTGCGTCTCATATTGACGTTATAGGGGTACCCTTTTCGTCGTATGTTGCCGTATGGTCAAGACCCGTCAGTATGTGACGTTTTGGGGTGAGAACGGGCTGAAAAAACACATGTCTGTATTAAAGAAAAAAGACTGATAAACATGTATTTGGAATGGAATTAAATAAGTAGGCTACTTTGGGTGTCTTGTTCATTATATTTATTTTCATATAAAAGCAACAAAACTTAAATTCCATCCAATTTATTAGCAACACTGTGCACGAGCGTGAATCCCGTGAATCCCGCGATATCCGTCTTTGATCTCGCAGGTGTCAGATCCACTGCGAGAAGAGAGATCTGTCCGGCTTGCCGTCGCTTTTTTCGCTCCTCCTCTCACTGCAGCCGCCTACTCTCGCATACATTTCAGGCGAGGCAAGGCGCATCTCAAACAAGCCTATTGTCCATTAGTATGTCACACACATCCTGATGTCAGAGCTAAAAAATAACCCTCATAACTTCCATTATATCAAAGTTCAAATATTAATCAATGGAAGCCCTATACTCACAAGGTCATAAATAATCCTATATCCAATTAATCAACGGTCAAAGGTCATTTCCACCCCCGTAGGATACAAGGTCAAAGGTGACAATGTCAGCGAGAGGGTAAGGTCATCACTAGGGCAGGTCAACACTAGGGCAAGGTCAGGGCAAGTGGAGGGGCAAGGGCAAAAGGTCAACCCATCAATCAATTAGAGGGCCATCAATCATTTTGACAGTAGGTGGATCATAATTCTACTATTAGTGTACCACATAAAAGTCAAAGAAAGTATAACACAAATATGACAATCACAGATAGCAAAAGTGGGGAACTAGTGAATAGGTTAAATCAGGTTTTTTTTTCACGTTTTGAGGGGAATAGTGAGGATACTAACTTTGACATCAACTAATAACTTCTCCATCAAAGAGGCTGATGTAAAGAAAATGTTTCAGAGTTGCAATACACATAAGAGTCCTGACAGCATCTGTGGACGAGTGTTAAAAAACTGTGCTGAGCAACTATCAACGGTTTTTACTCTGTTATTCCAAAGATCTTTAGACCAACACATAGTACCAACTATATGGAGAACTTCAACTATTATACCTTTTCCTAAAATCAATAAACCATTGGAACTTAGTGACTCTCAGCCAATTGCACTGACGTCTTTGGTGTTTAAAAGCTTTGAAAGGCTTGTTAAAAGGTATGTAGTGTCAAAAACGCAATATATACACTCAAAAAAAAATACTCTTTAAAATAACTTAAATTATGGACAGTGGTTCCACACAAGCAAATTATTTTTTATTAACATTAGTGGATTTTTTTAACCTATGTAAGCTCCTTGTGCTGTGACAACACAACTGAATGAGAAAGAATTTATGTGAAAAAGTAATCAATGGAATTGCTTCCCTGTAACTTAAACCGGTTAAGTTTAGTGAACATGCTTTAGTTTATTTAAAACTGCACTGATAAATAAAGTGTGATGGATGTACTTGATTTCTCAATTGAACTTCTAGACTATAGCTAGCTATTAACTAATAACAACACTTATTAACATCTTAAATGCTAAGATTGATATACTCCTTCAACCACAGGAGCAAAACTTATATGAATCAGTCCACAGCCTGACCAAATACTCCACTCTTCTCCACAATGGTAACCCACTGTAATTAAAATGGTTCTAATTATTCCAATGTAATTGAACATTAAACACAATTACACACTATCAAGTCTTCCTCTTTTAACACTTAATTTCAACATTTATTCTCTCTTAATTCAGCTATATGCAAAGCATGCTGGGAACTAAGCCTCGCCCAGTTTCAGTTAATGCAACACAAATCATTCATGTAATCCAACACAAACGTATTAAGTAAACTTACATTTTACATATATTTAAGCAGATTGAACACAATCAAATTAAGTTATTAGACAAAATGTATAGCAATTGTGTTGCAAGCTCATTTTAATGAAGCAATTTGAACAAGCAGCCAAAATTGTTTTTTTCTGTGCAATATATTAAAAGCATCCCAGAACAGACTTTCCAAAATACTAACAGAAATGAAAGACTGCGCCTTTAGATTAACTTTATATTTTCTAGCTCTGATGCCATGCACCTTGCCACCTTTTTCACACGCCGTCTTCATCCAATACGTTGGAAATCGTCAATCCATTTTTTAATCGCAAAATTAAACCCTTTACATTAGTTTAACGATCGATAATTAAGTATAGTGTAAAATTATAATTAATTAAACGCAATACAATAGTGTTTTGGTGGTAAAAGAAATATATGTGTGTTACTTTAACAAAAAAATATTTGGGTAAAAAGAACAGTGCCACAAAACCATTTTTTTGAGTGTATTGGATGCTTTGCAATTTGCATATCAGACAAACAAAGGAGTGGATGATGCAATTTTAACATTGTTGCATATTGTTTACTCGCATCTTGAAGGTTCCAAAAATCACGTGAAAATCCTATTTGCTGCCTTTTCCTCAGCTTTTAATAACATATCGCCATCTGTGTTAGTCGAAAGATTAGCCACAGAGTTTAATCTAGATGGAGGATTGATTCTGTGGTTGCAGGACTTTTTAAGAAACAGAGTACAGCGAGTGAGTGTGGGTGGATCACTGTCGGAGAAACAAATTACTAATGTTGGATCCTCTCACCCCTACTGTTTATATTGTACACAAACAACTGTAAAAGTGCCCATTCAGGGAGATATCTTATCAAATTTGCAGATGATACTGCATTAGTTAGTCTCCTTCAGGGGGATGAGGACAGTCATGGACCTGTTTTAAATGAATTTATTTGTTGTTGTGTCAAACCTTAAGTTAAATATTTCAAAAACAACGGAGATGTGTATTGATTTTAGGAAGGAATCTTCAGTGAGTGTGACGACTGTTAAAGGGGAGCCAATTCAGAGTGTTAATGAGTATAAATATCTTGGGTTTGTCCTTGATCATAAACTGAGGTGGGATAAATGGACTGAAGCTGTGAACAAAAAAGGACAGCAACTATACTTCCTTAGAAAGAGGTTGTTATTTAATGTAAGCGTCTCAATCCTAAGAGTGAAATGTGCTATATAAATAAACTTGCCTTGCCTTGCCTATACAGCCACTCTGGAGAAAACAGTGATGTCATCGTCCAGCTCAGTTCAGTTCTTATATAATGGTGTCAATGCAGGCAGATCAGTAATATTGTTGAATATTAATCCTAATAACCCTAACCTAAGCCTACTACAGTACAGACTACATGTCTAGTTTGGTGTGTTAGATGTCAATGTTTAATCAAAAGGCTTTTAATAATGCCCGTCAGCATGACCTGAAGTTATTCAGGAATTTAAAAACTGAAAACAACTGCATTCAAGTCAGCATTAGTCAAGGTGTTTCCATCAACATATGTTGTCAACTTCAGAATACTGTAAGATGTTGATGAAAACACAATTTCAGGACAAAGTGTGATTAATTTGAATACAGAAGAAGTGTAGTTTTATCATTATTTTTGTAATTGGAATTGCAGACAAGGTTACAAATTACAAATAGGTTTTATTAAGACTTTATGAAAAACACAATCACTTATTTTATGCTGTATTGTCCCCTCTTTCTTAAAGGCTCAACTGCAGACGATAGAGAAGCTACTCTTCATGAATACACAGAGACCAGCTGTAGACTGAAGGACAAATTAAAACGGGACTACAAGCAGATATTGGTTGGTAATTCAGAGACGGGTCATCAGGAATACCTGAACGATATCTACACTGATTTATATGTGGTGGAGAATGAGACTGGAGGAAGAGTGAACGAGCATGAGGTGAGACGGATTGAATCAAATCACAACCGACTGACTGCCAAGGAGAAGCCAATCAAGTGTAATGACATGTTTAAAGGAAACACAAAGGTACTGATGATGGGGATCGCAGGGGTAGGAAAAACTGTCTCTGTCAATAAATTCATCTTTGACTGGGCTGAAGGAAAAGATAATCAGGATATAACCTTCATTTTTCCACTGCCATTCCGTGAGCTAAACCTGATTACAGAGAACTGCAGTCTCATGGAACTGCTTCACGAACACTTCTTTAGTGAGGATAAAGAACGGCCTTCTCTTCCTAAAGGTGACCGTAAGGTCTTGTTTATTTTTGATGGACTGGATGAATGTCGCTTCCCTTTGAGATTTAGAGAGGGTGGCAGATTTACAGATGTTCACAAAAAAACAACAGTGAGTAAGATAATAACAAGCCTCATCAAGGCACATCTGGTTCCCTCTGCTCTCATTTGGATCACATCCAGACCAGCAGCAGCCAGTCTGATACCCCGAAGATACATTGATCAAGTGACAGAGGTGCGAGGATTTAACAATGAGCAAAAAGAGCAATACTTCAAAAATAACAGCAGTCCTGAGGTTGCTGAGAACCTCATCAGTCACATCAAGAAATCCAGGAGTCTGTACATCATGTGCCACATCCCCGTCTTCTGCTGGATCTCTCTTATTGTTCTTCAGCCTCTACTTGGTCGAGAGAGCAACGAAAAAACTCCCACAACTCTCACAGGGATGTACACAAGCTTCTTAATTTCTCAGCAGCAACAGATGAAAGAAAAATACAACCGTGATAACCTTGAATCTAAAGACAATGCAATGTCTTTTGATCAGATTATTCTGAAGCTTGGGGAACTGGCCTTTCAACAGCTGGAGAAAGGAAACCTGATTTTCTACAAAGAAGATCTTGAGAAGTGTGGACTAGATGTCAGTGAAGTTTCAGTGTACTCTGGGTTATGCACTCGAATGTTTCAGGAGGAAAGGGCTTTTTCAGACACACACATTTACAGCTTCGTACACCTCAGCGTACAGGAATGCCTCGCTGCTCTCTATGTGTTTTTTGTTAACAAAGACAAGAATGCAAACCCATTTTTCCCATTCTGGAAAAAAATGAAACAGAAACTCTCCACAAAGCCACTGTTTCAGCTTCATAAGGCTGCAGTCAACAAGGCTTTAGAAAGCAAGAACGGACACCTGGACCTTTTCCTCCGGTTCCTTCTGGGTCTCTCACTGGAGTCCAATCAGAGTGACCTGAAGGAACTACTGCCAGGACTGGAACTCAAAACAGAGAACGTTAAAGACATCGTTGACTATATCAAAAAGAAAATAGAGAAGGAGAAATCAGTAGAACGGACCATCAATCTCTTCCACTGCCTGAGTGAACTGAAAGATGACTTTGTGGAGGAAATCCAGAAGAATCTGAGCTCAGGAAATCTCTCAGCACAGAATCTGTCCTCTGCTCAATGGTCTGGTCTGGTGTTTGTGCTCCTGATGTCAGAAGAGACTCAAGAGAAGTTTGAACTGCAGAAATACAGAAGATCTGATGAAGCAGTGATGAGACTGCTGCCAGTGATCAAAAACACCAGAAGAGCACTGTAGGAGGCTTCTTTACTATAATTTATATACACTGTTAGTCATTTTAATTGGTCTTAATGTTACACAGGTAATTTGCTGGCCAAGACTCTTCAGAAAAAAAAGAATAAATATAAATGTATCAATGATCAGTGTGATGATATTAAATACCAAAGTAACACCATTATCAGGCAGGTTGGGTCAGGGATCAGACAAAACTCAGCAACCTGAGTTTTAACCCATTTTAATATTACTAATTTTATCACAAATTAAAGAAACTGAAAATACTGGTTTTGATTTTATAAAGATATATTTTTTTTAACTTTGGATTTTTTTTAATCTTTACTAGGGATGTACCGATACCACATTTCCCAGAACAAGTTCGATTCAAATACTTTCTGGTACTTGGCGATACAGAGTACAGATACCGATACCTGTATTTTCATTGCATTTGTCATTTTTTTATGTATTGGGTAGAGAAACCAAAATAACATAAATCATATGAGTTGGCTTAATTAGTTTAACAAATATATATTTCCTTCAGTTATTTCCATGCTTAAGCCTGTTAAAATGTATTGTATGATCTTCTATTACTCTCAATGTTTATTCTATTGCTCTATCATATTTTATCTATCATTTAACAGCACAGCACATATTTAGAGCTGCTCCAGCAGGGCTCAGTGCTGAGGATTGGGTCAGCGGTAAAAATAGATACCAGTAAAATATCACAATTTTGATACTACAGCAAAAACAACCTGCCTAATTAATGTCAATGTAAAACATTATTAAAGGATTAGTTCACTTTCAAAAAAATTTTTGCTAATAATTTACTCACCCTGATGTCATCCAAGATATCCATGTCTTTCTTTCTTCAGTTGAAAAGAAATTAAGATTCTTGAGGAAAACATTCCAGGATTTTTCTCCATAATGGAATTCAATGGCAACCAACTATACCAATGTTCAAAGAAGGTTCAAATATCCGTCTCAATGCAGCTTCAAAGTCTCTACACGATCCCAGTCAAGAAATAAGGGTCTTATCTTGCGAAACGATCGGTCATTTTCTTAAAAAAAAAAAAAAAAAAAATATATATATATATATATATATATATATATATATATATATATATATATATATATATATATATATTAGGGCTAGGAATCGATTAAAAAAATTAATTAATTAATTTGCTGTAATTAATTGCAATTAATTGCATTTCCTCCAAGCTTGTAATCATCAATAATTCAACTTAGAATCACCTAATTAAGTGAAACACCAGAAAAAAAGGAACAGATAATAGCCCTATATTAAAATAATATTAAACATCAATATATCAATGTATTATTATTTTTCAATAATCAATCAACATAATCAATTTAAGATTTTTTTTTTTTTTTTTTTTTTACTAATTATAAAAATAAACTATAGTCCTACAAAGCTACCAGAGCATGTGATCAGAGCAGGTCATTTTAAAGGGATAGTTCACCCAAAAATGAAAATTCTGTGATCATTTACTCTCCCTCAAGTTGTTCCAAACCTGTATGACTTTCTTTCTTCTGCTGAACACAAAAGAAGATATTTTGAAGAAAGTCGGTAACCAAACGATTGATGGACCCCATTGACTTTCATAGTAGGAAAAAAAATACTATGGATGTCAATGGGGACCAGCAACTGTTTAATTACCAACCTTCTTTAAAATATCTTCTTTTGTGTTTAGCAGAAGAAAGGAAATCAAACAGGTTTGGAACAACTTGAGGGAGACTAAATGATGACAGAATTTTCATTTTTGGGTGAACTATCCCTTTAACATTGTTGCCCAGAATGACTATACCAGCTCAGCAAAAAGAAGTCTACAGAGAAATTTCACCTTATTTGAGCGGACTTTGCTTTTCCAGTGCTTGATCGGTACATGATTGGAGCGTTTTGGGCCGTTAACGACAGAGCAGAACGTGCAACCCAAACACGGAGTCGAACATTGAGCAGAGAGCGCAGCGCGCCGACACACACACACACACACACACACAGACACACGGAACGGAGAGTGTGGCGGCGCACACGGAGCGGAAAAGACCCGCTCATGAAAGCTACGCGAGAATAAAACCTGATCCCCATTTTTTCGGCTTTTCAATTGCAGCTGCAACAGGAATCATTAAAACGAGGGGGAAAAAGTGCTGCGTTAAATGCGTTTTTTTTTTTTACGCGTTAAACATCTCAAATTAATCGCAAAGATTAACGCGTTAATTCCCCCAGCCCTAAAATATATATATATATATATGTATATGTATATATATATATATATATATATATATATATATATGTATATGTATATATATATATATATATATATTGTCACATCCACCGTCTGTCTTCCTCATCTGTGTGTGCACTACACTTCCCATCATCCTCCTTGGCACATCTGCACACATTCAGCCATCATCATCATCACCTGCACTACCTCGTTAACTAGCCATATATATTCAGCACTCTCCCTTCACTCCTCGTCTGGTCTTGTCAATATGTCTACTCTTGACACAGACTCTCTGCCATACTTACCTGTATTCCTATTCCTAATTTCATCTGAAATTCAACTTACTGTTTACTCATCTGTTTCGCTGTACCGATCCATTCTGCAAATTAAAGCATTTAACTTACCATTCTGTCTGCTATGTCTATGTCAATCCTGATATCCTATATATATATTTATGAACCGGAGTAAACAGACAAATAACTTGATGTGACGCGTGACCTTTCCAATGCATCTCAGAGATGGTACACGACGAGCATTTGTGGTTAAAATATATATACACATTATATATATTTATATATATTTATAAGTATATATATTTTAGAAAATAACATTGTTTCGTTAGATAAGACCCTTATTTCTCCACTGGGATCGTGTTGAGACTTTGAAGCTGCATTGAGATGGACATTTGAACCTTCAAACCGTTGGTTGCCTTTGAAGTCCATTATATGGAGAAAAATCCTGGAATGTTTTCCTCAAAACCCTTAATTTATTTTCGACTGAAGAAACAAAGACATGGACATCTTGGATGACATCAGGATGAGTAAATTATCAGCAAAAATTTTTTTGAAAGTGAACTAATCCTTTAAGGACAAGTAAGCAGACAATAATAAAATAAGAACAAATAATCAAATTACAAATAGCACAAAAAGAACAAAGAAAGGCCACAAATGAAATAAACAGTGTTTTAGAGTTTTTCAGGTAGGCTAGGTCAATAGTTTTCAGGTACAGACATTTAAATAAAGCAATAAAATGTGAAATAACACTGCTTTTTTATTGCTGTATACATTAAATATAGATGGATCTTTACAAAGTTACAAAAGGTATTCATTCTAGAGCAGTGAGTGATTTATTTGTTCTTTATTGTTTGATTAACATTAAAACACACCAGAAAGTTTATTAGACTGCTGCACCTTTAAGACCGAATGCACAGATTCCATATGAATATACTATCTACGTTCACTTGAGATATAACTGACTATGTTTACTAGGATACTCACCAAGACGGGCGTTTTTACATAATTTTGTGTGAATTCATCCGTACAAGCACAAGACGTGAAAGAGAATTCAATTCAGTATTCACGCGTTGTCTGAGACAGCAGCAAACAGTGTTAACCCCCTGGGGTCGACAATCGCGCCGGCGCGATAGGCTCGCTTTTTTCAGTTCAGTTCAAAAGAAATTAATTTTGCTCTGTGGACTTTGATATTACAAGCAAGTTTCATACATCAATCGATTCTGTTAAATGTGTATTATTTTTGTGTATACTCACAATAAAAACAAAGTGTTGTGCTTTTTGCCAAATAAAGAAAAATAAACGTGATGCGAGTTCTGCCTTCTCTCTGTCAGTGAAGACCATTCTGAAACGCGTCCGAAAATGAACTGTAACTCAGCGAATACTCAGTCAAACAGGCATACAGACACACAGGCATGAAGCTTGAATTATCTTCTTTTAAATGGGTAATTTATATAAAAAACAAATATTCTCATCTTGTGAAATCTGTATTAAAAGAGAGTGATTCCAGTCGAGCTCATTAGAGCTAATTCAAATGTAATGTGACTCCGCCCACGGAGAGCGTGTGCTATTCAAACGCAAATTACTGAGGCAATCCAAGCAAACCTGTGAATGCCCCATATCAGCTCGAGAAAACACAAGTTTAATCATATGTTGTTTACACCATCTGGCAGCGCTGTGAGGAATAATAATAATGGAAAATCTACCTCAGAGTGCGGGTATTGCAGGAGAGAGGATCCGAATATGTAGTAAGTTTTTTTTCCTTCTCAAGTTAATCGCGTTTCTGTGAATGAATGAACGGCAGCCGCAGAGATGCGCGCTGTTTATCACAGCTCGCAAAAAGACAGTTTAAATTTAAATTGCGTCTCTGTGTGAATGAATGATGATGTTTTAGCAAACTGTATTGCTATACTGAGTTGAGTAAAAATCGACAGAAATATGTTGAAATAAAATGTAGGCTATTTGTAAAAGCAACGTATTAAACTGAAAATTAACATTTATATGCCCTAATATTTCATAAAAACAACGTTACAGTCAGGCGTTTCTGTTTGTGAATGAATGTTTCGGTTTTAGCAAACTGTATTGCTATACTGAGTAAAAATCGACTGAAATATGTTGAAATAAAATGTATTTTTATAAGCAACGTATTAAACTGCAAATTAACATTTATATTTCTTATAATAAAAATGAAAGACCTATGTTACAGACATATGAAAGACAACATTTCGTTGATTAGTTTTGGATAGATTATACATTTTTACTGTAAAATATCTGCCACCTCAAATAAGCTTTTGTTTGCCAATATTTGCTCATGTTAAATATAGTATGTTTTGTCAAAAATAAAGTTATCAAATAATCAATCAAATCCTTAACTTTGAAATATGTATGATAAAATGTATACTTTAGTTTTTACAAAGAAAGATTACACTTGAACTGTTGTTGTAATTGTAACCTTTTTAATAAAAAAATATAGTGACAAATTTGGGGAGAGGATAAATATTCCAAAACTGAAAATACAGTATGAGAATTAACTGCACAATTACTAGACATGTTTTCCTTGGATATTATAGGCCAAATTGCAAGCACAATATGTGGAAAAATAAAAAAGAATTGAGATGCTTCCAACTGTTGCTCTTGCATTCTTGTGGCTCAGTGACTCACCTGAATGAATGGCTAATTAAGTATGCAGGCCCCACTGTCTCTTAAGGTGTGAACCACTAAATATGCATGATCGTTGACGCCCACTCGAATATTGCCTTTCCAAACAGAAAGTGCTTTGCAAAATTCAAATCAATGTATTGTGTTATGTGAATGATAAGGCAGGGTGATTTTCACATCATTTTGAAGAAAAAACACTAGGTGATGACAGTTTTTAGTTTTTTCAATGACCACGCATAAACATTATTCTCTCAAAAATGCAGACATGTACATTCTTGTTGCTCACATATTATGGTAGCCCTGTTTGTGCTAAATAGTGTGTAATTTTTTTTGCCATTAATATGTTTATAAGCAACTGAAAAAAGCACAAATGTCAGGGCATGTCAGAACATCTCAAGGACCCCAAAAACACCTTAGACCCCAGAGGGTTAAGTGCGTACGCTTTGGATGTTTGCGTTCATGAAAAGTCTTGACTTGCAAACGTCCTGTAATAATTTCCGGAACCACTTGTTATACATAAAGCAGCTAACAGTTCATGTTTTATTTAAATATCCGATTTAGTTTTAATCCATGACACGTGTGCTGAGTGAACAATCAGCAATCAAGAGCATGCAACAGAAGTGCATCCCTATTGCTTCCATCACTTTAGTCAAAGGTTTTTCCAAATTATTATAAACCCTACCTAAGAAGAATTACTATTGCATTATTTTTGTTTTCTTCTCTCCACAGGCTTCATAGCTGTAATCTCACTGCTCAGTGTTGTGAGAGTTTGTCTTCAGCTCTACAATCCTCAAACATCTTTCTGAGAGAGCTGGACCTGAGTAACAATGATCTGAAGGATTCTGGAGTGAAGCTTCTTTCTGATGGACTGAAGAGTCCAAACTCTCAGCTGGAGACACTGAGGTTTGAGTTCAAATACTTTATTTTTTAACAATAAGTTAATTATTAAATATCCCACTGCTAAGATTTATTCTGTATGCAATTACATTGTGTTTTTCTTCTTCAGATTTCCCACATGTAATCTCACTGCTCAGTGTTGTGAGAGTTTGTCTTCAGCACTACAATCTTCAAACTCCTTTCTGAAAGAGCTGGACCTGAGTAACAATGACCTGCAGGATTCTGGAGTGAAGCTTCTTTCTGATGGACTGAAGAGTCCAAACTGTCAGCTGAAGATACTGAGGTTAGAGTTAAAATACTTTATTTTTTAACAATAAGTTAATTATTAAATATCTCACTGCTAAGAATTATTCTGTATGCAATTACATTGTGTTTTTCTTCTTCAGATTTCCCACATGTAATCTCACTGCTCAGTGTTGTGAGAGTTTGTCTTCAGCGCTACAATCTTCAAACTCCTTTCTGAAAGAGCTGGACCTGAGTAACAATGACCTGCAGGATTCTGGAGTGAAGCTTCTTTCTGATGGACTGAAGAGTCCAAACTGTCAGCTGAAGATACTGAGGTTTGAGTTAAAATACTTTATTTTTTAACAATAAGTTAATTATTAAATATCTCACTGCTAAGATTTATTCTGTTTGCAATTACATTGTTTTTCTTCTTCAGATTTCCCACATGTAATCTCACTACTCAGTGTTGTGAGAGTTTGTCGACAGTTCTTCAATCCTCAAACATCTTTCTGAAAGAGCTGGACCTGAGTAACAATGACCTGCAGGATTCTGGAGTGAAGCTTCTCTCTGATGGACTGAAGAGTCCAAACTGTCAGCTGGAAATACTAAGGTTTGAGTTAAAATACTTTATTTTTTAACAATAAGTTAATTATTAAATATCCCAACGTCTAAGATTTATTCTGTATGCAATTACATTGTGTTTTTCTTCTTCAGATTTCCCACATGTAATCTCACTACTCAGTGTTGTGAGAGTTTGTCTTCAGCACTACAATCCTCAAACTGTGTCCTGAGAGAGCTGGACCTGAGTAACAATGACCTGCAGGATTCAGGAGTGAAGCTTCTTTCTGATGGACTAAAGAGTCCAAACTGTCAGCTGAAGATACTGAGGTAAATGTTTGTAAAATAATTAATGAAATACTATCACAATAAATAATTTTGTCAAAGAATGTGGCATCTGCTCTCAGTGGAATACAAGAACAAGAGACAAAAACACCATTTGCAGGAATGGGATTTTTTCCATATTGATAGAGATATCCGTATTGTCAAAGTTGAGAAGTATGACCCACGTTTTTCAAATACATCCATTTCATGCATGGTTTGCTTCTGATAGCACTAGCGAAGGCTAGTGGTACCATCTAGTGGCTGTGTATGGGACACCATGAACATCTCAGCCAGGGTTCAAAATTTACACCACATGCCAAATGACAATTTTATGAAACAATGATACCCACAAGTTGGCTAGCAATCTCTTCCTAAATTCTAGGAAGCAAGCAAGCAAATTTATTTATATAGCACAATTCATACATTGACGCAATTCAATGTGCTTTACAAAAAAGAAATAATAACATTTATAATAATACAAGATACAAAAGAATACATATAATTTTTTTTTAAAAACGTAGGAAGCTGTAAGGTTGAACAGTGTGATTAAGTATAAGTTCTCAGTCATAAGCATGTGAAAAAAGAAATGTTTTTAATCTAGATTTAAAAATCGATACGTATGGGGCACGCCTAAGATCTTCTGGTAGTTTGTTCCAGTTGTGTACAGCATAAGTGTTAAACGCAGCTTCTCCATGTTTAGTTCGGATTCTGGGCTCAACTAGCTGACCTGTGTTCATAGATCTAAGAGCCCTGCTCGGTTTATATTCTTCAAACAAATCAGAAATATACTCAGGTCCTAAACCAGGGCTATTCAATTAGTTTCATTCGAGGGCCGCATTATCAAATCGAAAAGTTGAGGTGGGCCGGTGGGTTGGTTTGGGGGTTTAGCTTATTTATTGAAACATAACAGTTTCAATAAATAAGTTAAAGTAACCCTAAAAAAGTGTGGTATTTACTTGGAAATGTGGTACCCAACAGTATGCAAATATATAAAACCATAATAAATAAAAACTTGATAATTTACAGCTGTGTACAACTATTTTCATTGGAACAAATAAATTATTTATACAAACTTATAGCTGTTGGTGAGAAATAATAATTATTTTATTTATAATAGTTATGCTTAAATGAAAATATTCTGACAGTGACACTTGTTAACCACAGGCTACTCGCTCCCACTGTATAAAAAATGCCTAAACACAAGTTAAAACTATACGCACCTTTACAAAGAAACTGACATAATTTCATAACAAACATTAATTATATATTCCTCTACCTACCTAATAAATCTAATGCAATATAAATCACTATATTTACTATTATACTACATAATATTATAGTATATATATTTACTATATTTATTTATTACTGCATAGTATTCAATATAAATATTGCAAATTTCTGCCCAACCATGGTAAATTACTACAGTACATTCATGGTAAATGTTTGTAAGGGTGATTAGGGGATTTCAAGTATTCTAATTCCGTTCATGCCACAATGTTTCTCCTGCTTTCCTCATCAGTCTTGTTGGGAATGTTGAGGCTGTTTCATCCGATTTAATAGTTAAATCATCGAGTGATTTGTGGTTTGTAACAGAGAGGTTTCTGTCGAACTGAAACGCTTCCCACTGGTTGTCGCAACGCTGTTTAATATAGTGTCCGGGACCGGCAGTAAACGCAACTCCGTGCTGGGCCGTGTTGAAACAACTAGTGAAACAACTGAAAACATCGCTATTTGTTGTTACTGTCCTGACCGAGAAACCGCTTCAGATGATTCAGTGACGGAGCGGTCCGAATGAATCCGAATAGTTTTAGAACGTTATGCAAGCGCGTTTAGAACCGAACCAAAATAATGATTCATTCACGAATGATTGGTATGTTAGCCTATCGCTGGTTCAGTCGACATAAATTCGGGACACATATAATAACTGCTGAAACGTTTCTCATGTCAGTCGGAGCGAGTATTAAACTGAATTAGCCGCACCACCAGGAAAAGAGGAGGAGGGAGGTTGGTGCCGTCGGGCTGCATGGAGATGATTGGCGGGCCGCGTTTGGCCCGCGGGCCGCCAATTGAATAGCCCTGTCCTAAACCATTCAACTAAAAGCACCACTTTGAAATCTATTCTGTAACTGATTGGAAGCCAATGCAAAGTTTTAAAGGTCCCATATTATGCCCCTTTTCACAAGATGTAAAATAAGTCTCTGATGTCCCCAGAGTGTGTATGTGAAGTTTCAGCTCAAAATATCCAACAGATCATTTTTTACAGCATGTTTAAATTGTCATTTTTGGGGGCTCAGAAAAACGCGCTGTTTTAGTGTGTGCCCTTTAAATGCAAATAAGCTGCTGCTGGACGGCACAGGGGGCGGAGCTTCATGAGCTTGCGCACAGTCTCTCAGGACAATTTCATCTCACGGAATGATGATAATATCAGAAACTCTCAGTAACAGTGTTCATTTCGAGTCTGACAATAATGCCTACAGAGTCAGAGTGCTGTATAGAGATGGAACGGGTATAGTTTAGTAGTTTAATTACGGTTATTATAACGTATTTGTCATCTGCTTTTATGTATCAATAGCCTAACTTACAAGTCTGCTGTTTCGGACCAGGTCCGAATGATGATCAAACATATACTGATGAGTTTAATAAAGTTTATTGTACATCACACAAAAGATGACGCGTCAGTTTTACTTCAGAAAATCACCGTAAGAGCTGAGTAAACACAGTAAGTTATAAGAAGTGCGCAAGTACATAAACAAATTTCGGTAGAGTTGAGGGAGCATTCCTGTGGGCGGAGGTTAGTCAAAAAACTGTTCTACTGACGTCATTAAAGAGGGATGTAGTCCAAACGGGCCGTTCGATGTAGGCGACTTCTGTTAAATAAAATATCTCGCTTGGCATTGAACTTTGAGCTTTATAATTTTACAGATATTATTTATACTCTAACAACAACATTACACACTAACTAAAGTTTGAAACATGGGATCACGAAGAACGGGCCTTTAAGAACCGGAGTAATGTGCTCTGTTCTCTTAGTCCTGGTTAACATTCTAGCAGCAGCATTCTGAATAAGCTGCAGCTGTTTTACAGTCTTTTTTGGGAGTACAGTTACAATAGTCAACCCTACTAGAGATAAAAGCATGGATGAGCTTCTCTTGGTCTTTTTTTAGACATCAAGCCTTTGATTCTAGAAATATTTTTTAAATGATGGAATGCTGTTTTGGTGACCGCTTTGATATGACTGTTAAATGTAAGATCTGAATCTATCACAACAGATTCTATCAATACTAGCAATAAATGTTTGAGACAATTGGATATGGCTTAGTATGAATATAAACATGGCCGGATTTACCTCATATTGTGACATAGGCAAAATCAAATTGGGGCCCTCCACACCGCATGACCAAAACTGCTACTTTGAAAGGAAATGGGGGAAAAAAACACTTTAAAAAAACAATTAAACACTGTGATGTCAAATGTGATATTGTGGCTTTATATGTGATCATATTACTTGCATGTGTCACTATAAACTTTACCAAAATCAAGCTCAAATGAAGTTGGCAAGTTTTTGTCCAGTGAATGTTGTGTTTTTTCGTCATTAGAACGGCTGTATCTGAGGCAGTCAGTCCGTCACACTTTCATCAGCTTTAAGGTAATGAAGATTATTGTAGCTATGTGGTCGCTTGATTTTTTCCTGTTTTTCATGATAGAGATTTGACGGAGTTAAGAGGTTTAACTGACAGTGTTAAGTAGGTTTCTGGACTGTATTGACTGGTTCAGATCATCACGGGGCATCGGTAAGAGTGCACAAAAGTCCAAAAGTCCAATCACTGTTTTTTATCGTAGGTTCAAGTCATCAACATACTTAGTGCGGTGCATGAAAAGATGCATGTGATATTAAGGGTGTGTGAGTGTGGTTTCTATAATAAAAACAGAAATATAAATAATCAATAAATGATAAACATTTCACTCAAAAAGAATAAACGCGTGAGGGTACATGGCTATAAATGTAAACAATTGACTATTTATATACATGTGACTATCGTCTTATAACCATATCTCAATCCAGTGTAATCTTCACAATTCACATAATTATGGCTTAATAACATCTGTAAAGTGTAAACACTAAAGTAAACATATGGAAAATATGAGTCTTTATCGTTATTTCACTTATACAGCGCGCATCGGAACACACGTGCAAAGATAATGCACACAGTCATACCGCTAACATTAGCTTCACGGAAATCCGAAAACACTCAACATCAGAACGTTTCAACACATAATACAACAAATAGCAATATAAACAAGAAGACGGTATATGTGGAAAATAAACTTACTTTCAAAGTTATGCACACTCATCTATGGCTTGAATACACACGAGCCCTCCACAGCTTTCAAGCGAAACATAACCAGTTGCGTCAAACTCTGGGGGCGGGACTAAGTTACGACTGTCAATAATTCACAACCCACCAATAAGAATCAACTTACTGAGCCTTTTCAACAGACAGTTTAAGGAGGCAATGGAGTTACGAAAATTGGTCACAAGCTCTTTTTAATACCTCTTATTGGTTAAATATTTGCAAACCCACAGACAGACTAAAGGTATACAAATTGCAATGATTTATGTTAAAAAGGACAATATTTTAAATTGTATTAACTTATAAAGTAATTGTCTTATATAGTTTTGGCATTAGAGTGAAATAATAATAATAAAAAAAATATATTTCTCCCCATTGTATTTGGGGAGATTCTTGCATTCACGTGAATGTGAAAGCAACACAGACTTGGGTGCGTGCTTGTTCAGGAAGTTTTAGCTGATGACAATGTATTTAGTTCAATAAAACACATGTTGGGGCTGATAGTATTGATTATTTACCTTGAATACGGGCGAGAGTGAACCTGCAGTGTATTCGCACATAGGCAATCAGGGCAGCAAATTAATGGCAATCCACTAGGGATGGGCATTTTTCAAAAAAATTGTATTCAAATTTTTGGGCTCATAAAAAAACAAATATTTAAATATTCATTTATTTAAATGTAGTTTAACAAGAAAGATAATATTTTTAAAACTTTTTCAGAAAGTTTTAAAAAAGATAAAATAAAAATTTGTTTTTTCAATAAATCGTACTCGGTTACCTAACGTAACCTCGGTTCTCTCTAGAAGAGGGAACGAGTATTGCGCAAGTTGCTTACGCTACGGGTAAAGTTGTCTTTTCTCGAGATCTAAAGCCAAAAAATTATCCTTAATTTTGTATTTGTCAACGCAGTGCGGCAGACAGCAGACCATAGCAGGCTGTACGAGCGTGCTTATTGGCTGTCCTGCGGCAACTGCAGCAGCCTACCAGTGAGCCCCGCGTGACGTTGCGCCCTCCACGCACCTAGCCCGCCAGAATGGGCGTGGCTAGCGTGTATAAAAGAGGGGCTCACAGGCTGTAATTCTGGTTTTCATAGACTGAAGCGAATAAGCTCGTGGCGCGACACGGCAGGTTACGCAATACTCATTCCCTCTTCTAGAGAGAACCGAGGTTACGTTAGGTAACCGAGTACGTTCTCTTACGAGAGGTTCTCTCGTATTGCGTAAGTTACTTACGCTACGGGAACCCCTTGTCAACGCCGTGCGCGCCAAGCATCAATGCATGAGTCCCAGGGAAACCTGGGGAAAAAACATGCGAGAACAGGTGGCCAGCAACGCGGGCCAGCACATGTCATAAGCACTTCATAAGGGTACAAAGCGGCTCTGCCGGTCTGTGTATAAACCCGAGAAGAGTGCGGCCAGCAACGCGGGCCAGCACAGTACATAGGCACATATAGAGACTTTTATCCCTAGTGCAGCTTACCAGAAAAGCTAGAAGTACACGAGAGTAGTCCGCGCATGAACGAAAGGGCAGAGCATACAACTCGCTTAGACTGATAACAGTTTAGCCTGCAAGGTGGGGACTTCCAGATTATAGAATCTCACGAATGTAGAGGGGGAGGCCCAGCCTGCTGTCATACATATGTCGTGAATAGAAATCCCGCTAGACCAAGCCCACGATGAGGCCATGCCTCTAGTGGAATGGGCTTTGATGCCCATAGGGCACTGCAGGTGTTTGGACGCATATGCAGCTGCAATAGCGTCCCCTATCCATCTGTTCCGAGGCAGCGAGACCCTTGGTGCGCCCACCAAACAAAACGAAAAGCTGCTCGGAGCACCTAAAGGCGGCAGAGCGTGTGATGTAAATTCTCAGCGCCCTGACGGGGCAAAGGAGAATATCACTATCATCACTATCGGATGTTGGCAGAGCCGACAGGGAGATGATCTGCGCCCTAAAGGGAGTGCCAATCGCTTTTGGGACGTAACCGTGTCTCGGCTTGAGAATGACTTTAGAGTCGTTAGGTCCGAACTCGAGACACACGGGGCTGACAGACAGCGCGTGTAAGTCCCCTATGCGTTTCACTGATGCCAGAGCTATCAGAAAAGCGGTTTTGAGCGAAAGGAATTTTAGGGCTTCTAAGACCAAAGAAAGATCCCAGATCAGAACCGAGGGGGGTCGCGGGGGCTTCATCCTCCTGGCTCCTCTGAGGAAGCGGATGATGAGCTCATTTCTTCCTATTGCATGGCTATAGCCGCAACATATACCTTGAGAGTGGAGGGGGACCTGCCCTTGTCCAACAGCTCTTGTAGGAAGGAAAGCACCCGCGAGACCCCGCATGTGCGTGGATTAAGGCTCCTAGTAGCGCACCATTTAGTGAACACTGACCATTTAGACGCGTAGAGTCTTCTCGTGGAAGGGGCTCTAGACTGCATGATCGTGTTTATGACCCCTTCTGGCAGATCAGCGGGTATCCATTGATTATCCACGCATGCAGAAACCACTGCTCTGGATGGGGATGCCAGATCGATCCGCCGGCTTGAGAGAGGAGATCTCTCCTCACCGGGATCGGCCATGGGGGTGAGTGCGACAGCCTCACTAGCTCTGGGTACCAGATTTGGTTCTCCCATCGCGGGGCTATGAGGAGCACAGAGTGGCACGTTTCCCTGATTCTCTTTAATACCTGTGGTAACAGAGAGATTGGGGGAAAAGCATACAGCGGGAGGCTGGGCCAGGTTTGGGCCAGCGCGTCCTCGCTCTTTGAGAAAAACCTCGGGCAATGAGCGTTGTCTCTCGACGCAAATAAGTCGACTTCCGCCTTGCCGAACAGGCGCCACAGTAGCTGGACTGTCTGAGGGTGCAGGGACCATTCTCCCGGGGGAATGTCGTCTCTGGACAGTCTGTCTGGACCGACATTCAGGTGGCCAGGCACGTGTGCGGCTCTCAGCGAGCGCAACGAGTGATGAGCCCACACTAGAAGGTGTTTCGTCAGATTGCAGAGATTTCTGGATCTGACACCGCCCTGTCGATTCACATAGGACACCACAGACATGTTGTCCGAGCGGACTAGCACGTGGTGATCCCGTATATGTGGGAGGAAGTGTTTGAGCGCGTTCTCGACTGCTATCATCTCCAAACAGTTTATATGGAGACATTTCTCCCGATCTGACCACAGCCCAAAGACCGGTTTGCCCTCAAACAGAGCGCCCCAACCTAAGTTGGATGCATCCGTCGAGATAACTTTGCAGTGTGAGATGGCTCCCATTGTCACTCCCCGCTGGTACCAGTCGGCCGCTAACCAGGGTCTCAGTGCTGAAACGCAGCTCTGAGTCACTCTGATTCGGATGCCGCCGGACGCCCATGCTCTGTGAGGCACACGAGCATTCAACCAGCGCTGTAGAGGGCGCATATGTAGTAGACCCAGCTGAAGCACTGCTGCAGCTGATGCCATACAACCCAGCATCCTCTGAAATGTTCTCAGGGGTGCGGTGCTGCCCATCTGGAAAGACGCGGCCAGGTGTTGGATACGGCGCGCGCGCTGTACCGACAGCCGGGCCGTCATTGCCACAGAGTCCAGTTCCAAACCCAGAAAAGAGGTTGACTGACTGGGCAGTAATGAGCTCTTGGTCCAATTGACCGTGAGACCCAGGCTTTCCAGGTGGCTGAGAAGCACTGATCTGTGAGAGAGAAGTTCCTCTTCTGATTGTGCTAGAATCAGCCAATCGTCTAGATAGTTCAAAATTTGCATGCCCTGACCTCTCAGGGGAGCGAGAGCCGCGTTCATGCACTTTGTGAATGTACGGGGTGCTAAAGACAGGCCGAACGGCAGGACGGTGCACTGATACACCTGACCGTCGAAGGCGAATCTCAATAATGGCCTGTGACGGGGTATTATCTGGATCTGAAAGTAAGCGTCTTTCAGATCGAGGGAAATAAACCAGTCTCTCGGGCGAATTTGTCTGGTTGTGAGCATTTTGAACGGTCTCCTCATAAGAGCTTTGTTCAAATATCTCAGATCTAAAATTGGTCTGAGAGCTCCGTCCTTCTTGGGGAGGAAATAACGGCTGTAAAAACCTGCCTCGCTCAGAGAAGGGTGTACCGGTTCTATAGCCCCTTTGCACAGCAGCTTCGCTATTTCTGCACGAAGTAGGTGTGCTACCTCCCCATTCACTCTCGTCTCGGTTCGCGCTCGAAAGCGCGGGGGACGGCGAGCGAACTGCAGTGAATAGCCCTCTCTTACTGTGCTCAGCACCCATTCTGACACGCCTGGAATAGCTTCCCATGCTTTCGCATGTACAGCTAATGGCAGAATGACCTCAGGGTTGACAGAACGGACCCCTGAGGGTACCGAGAGAGAAAGGGCACCGTATGATGAGGTGTACTCAGATCTCCCTCGGAGGGGGCCACCCTCAGAGTCCTGACATTTATGGCGTCAGGACTTATCCTTTTTAGACGCGGCCTTCTTAGCGATAATGACTGTCCTCAGATCAGCCCTATCGCGAGAAGGCCGCGCCTGAGAGCGCCCTGTCTCGTCCCTCCAATTTCTCTGAGGGGGGGCACGAGACATGACGCTCTGCTTTTGTTGCGCTCTTTTCGAGGAGCTACTCGACAGCTGGGGCTGCCCTTTACGTTCAGCAGCCCCGGGAATCTTGACCTTCAGGGGGATACATTTTTGAAATGCCGCCGCCTGCTTTTTCTCCTCCTGGAACCTCTCAATGACAGTATTGACTGCATCACTGAAGAGGCCCGAAGGAGAAAGCGGAGCATCTAAAAGAAATTATTTTTCTTTCTCTTTCATTTGTGTCTGGTTCAACCATAAATGCCTCTCCGTGGCCACCAGAGCTGCCATAGACCGGCCAATATATCTTGCCGTCTCCTTGGTGGCCCGGAGAGAAAGATCTGCTGCCTGACGCAGTTCCCAGAGTTGGGAATAAAATGTCATCATTCAGTAACTGTTCTGTTGGCGTCCCGCAAGGCTCAGTCTTAGGCCCTTTGTTATTCAGTCTATATGTTAACGACCTACCACTAGCATGTCCTCAAGTTGACACCCAAATGTATGCAGATGACACAGTCATTCTGGCACATGGAAGAGACAGATATGAAGTGGCAACCAAATTAACAGCAGCAATGGCAAAAATTGCCACCTGGCTCTCTGAGTCTTGCATGACACTAAACGTCAGTAAAACTGCGTGTATGTATTTTTATATAAGGAAAAATGAAAATCAGCCAGATGTTGTTGTAAATGGGGAAAAAATCCAGATTGTGTCACACTTTAAATATCTGGGAGTTACTCTTGATTCACAGTTGTCTTTTAAGAAACATATAAAGCAGGTTTGTAATACTGTTAAATTTAATTTAAGAAATTTTAGACACATTCGTAATCAGTTATCTCTAGATGCTGCCAAATTGTATATGCACTCAATGATTTTCTCACATTTTACATACTGCATCACAAGTTGGTCACAAACCGGAAAAACAATACTTGCTCCACTACAAACGCTATATAAACAAACTCTCAAAGTATTAGTTAAAAAGCCATCAGGTTATCATTACTGCAATATCATTCAAAAGCACAAACTCTTGACTTTTGAAAATTTTATGCGCTTTGCCAATGTTTGTTTAGTGTACAGAGTAATTAATAATCTGGCTGCGCCCCCATTAGAGGAGTTCATATTATTGCTCTCAGATAGTCGGAGAACAACCAGGGCGACCAGTAGAGGTCACTGTGCCGTACAGCGCAGACGTACTTGTAGCTAATTCTGGTATGGCTGAGTGCCATGCACTGTCCCTGTTAAATAAACAAATAAATAAATCTTCCAACAGGTCAGCTTGGTATGCTTGTAATATTGACACTGTGTGTAAACATGCTGCTGCCTGACCTGCCGCCGAGTATGCCTTCCCCACCAGTGATGATGTATTTTTAAGAGGTCTGGTGGGGAGAGCCGGTGCCTTAAATGACGATGCCAAATCGGGAGAGAGATAGCTCGCAAGCGTCTCCTCCACCCTCGGCATCGACACATAACCAAATGACTTAGCTCCCATAATATTAGCGTAGGCATTTGAATGATTGGTGTAAACTCTAGATGAAGCTGGTCTAGCCCAGGACTTCGACACCTCAGTGTGAAGGTCTGGGAAGAACGGCAGACACCAGCTTGAAGGCTGAGCGCGAGATGGCAGAAATCTCTCATCTAATTTGCTTTTATGACGAGACTCCTGCCTATCTAATGGCCACTTGATGCTGAGCTTTTCAACAGCACGAATTAAAACATCAAACAGCTCCTCTTCAGCTGGAGAATGAAATGACGAGTCTCCAATCTCCTCTGTCTCAACACTTTCAACATCCAGTTCCTCAGAACTGGATAGAAGAAATTCTTGCGCCCCCCCTCCGGGCAGAAGTAACCGCAGCGCGTGCTTCTGCACCGGGGATAGAGGCGCTGGATCTCGCCGGTGAAGGATGAGATAGGGCGGGGCCCGTCTCAATCCCCTCGGTGAGATCCATTTGCGAACCCCACGACTGACATCACCGCTCTGCCTCGACAGAAGCGGGACCCGAGCCGCGGGGAGCGCGCAGCAAACCGCCCTCCTCAAAGAGCGATCGCCGCAAGCGCAGCGTCTGTAATGGAAGACGCTCGCAATGCTCACAATCAGCCCCCTCGAGAGCTGACTGGGCATGCTGCACTCCTAAACAAGCAACACATAGTTGGTGTGAATCCCCGCCTGTGATGTATCGAGTACAGGGGGAAACACACTTCCTATAGTGCTGCTCGCTCGTCACATTTTCTTGGCTCATTTTTTTTTTAATATATATAGGGATATATATAGTGAAAACTCCTGCTTAGTAACAGACAAACACGAAATAGACAGATTTCAAACACACACAGAGCGCTGCTGAAGTAACAGAAGATGTCTCGCTTGTGATTCTGGGGTGCTTTATAGTTTCCTGGTCGATGACGTCACTCGCTGTGACGCTCAGTCTCGTCATTGGACTGATTTCGTTCATGCTCTACGCTGGAGGCGTTCCCACTGCGATTACACGCAGCGGTAGTTCCTAAAGGGGAACTGAAGCTCCGCAGCAGCCAGACAGCAGCTGAATGAAGTTTTGCAAGGGTAAACAAATATGTTGTTGTTTAAATAAGTACTAAAACACTATGTCTATAAAGGCTCAAATTTTATTTATTTGATGTCTGACTGAGACATATGGGACCTGAGAGAGAGGTCTAGCATTTGCCATCTAGTCATAGCCAACACATAGCCTACACTTAAATAGCCTGTACATACAGTTTTATTTCATCATTTATAAAATTAGACTTTGGCCAAATGTATTTTACAACAGGAAAAACTGAGCGCCCATATAGCTACAACAAACTAGTTTGTTACCTGTTGATGAAAATGTAATGTGATGTCGCGGGCGCCATTTTAATGATGGACAAAATGCACATTTTCTGGTCAAAAACCCTGTAACTGCATTTGAGTTAGACTTTTGTAAAATGTTAACAATATATTGATTGATAAGTTATAGGCCTACAACAACATAAAATTTGTTTTCACCATGGGAAAATCATAAGCACAGGTGCGCCCCCGCGCTGTTTCGTACTGGAACTTACACAAAGTGACTGAGTGATCCTCGTCACCTAGGTAACATATTTCTAAGAAATTTCTCCTTTGCTTTATGACTGCTGATACACTCAGTTTATTAACATTTAATCATGTAATGATAATAATATTAAATTATGATTAATTTAAGGCTTTTAATATGCACGTATTCGCTATCTAATTTTTGAATCTATAGTATTCTATACTCTCCGCTCGTCTTCACATGTATAAATATGGTAAAACATGTTTTTTTAGGACCTTAGTGCTTTAGAGCTAAAGAAGCCCTGAAACCCTGTATATCTATATTATCTATATTATTATTATGGTTGTTATTAATAGTGAATAAATCTAAAGCTTTTGAGACTATTATTTTGTGTTATAGAATTTGTCATGAAGATGTGACCATTTCTTCTTTTTATGTAAGCTTACTAAATAATCTTAATATAAAAAAGGGAGGAGGGCTGCCCTTTTTCAGTTTCAACACATTAAACAATGTGTGAAAACACAACATACACAGAACCAGGGTTCTCAAGTTTTATCAAAAGCTTGGAGTGAGATCACATGTGGTTGGGGGAGGAGCCTAATGGAGCCCCGCCCCCACCTGTCCCCGCCCCCCAATTTTACCCATTGTTCATAATTAACCAGCACAAATTGAAATTATAACAATTGGTAAATCTAATAAATGACAGAGCAATTCATCACATCAAATATACTCTTTAATTTTATATTTCAAAATTACAAATAAGTTATACAAAAATTACAAAAATATAATAAATTGCTCCAAACAGTTTGGAAAAACAAATATTTTTGTCTAGTCGAAACGGTATAATGATTTATTGTGTACTGGGACAATGTGAACAAATGACATATTAGAGTATTATTAAGGTGGGTGTGTGTACACAAGAGTTATGAAATGTGTTTTGTGTTGTAAGTGTTTGAAAAATACAAATGCAATGGCAATGATTAATGTATGCTATGACAGGATATATATTACCCAGAGCACTCTGCTTTAATACGTATGTAGCCTTAATGTAACTAGAAATACTATTAATACAGTATAATATTTCATTTAAAATAAAATAAAATAAATAAATTTAAATTTATTTAAAATAAAATGAAGAAATACATCTTCATTCCTTCCCATACCCACTAACATTTCCCTTAGTTTCAGATAACGTAAGCTAGCCAAACTGAGCCAAAGCTTCTGGCCTGGTTGCAAAGTAGTTGTAGAGTTTTTGACTGCATCAATAATAATGTATACGATGGGCTATATATTAAATGTTCTAGCCTAAAAATGTTAGACGAGCTTTCTTCCGACTTACCTTCTCCACGTGTGTTCGCGCGATGTTGTTGGTTACCTAGTAACGAACGTACGGTGGCCGAGAATGTTCCCTCAACTTCCGTGTGTTCGCGCATCTATGTATGTTGCCTATTAACGAACGCAATCTGGCCGAGATACGTGCTGGCGGCAGGAAACTTCACTTTGTGTGCCCGCGCCTCGTATACAACGTTATATATAAAGCTTGTAGGACAACTTGGTTGACATTGCCTTTTCAGCGTGAGAAATACACGGTGTGGCGTGTGAGCGTGTGAACTGGTTGAATTGCGTGTGTCTCACGGCCAATGCGTGAGACTTGAGAACCCTGCAGAACAAAAAACATTAAAGCTGAAGCAGAGTGAAAGGAAAAAAAACGCTAATAAAGCTGACAGTGCCAGTTATCGTAGAGAACACTCGGATCAGCATATTATTTTTGTTTTTTTATTCTTTCACATTTTCATGTTGAGGAATAAAAAAAAAAAAGAGTATCCACATGCATGAAAGTAGGCTCCTTAGTCTGATAAATATAAAGCCAGGCGCAGACTAAATGTGCTCCGTTGACAGACTATGCAGGAACACAGATAACGTGTGCTTTGCAAAGTTTCTTACAGCGCTTTGTGTTTTCTGTTCTTAAACCTGTCTCCCTCAACGAAACATAAAGGAAGCATATGTCTCGATCATTTTGCTATTAGATAAGTTCTCTTCTCTGTACAGCTGTAGTAATGAATGTAGTGATGCACAGCTGTCTTTCCTCATTCGACTGGAGCTTGGATTTCATGTGATTTCATGGTGGTGATATTTATGATTACTCCGTTTCACCCGACAATGTTTCTGCACGACATGTTGATGTAAGAACTGATTTTCCAGCTTAGGCAAAAGCTGAGATAAAACTCACCCTGCAATAAAGCAATAAAACGCACCCTGGACAGAAGATCGCAAAGAAAGAGCAAGACATTGTCCTGTCCAAACTTTTCTTCTTCCTTATCTCTGCATCCCCCTCTCCCTCCTCCCTTCCTCCCCCCCTGAGTCAAGTCACTAAAAGTTCACTAAGAATGTCTATATATCACATATGATGTATCTTGTGAATCTATTGGTTTTCCTTTTCATGTTTGGTATCATTTTAAATGTCTCGATTGGTAAAATGGTAAAATTTCATTGCAGTCATTGGTATTATGAGAAAGATTGAGAACTTAGGAGAATCCTGTTCTCCTCTTTGGGTGATGTCTCCTCAAGATATCTGATAATTCTCCCCTCTCCCCCGAAACCAGGTGCTACCCCCTGGGGTACATGAATTGACCTAAAACAACTCTAAAAAATATTTGTACAAGCCTTTTGTTCTGCTCTGGGTATTTAAGGCGAGGTGACAGAGCAGTCTTTGGGAATCTGTAACCAGGAAAACCCCCATGCAGTGCTGTGTCAGTGTTTTCTCAAGTCTTACACTTGGAACACACTCACACACCACTGTGTGTCTCTGTCAGGAATGCATTGCTTACTTTTAGAGTCATCTTTGAGTAATTGATGTCATGTATTTATTATTTCTGAATTGGCTTTTAATCACTTGTGTAATTGCCATGATACATTTTACCTAACAAATAAATGTTACATCTTGATTTATTCTGCATTATTCTGAAATCATTCTTCCTAGTAGATTAATGTGTAGTCTGGTGTTTCCACAAAACTATTCCAGGATAGATCAAACCGAAGGCACTAATGAATGGAGCATGGGGCACATCATTAAGGAGACCTTCCGATTTCTGACTGTCACTCACTTAGCATGTGAAAGCACGCAACTATTAAAGAAATTACACCTTTTGTTATTGTAACGGTCACCAGCTGGAGTGCCCTTGAGAGCCACCAGAGGGCACTCCACATAAGACTATCATATTCACTCACAGACTACATTTCCCATCCTGCATCTACCTGGACTGATTACTTCATACACCTGCACTGCATTATTCACCTGCACTGTTCCTGATTACAGTCACACCTGATCCTCATTCTATGGACTATTTATGTCTCACACATTCTCACCCTCACTGCGAAGTCTTGTTTTACTGTGGTGAACTTTACTGAGCGTTTATTCCCGTGGACTGTCTGTTTGTGTTTGACCTTGCCTGTTTCTGGATTTCTCCCTGTCTGCTGCCTGTGTTACCACTGCCTTGATCTCTGTCTCCGATTGTTTGCTGCCTGCCTTGACCTTTTGCCTGGTATTACTACGATTTAGCCCTGTCTTCACTGCTGTATCTGCTGGTTCTAACCATTGCCTGTTTGATTACTCTGATCATTAAATCGCACTGCATATGGATCTCTCTGACTCGGATGCTTCACAACAGAAGACTTCGCCACACCCAGATCCAGCAGCTATGACCTCCAGAAATCTCGCCAGATCTTCCCAGCATGAGCCGGGAGTTCGCTGGACAGATCGCGGCCTTGGCCCTGGATAGCCTCGATCTGTTCCGGTACACCTGGGGGTTTGTTCCTCTCGCTGCCTCTTGCTCTCTGGGTGATGAAGCAATTAAGTTGTGTTACCGGCTGGGGGCTAAGGAGGTCGACCCGAGGGAGCTCCCCGATCTCTCTGGTCTGGATTGGAGAGAGGCACTCTCCAGATGTCTGGAGAGCTTCCTTCCGTGGCACGCCATGTCACCATCTGCACTTCACGCCAGTCCAGCTGAGCCTGCACTTCACGCCAAATCTGCCGAAGCCAAGGCAATATGCGTCATGCCCGCCGCCCCTGAGACTGAGAGCGTCATGCCCGCCGCGCCTGAGACAGCAAGCGACATTCCCGCTAAGCTAGAGCCTTCACCGCTGGTCTCGTCCAGCACAGAGCCTTCACCGCTGGTCCCGTCCAGCACAGAGCCTTCACTGCTGGTCCCGTCCAGCAAAGAGCCCTCTTCATCGCTGGTTCCGCCCAGCTCAAAGCCCTCTTCGCCGCTGGTTCCGTCCAGTTCAGAGCCCTCTTCATCGCTGGTCCTGTCCAGCTCAAAGCCCTCTTCATCACTGGTCCTAACCAGCTCAGAGTCCTCTTCGCCGCTGGTCCTACCCAGCTCAAAGCCCTCGCCGCCGCTGGTCCCGTCAAGCTCAGAGACGCTTCACTTCCTGCCTGCCGATCCAGAGACTGTTCACGTCAGTCCTGCCGAGCCAGAGCCAGAGCTTCACGTCACTTCTGCCGATCCAGAGACTGAGCTTCACGTCACTTCTGCAGACCCAGAGACTGAGCTTCACGTCACTTCTCCCGATCCAGAGACTGAGCTTCATTTCACGTCAGCCAATCCAGAGACTGAGCTTCATGTCACGTCCGCCCGTCAAGTGTCTCGTCCCGCCAAGACTGAATCTGTTCCTGAGCCTGAATCTGATCCTGATACTGAGCCTGAATCTGTTCCTCTTCCTCTTTCCATGCCTGTGTCTTTGGACAAGATGGCCGACTCCACGCCTGTGTCTTCGGACAAGATGGCCGACTCCACGCCTGTGTCTTCGGACAAGATGGCCGACTCCACGCCTGTGTCTTCGGACAAGATGGCCGACTCCACGCCTGTGTCTTCGGACAAGATGGCCGAAACCACGCCTGTGTCTTCGGACAAGATGGCCGAAACCACGCCTGTGTCTTCGGACAAGATGGCCGAAACCACGCCTGTGTCTTCGGACAAGATGGCCGAAACCACGCCTGTGTCTTCGGACAAGATGGCCACCGCCGAGCCAGTGTCTCAGGACAAGATGGTCTCCGCCGAGCCAGTGTCTCAGGACAAGATGGTCTCCGCCGAGCCAGTGTCTTCGGACAAGATGGCCGTCGCTGAGCCGGTGTCTGTTCCTGAGCTGGTGTCTGTTCCTGTTCCTGAGCCGGTGTCTGTTCCTGTACCATGGTCGCCTCCCTGGCCGCCTGAAGGGTCGTCTCCTCCCTGGCCGCCTGAAGGGTCGTCTCCTCCCTGGCCGCCTGAAGGGTCGTCTCCTTCCTGGCCGCCTGCACAGCCTGCTCCGCCCTGGCCGCCTGCACAGCCTGCTGCGCCCTGGCCGCCTGCACAGCCTGATCTGCCCTGGTCGCCTGCACAGCCTGCTCCGCCCTGGCCTTCCGCCCTGCCGGAGTCTTCAGGTCCTCTTCCGCTGCACGGGCCTGGCCCTCCATCTAGGGCTGGGCGATAATTCGATCTCGATACGGGATCGCGATAATATTCTGAGCGATTTCGATAATATGCTTGGGACATATTATTCGATATCGCATGAAAAACTAAGCGCAACAGTATCTGCCGGCTGCCGTATGCCGGTAGGACACGCCCACTTCTCAGCGAGCAGCGTGGCTACTTACAGTAAACAGAAAGAGACTGAGAGAGAGGGGAAAAAAGTTGGAAAAAGGATAAAAAAAATTAGGGAAACTGAAGTTGAGGACAGCGAAAATAATGCCGAACGTGAAGGCGACATCACTACATAACTCGAGACCGAAGACATTGTTGAAAAAAAAGGTAACACGACGTGGTTTGGATATGGCAGACAACTGACAAGCTGAGCCATATCGCATTAATTATCACAGGCGATCCGTGATAATTAATGCGATATGGCTCAGCTTGTCAGTTAACTACGTCTCTGTGTTGTAAATGCCGCTCCATCTGAAAGCAGGTTGTAACATTTCATCTAGTATTCACACCCAGACTAATTGCCACAAGATTTATATTAGGGAGGGAACCACCGGCTATGGTCTGTGTTAGTTCAAATACTCAAAAAGACAAGAAATAGATGCAATAATGAGTATTATTCATAAAAGAAAGAGGTAAAGAATACATACGATCATCAATACATGATAGGAAATCACACATATAATACCCAGAGTCAAAACATTTCAACATATAAGGAAAAAGTCACGCATCAACAACATTATTACAAAAGTAGTGCAAAAGTTCTTATCTGGATAGGCAGAAATGACAAAGTCCTTTCTGCTGTACTCAAGTGCACAACAGTCTGGAAATGAAATGGCTGGCACCAATCCGATATAATCCGTCATCAAGCAACAAGACTTTTGTCCCTGTACATCAACCCAGAAGAAAACGAGGAGAATAGAAGTAAGGTGTCCTGGGTTTAAACAGTCCTTCTGAAGTACAATCCTCCTGGATATTATCAGAAAGGACTAAAGAGTCCTTATTGACTGAGCAGAAAATCCCATAGATTCCCAGTCTGGACTCTAAGAGTGGTACGCCGTGCTGTTAGTCCCCAAACACATCTAACTCCTTCTATCATTGCCTTACTGATATCCCAGAGCAATAAGCACACTACTTCCCCCTAGTGTCAGGTAGTAGCCTTACATACCCAAGGGCAACTAATGTGACAGGTCAAGACTGTTACATACCCTCCCCCTCAGAAGAAGTTTGGCTATAACCATAACATGGCTTCAGATTTTGTACATGTACAGTTTCCACAATATCAGGATTATCAAAGTACCTCACAGAACAATTAACAGGTCCCAGTACTTTTACCACCTTGGCAGGGCCTTTCCATTTTGCTGCCAACTTAGCCATATACCCTTCATCTGCTCTGGAAAGAGGATGGGTCCGGACCCAAACCAAATCTCCCACCAAAAACTGCACTGATTTATGCCGTTGATTATAGTACCTTTGCTGTTTTTCTTGGGCTCGTTCAACGTTAGTTTTCACCAGGTTGATGAGTTGCCGTTGTCTGTCAAGAAGATCATATGCAGGGTTATCTGGATCAGGGAGTTTGTGGATGGCTCTTTCTATGGGTCCTTTCAATTTTCGTCCCAATGCAACCTCTGCAGGGGTGAAACCTGTGCTCTCATGCCATGCAGTGTTAAGAGCAAAACGAAATTCTGCTATCCACTTGTCCCATAGTCGATGTTGGTCACCGACATAAGAAGCAATCATTGTTTTGAGGTTGCGATTAACTCTTTCTGTAAGGTTGGTTTGTGGGTGATAAGTGGTTGTCAATTTCTGAATGACCCCCCATTGCTTACAGACTGTACTGAGTAATTGCGATGTAAATTGTACCCCTCTATCCGATACCAAGTACGTAGGTGTGCCCCATCTGGTGAAAATCTCCTCCACAAGAATCCGGGCTATTTGCGGTGTCTTGGCTGTACGTAATGGAAACATTTCTACCCATTTAGAGCAATAGTCAACAAACACGAGGAGGTATTCATTTTGTTTACTGCTCTTAGGGAAAGGTCCCATTAAGTCCACTCCTAACATAAACCCAGGTTCGACGACAGGAGTTGATTGGAGATGACCAGACATCTTGGTTATAGTGGGTTTGTATTTTTGACATGTGGTACATTCCTTGCAATACTTCCATACATCATTTCTCACATTAGGCCAATATGCAATATCAAGTAATTTTAATAGAGTTTTCAATCTCCCCAAGTGTCCACTAAGGGGACTGTCATGTGTGTAGTGTAACAGAGCTTCACGTTGACTGGACGGGATCATCAGTTGGAGTTTTTGTCCTTGTTGTCCTTTAGGTAAACTACGAAACAGAAAACCGTTCTTCATCACGTAGTGGATGCGGGTAGGATCAGCAACGTCATTGCCCTGTGCCTCTTGAATTAGTTCTTGTAACTCTGGATCTTTTTGTTGATCTGTGGCAATTTGTGCTAGATCTACTTGCAAGTTGCTTGGTAATACTTCAGTGACTTTGATTACTGCAATCATTTCCTGAGGAGTGTGATTGGTATGCACTCTGGACAATATGTCAGGCACTACATTGCATTGACCTTTACGATACTTTACGGTGAAGTGAAAACCTTGTAATCTCAATGTCCAACGGGTGAGGCGTGATGATGGCTTTGGGTGCTGAAAGACCCATGTCAACGCTGAATGGTCCGTTATAACTGTAAATGGTCGTCCCTCCAAATATGGCCTCCACTTTTCTACAGCCCAGATTACCGCTAAACATTCCTTTTCAGAAACAGAGTACGCCTTCTCTGCTCCTCGTAATAAACGTGAGGCATAGGCGATGACCTTTTCTTCACCTGCTGTTTCCTGAGTAAGCACCGCACCTAACCCAACCTCACTAGCATCTGTTTGCACTGTGAATGGTTTACTGAAATCTGGGGGTGTCAACACTGGTGCTTGGGTTAAATCCTGTTTTATAGTGTTGAATGCATGTTGACACTGTTCTGACCATAACCAAGTGGATTTTTTTTGTTTCAGTGCATGAAGTGGGGCAGCTTTCTCAGAGAAATTAGAAATATAGCGGTGGTACCAACCAGCGAGTCCTAGGAACCGTTGCACGTCTTTGATTGACTGAGGGGTTGGAAAAGAAGCAACTGCCTCTACTTTTGCTGGATCTGTTTTTATTCCACTGCTTGACACAATGTGCCCTAAGAAGGTGAGAGTCTGTTGCATGAAGTTACACTTGTTCAGGTTGAGGGTTAGACCAGCTTTATGGAGACAATGGAAAACTTGCTGCAGGTGGCAAAGATGTTCTTCCTCATTCTTGGAGAACACCACAACGTCATCAATATAAATGAAACAGCACTTACCCTTGATTTCTCTAAGCGCCTGTTCCATTAGTCTCTGGAAAGTTGCAGCAGCATTTTTAAGCCCGAAAGGAAGACGACAAAATTCGTATAGCCCAGATGAAGTGACAAAGGCAGTTTTCTGGATGCTGTCAGGCACCATTTCCACCTGCCAGTACCCGCTTTTTAGGTCAAGTGTACTGAATATTGTGGCACCATGCAAGGATCCCAGAATATCTTGGATCTGTGGCATAGGGTATGCATCAAGGTGAGTTTTAGCATTCAAACCCCGATAGTCCACACACAATCTTGAACTACCATCCTTCTTAGGCACTACTACGACAGGTGCTGCCCATGGAGACGCTGATGGCCTGACAATCTTCTTGGTTAGCAGATTATTGATTTCAGATTCAATAAACTGCTGCTTGTCCAGAGACACTTTATATGGGCGTTTTCTGACTGGTACTTCATCAGTTGTGAGGATTTGGTGTTTTACCATGTTGGAATGTCCTATTTCATGAGTGCATACTGCGGGCCATTGCAACATTAACTTTTCCAATTGTATTCTGAACTGACCATTGGTATTAGCTTGTTGAACCAGTTTTTGGATGATCAACTGGGTTTCGTTAGATGTAGGAGGGATGGGTACAGCTATATAAAAATGTACTGTCGCTTGGGATCCATGTGGCAAGAAAGGGAAAGTTTCTTCAGCTCTTCCTTCTCTGGCGGGTATGATGTATTGTGATCTCTGAAAGTCTAAAGTCAAACCCGAGTCCATCAGAAAATCCATCCCTAGGATGATTGGCACAGTCAAATCCACATCACTCATTATGTATAATGTTAGCTCCATCTTACATCCTTGGATCTCACACTTCCAAGTCACTCTTCCAATTGCAGTCTGCTGCTGTCCATTGGCGAGAAGAAACGCTTGTCCACCACAGGGCTGATATGACTCGTTCTTGCTCATCTGGTCCCAAGTTGACTTTTTAATGAGAGAGAGTGTGCTACCAGTATCTACCATCGCTGTACAGTATCGATCTTGTAAAATAATAGGGATGGTGACAGTCTTGACTCCAGTTATGGCTGGATTATGGGAAGGTTGGACTATGCTTGTACTGGTATGACAAGGTCCTACTTGGAGACAACGAGCTGGTTGAACTTTCTTCTTTTGGTCAGCTGTATTAACTTGACTCCAATACTTCTTAGACTCTTCAAAATCCCTTTCGATTTGTGTGCCAATCCTTACTAGTTCAGCAACATCCTTCACGGTCCCTCTTAACAGACTAGCTAGACGAGGGTTACAGTTTCTTAGGACAGCCTGGACAATGTCTCTCTCACTCATTCCACTTTTCCATTTCATACATAACGCTCGATACCGGTAAGCAAAATCCCGAATACATTCCTTCACCCCTTGTTTCCTTTCCTGCAATCGTCTAATAGCTACGTCTTCGTAGTCTTCACTTAAGAAGGACTGCAAGAAGATTTCTCGGAACTGCTTCCAACTCCTCACGTGTTTCCGTTCTGCCAGCCACCAGTCTTTAGCGGTACCTTTGAGCACAGCAGTCAAAGCAGCCAGAACTTCAGCATCACTAAGAGGTCGAACTGCAAAGTACTCTTCACATCGCTCAATGAAGTTTACAGGATCCTCTTCCTGAGCATCACAGAAACTAGGAAACTCAAGTTTAACCGGGGGATTGTACTGCAAGGATGTATGACTTTCTGAATACATTGATGGAATGTTCTGTACATGATAAGTTTGATTTTGAGAAGCTGTATGAGGAGTAGAGCAATTGGGAACAGTCTGTGTGGAGTTATACAAGCGAGCATTGAATGATTTGAATTTTTGTTCAATTTGGACATCCCTCCGTTTCAAGCAGTCTATCATGGATTGTCCTAAGTCCCTTATTGCTAGTTCCAACTGGTCCTTCATTCTATCTCTCTCTCTATCAAAACGGTAGTTCATTTTTTCCTTCAGCGTTTGAACCTTGGATTCCAACAACTCTTGAGAAACACACTCATCTAATCGCCGTTTGTTCTCTTCCCAGATGCCTTCAAGTGTTGTTAGACGATTTGATAGCCTCTCTACTATCACTGTTGTTGATATTGGTGTGGCTTGGTTATGCTCACTTTCCCATTCAAGTGGGGGTGGAGGTAGAAACCTTTCCTGCACATCATCCAAGATATTTTCCTCCTCCTCTCCTGGATCAATGTACAAGTTGCTAAATGTGTGCATTAACTCACCCAACGGGTCTCTCCGGGTAATAAATGCCTCAGATGAGAAATCCAGTTCAGGACCATATTCATCCTCTCCCAGAGCAGCCTCACTTGCCATATTGAAATATCAGAAATCTACACTAAACACAAGAATTTATAAATGCCTGCAGGTCCCTGTTCGGGCGCCATTATGTAACATTTCATCTAGTATTCACACCCAAACTAATTGCCACAAGATTTATATTAGGGAGGGAACCACCGGCTATGGTCTGTGTTAGTTCAAATACTCAAAAAGACAAGAAATAGATGCAATAATGAGTATTATTCATAAAAGAAAGAGGTAAAGAATACATACGATCATCAATACATGATAGGAAATCACACATATAATACCCAGAGTCAAAACATTTCAACATATAAGGAAAAAGTCACGCATCAACAACATTATTACAAAAGTAGTGCAAAAGTTCTTATCTGGATAGGCAGAAATGACAAAGTCCTTTCTGCTGTACTCAAGTGCACAACAGTCTGGAAATGAAATGGCTGGCACCAATCCGATATAATCCGTCATCAAGCAACAAGACTTTTGTCCCTGTACATCAACCCAGAAGAAAACGAGGAGAATAGAAGTAAGGTGTCCTGGGTTTAAACAGTCCTTCTGAAGTACAATCCTCCTGGATATTATCAGAAAGGACTAAAGAGTCCTTATTGACTGAGCAGAAAATCCCATAGATTCCCAGTCTGGACTCTAAGAGTGGTACGCCGTGCTGTTAGTCCCCAAACACATCTAACTCCTTCTATCATTGCCTTACTGATATCCCAGAGCAATAAGCACACTACTTCCCCCTAGTGTCAGGTAGTAGCCTTACATACCCAAGGGCAACTAATGTGACAGGTCAAGACTGTTACAAGGTGATGGCGATTTAGTACTAATCAAGGGACCGGCTTTACTTACGAGATGTGCCTATAAATGTCATGTGATATATCGCCCAGCCCTTGGTTTACTATGTTTACATATTTGTGCAATTTTGGCTCAGATTTCATTCTACTTATAAAACAATTCTAGAGATCTACCTTAATCTTTCAGGTAGTATTTGTGCCAGGGCCATGTTTACTCTTTTTGTACTTGAGATGTTCACTGTCCAGCAATAAGTAAATAAGTAAAAGTTTGTATTATTGTATAAAGGGAGATGACTCATGTTTGCAATTACAAATGATGTGCACAACCTTTTATTTTTGCATTTTTCAATACCTCCAAAAAATCTCTGGGAGGTAAACCAGGATAATAGTATTATAGTGGTTTACTTTTTGCATTTATTTTGTCTTTGTTTAGCACTTGAATGTGTCAGGGGTTGTGACCCACATGTTTACTTAGTTTGGTTCTGTGCTGCCTCTACAAATATTTGAGATTATTATTATTTAATAATTGTGTTTTAACTAAGTTGTTTAAATAAGTTGTTGTTTAAAAAATAAAAAAATGTAAAATATATTGAAAAGTGACCACTGACCAGTAACTTACTAGTTTGCACTTGTTTGAAAGCATATAAAACTCTGTATGAGCGAAAGAGCGCTGCTCTAAATTTTCTTTTGCCAGTTGTGGGCCCTGCTGCTCTCTTGACCAATAGAAAGATTCATACAATGTGGGAGTGTAATGTGAATCCTTTGGCTGCATGAAGACCTTAACAAAAATATTTTGTGCTCATTATTGAAAGGCATATTGTTTAATTTTTTATGTTATTAAACTTTATTCTAAAGTTTCAGTGAATATCTTGTTTCTTCAAGCTTCAGGATGTCCCTTACACTGGCAGCATCTGCAAAAACTACATATCGTGATAAGAATCGAGATCGATCAATATGGAAAAACATATCGTGATAAAAAAAAAATCCATATCGCCCAGCCCTACCTCCATCCCGCCCCCGGGTCCGCCTCCGCTCCACCTCCCTCCTAGACAGTTTTAGGAGCGTCTGGAATCCGCTCCTTAAAGGGGGGGCTATGTAACGGTCACCAGCTGGAGTGCCCTTGAGAGCCACCAGAGGGCACTCCACATAAGACTATCATATTCACTCACAGACTACATTTCCCATCCTGCATCTACCTGGACTGATTACTTCATACACCTGCACTGCATTATTCACCTGCACTGTTCCTGATTACAGTCACACCTGATCCTCATTCTATGGACTATTTATGTCTCACACATTCTCACCCTCACTGCGAAGTCTTGTTTTACTGTGGTTAACTTTACTGAGCGTTTATTCCCGTGGACTGTCTGTTTGTGTTTGACCTTGCCTGTTTCTGGATTTCTCCCTGTCTGCTGCCTGCCTGTGTTACCACTGCCTTGATCTCTGTCTCTGATTGTTTGCTGCCTGCCTTGACCTTTTGCCTGGTATTACTACGATTTAGCCCTGTCTTCACTGCTGTATCTGCTGGTTCTGACCATTGCCTGTTTGATTACTCTGATCATTAAATCACACTGCATATGGATCTCTCTGACTTGGATGCTTCACAACAGTTATGAGTAAGCATAGAGCAACCGCTTAAGGGTAAAATAGTTGCACTGCACCCTCTGACTACTTCAGAACTGGCTACAATGGTGATCGTGGATGCACATTCGTGACGTGGTCCATAATGAATGAATAATGAATGAAGCGATACAGGGTCCATAATGAATTAATAATTGAAAATATGGGATATCCAGAATAATCAAAGATCTAAATTAAATCATAATCAATATTTATGATTATTTTCTAATAAGAAACACAATCTAAATTTGATTATCATTTGAAATTGGAGTCAGATTAAGCATAGAGCTAAAGTAATATTGAAACTAAATTCTAATAAATTAAGTGAACTTCACTGGAGCGCTGAAAAGACACACATGCATTATCCCTTCGCCCACACCATTGGACTCCGTCTTTGTGCCATTGGGTGGTCTTTACAAAGATCCATTTGATCAAAAGTTATTCCATTTTATAAGGTCATTTAGTAAAATCATTCTGATCAAAGTTAGCTGTGCCTAGAGGCAGACGACAATCTGTGATTGTTAGGGTTCTTCCATAAAATTTACAGGAGACATCCATATTCAACATAGTGTCATTTTATTGACTGCAACACTTACTGACTAAACATTGTGCAGAAGAAACAGAGAAAAAGAAAAAAAGCACTGATTAATAAATGGGACATCAGCACATTACTTAGTTCTGGGTCCCTATTAAAGGGCACCTATTATGCAAAATTCACTTTTACATGGTGTTTGAACATAAAAGTGTGTTGGCAGTGTGTGAGCAAAACCACCCTAGAATGATAAAAATCCACCCAGTGTTTTTTTTACAATCTCAATAAATCATAAGCACTGTCTCAGAATGAGCTGTTCTCAGATTTGGCGCAATGTGACGTAGAATTGAGCAGGCCCCTCCCACGACTGTTGAGTGACACTTCAGTTTAAGCCTAGACCCGCCCTGAGTGAGCTGGACACAGAGTCCGCCATTGTTCGACGCTTGAGCAGCTGTAGACAAGAATGTCTCCTAAGCGATTGAGGTGTGTTGTTGATGGATGTAAGAATGAACATAGCAGTTGTGGAATAACAAATTTAAAGAATCTATTTCAGATATGCTTCCTTACATAAACATCATGGTGAAGAATTCTGATTTTAGCATTTGAGATTTTAATTTAGATTCCAATATAAACTCAATAATACTGAGAAAGTTTAGCAGCCGTTATGATGATTATATCAAGAGATTCCTGCCAGTCCTGTTCTCTAAATGAGTCAATTGCTGGGACTCTCACCCTCACCCTTTGTCTTTATGCATTTCCTGACCATTAAGCTCAATGTACAGCTGTGCTTTTGTCTCTGTGATCATGTGAAGGTATGGGTGATACTGTCAGGCTGATTGGATCATTTGAATGATAGTGTTATGCTGATTGGGTCTGTTTCTCTTGAGTAAGCCAGATAACCTGCCAAACTGGTTTTCACTTGATAGAATCAAATCATCCCTATGCTTTGTCTTGATTTGTCTCCACCTCCAAAAGTCCCTCCTCCTAAAATCCCTATAAGATACCATGTAAAGTTAAATTAGTTAGATCATGTTGGAAGTACTACAGCAACGTACAGCTGAGTTCTCAATAAAGAATAACTTCCGTTGAACGCGATCCCAACTGTCTCCTGGTCTCTGCTTTGAAGAAAGAAAAATTTTACAACACAGTCTTCATTTACTCCCGTTGTTACTCAAGGATGGATCTGTACTGTTTGTGATCAAGCTTACACTCTCCGGAGCAACCAGGCCTAACGTGACTGGACACTGAAGAAATGAAAGTGCGAGCGCGCTCTTTATGACAGCTCTTCAAGTCATTTTACGGATATAAGGTTTACCAGTTTATTTAGCACCCACTGAAAAGGTGTGTATATTTGTTTACTGTTAGTTGTAACGAGTGTTTTGTGTACTTCGCTGTGTATGTTGTTGATAATGAAAGGGAGAGAGAGAGACAGAGTTTATGGATAAGACTTTAATGCGCACTTCTTATACTGTGTTTATTCAGCTCTTACAGTGATTCTCTGGAGTAAAACTAACGCTCATCTTTTGTGTGATGTACAATAAACTTCACTGAACTCGTCAGTATATTTTGGTCATCATTCGGACGGGTTTTGCTACAGCAGGATTGTATTAATAGTGGATAAAAGCAGATGACAATTAATTATAACCATAATTAAATTAAACCTGTTCTATGTACATACAGCATATATTCTCTGGCTCTGTGGGCATTATTGTCTGACTCCGAGTCGAAATGAACACCGCAACTGAGAGTTTCTGTTCTGATATTATCAGATGAGATTGTCCTGACTGAAGCGCAAGCTCATGAGGCTCCGCCCCCTGGGCAGGCAGCAGCAGTTAATTTGCATTTAAAGGGCACACACTAAAACAGCGCGTTTTTCTGAGCCCCAAAAAATTACAATTTAAACATGCTGTAAAAAATGATCTGTTGGGTATTTTGAGCTAAAACTTCACATACATACTCTGGGGACATCAGAGACTTATTTTACATCTTGTGAAAAGAGTCATAATAGGTGCCCTTTAATTGTGTGAAAACGCCCTCACACGCGAGCAGCTCATGATCCTGTTTTCAGTGCTTCAGAGTCAGGATTATCATGGTGAGGAGTTAATGAAAATCTGTTTCCATATCCCCTCACTCTTCCTAATCTGCCACCAAACATTCACCATGTTCTTTAGGCCCCGTTTACACGTACATGGTTATTTTGAAAAATGGAGACATTTCCCTTCGTTTGCGCTCTTCGTTTACACGCAAACGGAGGATTCACCAATGAAACCTATTCTTTCTAAAAACTCAAGGGCTTGAGCTTCTCGTTACACTGCCACCTACAGGTTTGGCATGCTCTTGACAGCATATACACAGGTTCGTGTGCACAATGTTATTTTTGAAAACGAAGAGGGGTGAAATGTCCGTTTATGAAAATAGCCATCCACTCGTAAACGTAGCCTTAGAATAACGTTGCCTCTAATTAGGCCTGTAATTTTAGAAGGTGACTGTCACGGCCAGCTCGTTCCCGACGGTAACATAAAGAGGATTACACATACAAGCAAGCGTTTGCATTGCAAGATTATTTATTAAGGAAAAAATTATCTGTTACAGAAATAGAACACAATGTCTAGGGATTTAAAGGTGCTCTAAGCGATGCTGGGAGACGTAACTTCTTGTTGACATTCAAATTGTTGTCAAACAAAACGGAGGCTAGCTAGACCCTCCCTCCTCCTCATCCCGTCTCCTCCCTCCTCCCCTCCCTTCCGGCATAAAGGAAAGTCCAAATAGTCACTACAAACAAAGTTAAGTTTTACTGATACTTCATTCAATGTGTAATGTCACAGTTAGATAAATGCTTTTATATACTGCAAAACAGAATGCAGAAAAGAGAAACATTAAAAAAAATTCGACACCTGAAGTTATAACTATATCTCCCATTGTCCTTGTCCCTCTTCTTTGCAATTTGTTCATCGGAACGTCGTCTCTTTGGTCGTGTGTCGGCCATTAATTCAAACTTCCCTCTTCATGCTTCTCTCTCCTCCACACCCCCTTCATGTGTACGCGCACTAACCACCCAAACCCCGCCCTCAAATACTTCTTGTCGGTTATTGGCTGGAACTCTGTTTGTTGTGTTTCTTGGTGCGGGTGAGCCCAGTTTGTTTTTCTTGCCGTTTGTGGAGCCTGTGGTGTCTACAGAGACCGCGGTTTTTTTACAGTGTGTTCAGGGGACAGGCAGCTTGCGGCTAGTGAGGAGATGTTTGCTGTATGTGACAAAAAATGTTTTGGCCTAAAAAACGTGTGGCATCGCTTAGAGCACCTTTAAATAAACAAGAGAAAATAATAGTCCAATGGGTCAATAAATGTTGGTAAATAAAAGACAAACAAAAGGAGAACAAATTGGAGCAAATGACTTCTCTGGAGAACTAAGTTCCACCCATAAATTATCCAATTAACAGTGACTTCACAGTCGAATGAAATACTGCCACCATCAGGTAGAGAATAAAAAGACAGGGTCGTAAAAGTATATATATACACTATATATCAAGTTGTATAGCGGAATCCCATTCAATGTCGCTGGCTCACACCCAATCCATATGGAATCCGGATTGTTTATGAACCATTCCAAAAGAAATCTAGACTGAGCAGTCAGCAGATATGTTGAAAAGCACAGAGCTGCCAGGTTGCCTGCTTTGACAGGGTAACACAACACACTATACTGCAGCCTGGGTCTTTTCTTTGCCCATATGAATTAAATTATTGAGCTAATTAAATTGGCTCTGATAGGAAGCATTTGAAATATATAGAGAAGACGTGGAAGAATATTAATTTAGATTTAAATTTAATTAAATGATAAAGGCAGGCTGCACCATGTCTGCTGTTTATGTTTCACTGATTGTAAAAGGGGGACAAATTTTAAACTATATAGCTCTGATAATTGACGAGAAATCTTTAAACTTAAATAGGAGAACAATGTTGTGGACCAATGGAACGGTTGCAATATATTAGGGTCTGTTCTATATGCACTATTAAGAGGCATAACTTCACTTTTTGAAAAGTTTATCTTATATCTGGGAAAACAAACTATACTCACTAATCAGTCTTATCTGCTTAGGAATGGATTGCTTGGGGGATTCCAGATACAACAAGAAATCATCAGCATTTAAAGTAATGTACTCGTTTTGTTTTAGCCAGGTTTCTGTCAAACACAGCACATCTAGATTATAGTCTGTAATCATAACATTAACAATAAGTGCTTTTGAAGTAAGGGATATAATATTCAGCAACCCAAGCTTTATCATTTGCTCATTTGTATTATATCTGTTTTTTATTTGTTGAACATCAATTAAATTTGTACCCTTAGATGGGTTTGGAAGTTTTTTGTATGTCCTAATTCGGGGAACAGACACAGTCTCTTTATGATGACATCTAGGTGAAAGAGGCTCTATGTGATGGGATTTATCTGACCTTGGTGACGTGAGACAGCTAGCAGATGGTCGGTTAAGCCAGTCTGTCTGCTTCTTGACCTGAGCCCCAAGTCATGTTTGAGCTCTAAGACTATGTGCCATATTACTGGAGAGAAGAGCAGCACCATCCCAGGAGGGATGAATACCATCTCTTTTCAACAGGTCAGGTCTGCCCCAAAAACTTTTCCAATTGTCTATGAATTCTATATTATTTTGCGGACACCACTTAGACAAGCAGACATTGAGTGAGGACAATCTACTAAGTATCTCATCACTCCTGCGAACAGGAAGGGGGCCAGAGCAAATTACAGTGCATGACATCGTACTTGTGAGTTTGCACACCTCTTTAACATTAATTTTGGTGATCTCCGACTGGCGGAGTCGAACATCATTAGTGCCGACGTGAATAATAATCTTAGAAAATTTACGATTAGCATTAGCCAGCACTTTTAAATTTGCTTTGATGTCAGGCGCTCTGGCTCCTGGCAAACATGTGACTATGGTGGCCTGGTGTCTCTATTTTCACGTTCCGTGTAATAGAATCACCAATAATTAGGGCACATTCAACAGGATTCTCAGTGGGTGTTTCACTGAGTGGGAGAATCTGTTCGAAGTTGTAATCGGAACGGAAGAATGGTGTTTTGTCCCGCGACTACAGCGTCTCACCGTCACCCAGTTGCCCTGCTACACGGGCTCTACTTCAGCCGGAACCGAACAATGTAAAGAGTTCACTAAGCTAGTCGCATCCAAAGCATCTAAAGCCCTTGCACTCTTACAATTAACCTTGATTAAAGCTTGGATGCGTGTCTCAAGTTCTGAAATCTTCCCCGTCAGCTTTACTATCTCCCTGCATTTATCACATGTAAATCCTGTGCTGACAGAGAAGGATATTCTAAACATGTTGCATGAGGTGCAAGTAACAATAAGAGGAGAAGATGACATGACTTACCATGTTTGTTGACTGATCCTACTCACCTAAGTTGTTTGATGGACTCGTAAAAGGCGCGAGAGAAAAATAAATAAATAAAGAGCGCACGGATGACACGCTAACAGGCTAGCGAATTACTAGAGTGTTGTGTTAGTAATAATGATTTAGATTGAAGCTAGCAATGTCAGGTTAACCTTCTGGGTTCTGAGGTGTTTTTGGGGTCCTTGAGATGTTTTGACATGCCCTGACATTTGTGCTTTTTTCAGTTGCTTATAAACATATTAATGGCAAAGGTGCAATTACACTCTATTTAGCACAAACAGGGCTACCATAATATGTGAGCAACATATACGTTCATGTTTGTATTTTTGAGAGAATAATGTTTATGCATGGTTATTGAAAAAACGAAAAACTAAAGTTTCTGAAATAAGGCCACAAAACACATACTAAATATGTGTCAATAAGACTTTTGACTAATGGATGTTGTCGCCTAGAGTTTTTTTCTTCAAAATGATCTGAAAATCATCCTGCCTAATCTTTCACATCAAACAATACATTGATTTAAACTTTGTAAGTCAGTTTTTTTTGTCAGAAGAGGTTTATGTATGGGAGTGGTAATGGCCTATCAATATTAATGAGATTCAGACCAGGGGTGTGACATAGACACTCCCCCAATGGCTAATGGGCCATCAAGTGAGGCAGCCTGAACAAAGAACAAAGAATGAGAGGAGATTCAAAGGTTTTGTTTTTCAATCTGTGGAGGAACTAAATGTTCTAAATTTGCTCTAAGCAAATCAAATGTGAGCAAAATAAAAAAATAATCTGTCGGCTATAAACAAAGCAATTGTGAGCGATAAATAAACAAAAGTAAAGGCAGGTAGGCTATCTCACAGAAGCAAATCAAATGTGAGCAAAATAAATAATCAAAATTGTTGATTGCAATCAAAATTGTATTCAAAGAATCCTGAAAAAAACGTATCATTGGTTATAAAAATATATTAAGCAGCACAATGGTTTCCAACTTTGATTAAAAAAAAATAATAATAATCATATCAGAATGATATATATATATTCTACCAAATTGGTTCACAGTTAGAAGCATCTCAATTTTTTTTATTTTCCCACAAATTGTGCTTGCAAAATATCCAAGGAAAACATGTCTAGTAATTGTGCAGTTAATTCTCATACTGTATTTTCAGTTTTAGAATATGTATCCTCTCCCCAAATTTGTCAGTAATAAAACACAATAAAAATTATTTAAAGAAAAAGCTTATATTTACCTTTTAATAGTTTGTTTACATATACCTTGTAAATATATTTTTTATTAAAAAGGTTACAATTACAACAATTCAAATGTAATCTTTCTTTGTAAAAACTAAAGTATACATTTTAACATACATATTTCAAAGTTAAGGATTCATTACTTTGAATATAGCCTAGGCTACATTGGAAAAAACACTAATAACATATTATTTGATGACTTTATTTTTGACAAAACATACTTTAACATATGAGCAAAAATTGGCAAACAAAAGCTTATTTGAGGTGGCAGATATTTTACAGTAAAAATGTATAATCTATCCAAAACTAGTCAACGAAATGTTGTCTTTCATATGTCTGTAACATAGGTCTTTCATTTTTATTATAAGGAATATAAAAGCGGATCATTCATTCACACACAAACGCGATTCACTTGAGAATGAAAAAAAACTTACTACAGTATTCCTCAGCTCAGCTGCATCCCTTGCTCCTCGAAATACCAGCACTTCTGAGGTACATTTTCCATTATTATTATTACGATAGTATTATTCCTCACAGCGCTGCGAGACGGTGTAAACAAGTACAATGTGTTTTCTCGAGCTAATATGGGGGCGTTCACAGTTTGCATGGATTGCCTCAGATCATTTGCTTTTGAATAGCGTGTGCTCTCCGTGGGCGGGGTCAAATTAATGAGCTGAGATGAGAACGACTGACATCTCTCTCTTTTCATACAGATTACATAAACTGAGAATATTTGTTTTTTTATATAAATTACTTCATTCAAAAGAAGAGAATTCAAGCTTCATGCCTGTGTGTCTGTATGCCTGTTTGACTGAGTATTTGCTGAGTTATGGTTCATTTTCGGACGCGTTTCAGAATTGACTTCACTGACAGAGAGAAAGCAGAACTCGCATCATGTTTATTTTTCTTTATTTGGCAAAAAGCACAACACTTTGTTTTTATTGTGAGTATACACAAAAATAATACACACTTAACAGGAGAGATTGATGTATGAAACTGGTTTGTAACATCAAAGTTAACAGAGTATTTAGAGTCTCCTTTGCACTGATAAGGAAAAAAGCGAGCATATCCGGCGTGATTGCCGACCTCAGAGGGTTATTGTGTGATGCTGAGTATGTCACAGGCTGGCTCATGGCCTGTGGCAAAAATGAGGGGACACAAACAAGAAGTATAGGCCAATCAAAAAGGTTGTCTTTATTGTAAATCAAAACTATTAACTTTAAACAAAGAAAAGGAAATGAGGTGTGGGAATGTCATAATGTAAGGTGTATGTAAAATGCATGGATGCGTGAATCTGTGTGTGTACATGACTGAGTGGAAAAACTAAGACATAACTACAAAGGAACAAACAAAACAGGATCATACCTGGAGGAGCAGAGAGAGAGAGAGAGTGGTTAGTGAAGCAGTTTAAATACCCTGAGCCCCGGTGGCTTCAATCACTAACGACCCTCCTTTGCCTGCAGGAGGAACCGCCCCTGCAAGGCAGAGGAGTGGCCGTGACAAGTAAGTTATATTTATCAGTATAGTAAATAATGATTCTAAACAGAAATAAATATGAAGCTTACAGACGCAAACCAATGCAACAGCAGCAGAAGCGACGAGGCAAACAGGAGCAATCGATTTTAGCAATTGCATTTTCCAAGACAAGTTAACTTGAGAGCTCTGTCCTGAGATCCAGGCAGATATTTCTTAAAATTATTAAATTGTAAAACTGGAATTTATTTTTTAATGTGGTCAGCATTTCGTGGGCCACATTTGCATCCCTGACGGGCCGCATGCGGTTGAGAACCACTGATATAGAGATACCAGGATCCACGGAAAGTCACTAAATCCGTATAAGTATGTGATGGGGAGCCGCCTCGAGAAGAAATGACATCCAAAAAGGCCGCCACCTCCTTTGGGTCCTTAACCCCCTGGGGTCGACAATCGCGCCGGCGCGATAGGCTCGCTTTTTTTCAGTTCAGTTCAAAAGAAATTAATTTTGCTCTGTGGACTTTGATATTACAAGCAAGTTTCATACATCAATCGATTCTGTTAAATGTGTATTATTTTTGTGTATACTCACAATAAAAACAAAGTGTTGCGCTTTTTGCCAAATAAAGAAAAATAAACGTGATGCGAGTTCTGCCTTCTCTCTGTCTGTGAAGACCATTCTGAAACTTGTCCGAAAATGAACTGTAACTCAGTGAATACTCAGTCAAACAGGCATACAGACACACAGGCATGAAGCTTGAATTATCTTCTTTTAAATGAGGTAATTTATATAAAAAACAAATATTCTCATCTTGTGAAATCTGTATTAAAAGAGAGCGATTCCAGTCGAGCTCATTAGAGCTAATTCAAATGTAATGTGACTCCGCCCACGGAGAGCACGTGCTATTCAAACGCAAATTACTGAGGCAATCCAAGCAAACCTGTGAACGCCCCCATATCAGCTCGAGAAAACACAAGTTTAATCATATCATCGTAACCTACGTGTTTACACCATCTGGCAGCGCTGTGAGGAATAATAATAATGGAAAATCTACCTCAGAGTGCGGGTATTGCAGGAGAGAGGATCCGGATATGTAGTAATTTTTTTTTCCTTCTCAAGTTAATCGCGTTTCTGTGAATGAATGAACGGCAGCTTCAGAGATGCGCGCTGTTTATCACAGCTCGCAAAAAGACAGTTTAAATTTAAATTGCGTCTCTGTGTGAATGAATGATGATGTTTTAGCAAACTGTATTGCTATACTGAGTTGAGTAAAAATCGACAGAAATATGTTGAAATAAAATGTAGGCTATTTGTATAAGCAACGTATTAAACTGAGAATTAACATTTATATGCCCTAATTTTTCATAAAAACAACGTTACAGTCAGGTGTTTCTGTTTGTGAATGAATGTTTCGGTTTTAGCAAACTGTATTGCTATACTGAGTAAAAATCGACTGAAATATGTTGAAATAAAATGTATTTGTATAAGCAACGTATTAAACTGCAAATTAACATTTATATTTCTTATAATAAAAATGAAAGACCTATGTTACAGACATATGAAAGACAACATTTCGTTGATTAGTTTTGGATAGATTATACATTTTTATTGTAAAATATCTGCCACCTCAAATAAGCTTTTGTTTGCCAATATTTGCTCATGTTAAATATAGTATGTTTTGTCAAAAATAAAGTTATCAAATAATCAATCAAATCCTTAACTTTGAAATATGTATGATAAAATGTATACTTTAGTTTTTACAAAGAAAGATTACACTTGAATTGTTGTTGTAATTGTAACCTTTTTAATAAAAAAATATATTTACAAGGTAGATGTAAACAAACTATTAAAAGGTAAATATAAGCCTTTTCTTTAAATAATTTTTATTGTGTTTTATTAGTGACAAATTTGGGGAGAGGATAAATATTCCAAAACTGAAAATACAGTATGAGAATTAACTGCACAATTACTAGACATGTTTTCCTTGGATATTATAGGCCAAATTGCAAGCACAATATGTGGAAAAATAAAAAAGAATTGAGATGCTTCCAACTGTTGCTCTTGCATTCTTGTGGCTCAGTGACTCACCTGAATGAATGGCTAATTAAGTATGCAGGCCCCATTGTCTCTTCAGGTGTGAACCACTAAATATGCATGATCGTTGACGCCCACTCCGCATATTGCCTTTCCAAACAGAAAGTGCTTTGCAAAATTCAAATCAATGTATTGTGTTATGTGAATGATAAGGCAGGGTGATTTTCAAATCATTTTGAAGAAAAAACACTAGGTGATGACATCCATTAGACAAAGGTCTTATTGGCACATATTTAGAATGTGTTTTATGGCCTTATTTCAGAAACTTTAGTTTTTAGTTTTTTCAATAACCACGCATAAACATTATTCTCTCAAAAATGCAGACATGTACATTCTTGTTGCTCACATATTATGGTAGCCCTGTTTGTGCTAAATAGTGTGTAATTTTTTTTTTGCCATTAATATGTTTATAAGCAACTGAAAAAAGCACAAATGTCAGGGCATGTCAGAACATCTCAAGGACCCCAAAAACACCTTAGACCCCAGAGGGTTAACCCTCTGGCGACCAAAAACGCACCCGCGCGTTTTGCTCGTTTTTTTTTTTTAGCAATGAAAAATAAACACTAAATGCTCTGTTAATTTTGATCTTTCATTTTCGTGTAATACATCAATCGATCCTGTTCAGTTTCTATTTTTTTTCTGTATACTCACAATAAAAATAAAGTGTTTTGCTTTTTGACAAATAAAGAAAAATTAACATGATGCGATTTCTGCCTTCTCTCTGTCAGTAAACTCCCATTTGAAACGCGTTCGAAAATGATCTATAACTCCGCGAAAATTCAGTCAAACAGGCAAACAGACCCACGGGCATAAAGCTTGAGATCGCATCTTTTAAATGAAGTAATTTATATAAAAAACAAATATTCTCAGCTTCTGTAATCTGTATAAAAAGAGAGCGACTCCAGTCGAGCTCATTACGAGATCATTCAAAAGTAATGTGACCACTCCCCGGAGAGCGCGTGCTATTCAAACACAAATTCTGAGAACCATTTCAGAGCTGTGAAACGCCCACATCAGCTGTAAACAAAGCGTCGCGAGTGAGACATATATAGCCTACCTTATGGAGAAAAGATTCCTCAGAACAGTGCTGATATGAGGAGCAATATCTCCTGATATGAGGAGCAGATCCCGCTGAGTAGTGAGGTAGGCTGTTTTCTTTTCTCAATGTTGATGTGGAATAACGTTACGGAATAACGTTAGTGTAGGCCTATGTAAACCGCAAAAATATGAATCGCATTTCTATAATATGACTCGCCTTTCTGTGAGATGAATGAAGGGTACATATTTGTAAAGACTGTTTAGCCTAAATAGGAATCGCGCGTCTGTGTGTGAAAGAATAAACTGCTTTGCTATAGCCTACTGAGATGAGTAAAAATCGACTGGAATATGTTGAAATAAAATGTATTTGTATAAGAAACGTATTAAACTGCAAATTAGCATTTATATGCCCTAATATTTCATAAAAACAACGTTACAGTCAGGCGAAGTATGAAAGACAACATTTTGTTGACTATTTGGGTACAGTTTTTAGGCTACTGTAGAATATACTGCCACATCAAATAAGCTTTTGTTTAGCAATTTCTGCTCATATCTAACGTTATATATATATATAAAATACTATTTTTGTCAAAAATAAAGTCATAGACTAAGATGTTAGATGTTCCAATGTTGGCTATATTCAAACTAATGAATACATATGATAAAATGTAGGCCTATAATTTTTTTTTTTTTTTTTTTTTTTAACAAAGAAAGAGAACACTTGAAATATTGTTGAAATTGTAATTATTGTTGTAATTTTTAATATTTTTAACATTTTTAATAAAATAGCAAAACATATTTACAAGAGAGATGTAAGCGAAATCTTAAATGGTCAATATGAGTCTAAATACATCTTTTGTCCTTGCATTGTGGCTCAGTCAGTGTCACACCTGAATGAATGGCTCATTAGGCAGAGTCATTATGCAGAGTGGGTGGGACATTGTAATCTAAGGTGTAAACTACTCCTCCTTCACGCCCCCCCTCGCATAAGCAAAACCTGTTTTACACCATTTAAATCAATGTATTTTTTTTTTTTGTGAACGATAAAGCAAGACTATTTTCACATCATTTTGAAGCTAGAACTCAAAGGGACAACATCCATTAGTCAAAAGTCTTGTGGACACATATTTAATATGTGTTTTGTGGTCTTAATTCAGCAACTTTCATTTTTATTTTTTCCAATAACCACGCATAAACATTATTCTCTTAAAAATACAAACATCTACATACACGTTGCTCGCATATTATGGTAGCCCTGTTTGTGCTATATAGAGTGAATTTACACCTTAGCCATTAACATGTTTATAAATAACTGAAAAAAGCACAAATGTCAAGGCATGTCAGAACATCTCAAGGACCCCAAAAACAGCTTGGTCCCCAGAGGGTTAAACAACCTTTCTCACCTGTCCACTTTAATCCTAAGAATTGCCGGGTAGAACATAGTAAAGGCAATTCATTTCTCCTTGAGCCGTTGTTTAACTTGAAAAACTCTTGCCTCTTCCTCACCACTACTGCGGAAAAATCCTCAAACAACATGATGCTGGCTCTGTTGTACTCCAGGTTGTGCACTTTCCTTGCAGCCTGCTTAATCCGGGCTCTGTGCTGCTAATAATGAAATTTCACAATGACAGCACAAGGACGTTGATCCGTTGGCGGTCGGCACGAGGGGACCCGATAGCATATGTCAGTTTTAACTAATCCCCCTTGAAACAACTGAATTGTAAGATCTCAGGTAACCAGGACTGATAAAAGGCAGCCAGGTTGCTACTCTCGCAGCCTTCTGGGGGACCGATAATCCGAACATTGTACCACCAGTTCCTATTCTCAACATCGTCAATTTTCTCCACAGCGGATTCCAGCTTGTTCTCTTAACTCTGTAAACCTTGCACCTTGTGAAGTCATAGCAACCTCCATGCCTGAGACTCGGCAATCTATTTCGTCAAATCGCATGTCCAACCACACCAGTTTCGAGGAACAGACGTCGAGCCTCTGCACAACTCAATCTATTTTCCTGTCGAGTGAAGTTTCAACCTCTTTAAGGACTTCCGTTGTAATCCTTTTGAGCAGGTTGTCAATCTCGAAGTCGAAGCAAGTTTCCAGTATGTTCAGTGCGTTTAAACTGTTTTGATTAATACATTTTAGACATTTACTTTTCCCCCTTAAAACCTTGGCAAAAGTTTGGTTATGTTTTTTAACTTTGTCAACATAATTAAAAATTTAATAAGCTGTTCCTGAAAAGATATTGCAATATTGATAAAACAAAATAAATGTTTAGTTTGACAGTTTTACAAACCATGCATTGTGTTTCCACCTTTAAAATAATTGGTTTATTTAGAGTCGGAGGGACTGTCAGCCACGTCCAAAAGTGAGTAACTTTAGTAAATTGTGGATCAGTGCTGATTCAAGACACAAACTGTTTAGATTGATTCAGTCCAATTTGGTGAAGTGGTTCGACCTGTTAAAAAAAAAAAGGTTCAAAAGAAAGATTTGTTAACGAACCAGAGATCACTAGTCACTACTTGTGTTTTATTGTCATTAGCTCCTTGTAGTTTTCTGCTAAAACTATTTTTTTCACACAGTTACAAATAATAGCTAATGAATGGCTGAGGTAGGTATAAATGTGCAAGTCATGAGGACTGTTGCTGTGTGTTTTTATAGATTGACTGGCTGTATGGTGACAGAGGAAGGATGTGGTTATGTGTCTTCAGCTCTGAGTTCAAACCCCTTACACCTGAAAGAGCTGTATTTGAGCTACAATCACCCAGGAGATTCAGGAGTCAAGGAGCTCTCTGAAAAACTGGAGGATCCAAACTGCACACTGGAAAAACTCAAGTATGTGAAGCAGGAATAGTTTTGATTAAACCACTCCAAAAACAGCATTACCATATTCACTTATTACAAACTAGTTTGACTTTAATTCTTTCATACATTTACAAAAGTTCCAATTGATAATTAATAGAGGTTTAGCTCTAGTTATACTATTGAATGCTTCATTCTGATTGGTTGATGAATGTGTGTAATTATTGTCCAGTAAACCCAGAGCTAAAGTAGTTCCAGTCATGTCTTGACCACATTACAGTTCCATATAGCTTTGTCAAATCATTTCAGTAATGTCGATCTTCACCTTACTTTATATTCAACAATTGTTTCCCTTTCAAGAAGAGGGCAGAGCTTCACGAGCTCATGCTCCGGTGGCAACAAACAGGACAATCTCACACAATAAAATGTTAGAATCTGTACTAGCGGTGTTCAGTTCGAACTGGTGTCTGACAATAATGCCTACATAAAAATATAATATATGCTGCATGGAGATAGTGCAGGTATAGTTTAGTTTAATTACAGTTATAACTTATTGTAACGTAGGGATCCACTGGAGGCAAGTTTGTAGAACCCAAGTGCAGTTTATTTAAAGATCCAAAACATAAAACAAAGACGTGGCATGGCAAAACATGAAACATAGGACTTCAACAACAGCGGTTACACAAACAAAATACAAGACAAAGACACATGACAAACATGAGGGCTTAAAGGGGCATTATGCAAGTCTGAGTGTTTTTTCTCTACGAGCTCCCCCTAGTGTCTGGTAGTATAATGCTTTCAAACACTCTGTCGTAAAAACGAACTGTTGTTCCTCCCCCCTCGCCACGAGCAACCCAGCTGATCAGCTGTCAACCCAGCTGAGCAGAGGAACCGGCTATTTCAAAACCAGTTATGTTTACCGAGGCAAGTAAAGCAATATTTTCTTTCCAACTGATGGCGATTTTTTTTTTTTTTTATTGTGTTGTCATGCATACTAGTATTTTTACCGGGAACGAACGATATGAACGAGGCGAACTGCTTTCGTGTTTGTTTGTTTGTTTTTGGGAGAATGGGCATGAGCATAAAAAATAAAAATAAAAAAAAAAAAATATATATATATATATATATATATATATATATCGGAGGCTAATATTTGTCTAAAGTTATATTAGCAAGGTCTATAAGTTCATCTGGTAGAATGATGGTTTACCTTGCTTGTCTAAGAAAACATCAGAACGTTTTTTCTAGCTCGATCATGAAATGTGCAACATTTTGCGCGTCTGATATTGTGTATTATCAGACGCGTTGACTTAGTGACATAAAATAAGAGTGTAAGTTACACAAATAAAACCGACAGAGGAACGGCCAAACAACTACAGAAATCAAACATGTTTGCTATGACAATGCTAACATCAAAGTTATAGTATCTAGCGTACTAGTAAGCCCGTAACAGACAGCGATCATAATAAAAACCTTTACAGACAATAGCAAACATCCTGAGGTCGCAATTACTTGAAATTTAAATATTAAACACAGTTTAATTCAAAGATACTTAACTTACAAGTGCAACAGCAGGATCAGCATCCGTTTTGCAGGCTTCTGTTTCTCTCAGTTCTCACCATTCTGAAAAAGCCGGTCCGATATATTTACTCGAGTCTGACTTCTTGCTCGGTCAGTCTCCCGTTTCCTCTTTCGTTGGTCCTCCGACAAAGATTTCCTAGCTTTCTGCTTCTTTTTTACAGGCTCAGCCTCAGCCATAACTCAATCTATCGTTGCCCTTTGCTTATAGCTAGCCCGCCGGTGCTTGAATGGGGGCGTGTACGTGTGCAGTGCCGTCAAGCAATTCGTTACATCGCGAGACCTGATATCACGCGAGACTTCCTGACACCGACCCGCGTCCCAAAGTTGCAAGTGAGTTTTTTCCGCTCTCGGGCACCAGGGGGGTGCGAAACCACCACCATTCAACCCGAAATAAGTAATATAACCATACCACTGACTCCGAAGCTGTTCAGTTAAGGTTAAAAAGTTACCTAGTGTCCCTTTAAATGACAAGACAAGACTAATGACAAGACAAGGGACACCTGTGAACAATGATAGACAATTAACCAATGACAACATGACACATCAGACAAGGGAACACATGGCAGGATCACATGACTAACAAGGAATCACATGACAAGGACATGAAACATGACTGAAATGAAACAAAACCAAAACAAGACTTGACAGATTTGTAAAAATAAATCTGTCACCTTGCTTTAATCCACTACAAGCCTGTTGTAGCCAGGGCTGGCGCGTCCATATAGGCGAACTAGGCAATTGCCTAGAGCGGCACTTTTGAAAGGGCGGCAAAATGTGTGCCAATCGGGAATGAACAATTCACAAAATAGGATATATGATTTGCTGAGCTGCCACTGCCCCAGCTGACAGGTTGCACAGACACAACAGATAGCGGCAGCTCAACTAATGTCCTGGTTGCGTATGCAACCCACCGCTCCCTGAAGGAGGGAACGGAGGACGTAGTCGATGTCGACTGAATGGGATCACGCTAGGGAGCCTGTCTTCTTCGAGATCAACCGACAGTGACGGCAGAGCTCCTCCTCCAAAAACAATCTTGGAGTTCCCTGTCATCCAGCGGGGCCCGGTGGCAACAAGCCACAAACTCACCCACATAGTCCTCTATGGGGCGGCCATCCTGGAAGATGGAGCAGAGTTTAGTTACTGGGTCCATGTTTTGGTGTAGTATTCTGTAACGAATGAATCCTCTGGAGGCAAGATGGAGCGGACCCAAATGCAACTTTAATAATAATAAACAAAATCAAACATAAAGACTGTAAACTGGTAACTCAAAACAAGAACCTGGACAAGGCATAAACACAACTAGAAACATTCAATACTAGACAAAGACACAGGGCAAACATGAGGGCTTAAATACACAAGACTAACGACAAGACAAGGGACACCTGTGAATAATAATCAGACGATTAACCAATGACAAGACACATGGAAGGATCACATGACAAGACGAGAACCAGGAACAAGAAACAAAACCCAGAATGTGACAACGGAGAGCGCGTGCTATTCAAACGCAAATGATCTGAGGCGATCCACGCAAACCAGTGAAACGCCCACAATCAGCTGGATAACACACATCGCGAGTTCACTTTCAGACTCATGTACTTTACGACGCTGTGACTAGGCCTGTCGCGATAGTCAAATCAATTAATCGCACGATTAAAAAAAATGAGCTCGATAATTTTTCCGGCCGCGATAATTCCATTTGCAAGCTTGTTTGTTTTCCTTGTCTCTCTCTCTCTCTCTCTCTCTCTCTCTCTCTCTCTCTCTCTCTCTCTCTCTCTCTCTCTCTCCCTCTACCAAAGCGGCTGTTTACACCTGGCAACTTCATGCGTTTTCTCAGATGGGATAGCTATCCGATCGTGAAAAGACCAGGTGTAAATGCCCTCCGAAACGCATTCGAGACGGATTTGAATCCGACCGTTCAAGCCACTTCGGCCTCGTTTACACTGCAGGTCTTAATGCCCAATTCTGATTTGTTACCTTTATCCGATTTATTTGACCGTCCGTTTACACGTTCTTTCAACTGTGACCCATATCCAATTCATGTGTTTACACTTACCATACTATCTGAAACATTGCGCATGCTTAAAGGGTTAATTTCTCTTGCACAGATGGACAAACGCAAATATGATTGATGCTCTGCGATATATGCGAAGTTCGCTAAACATCACCATGATTATGAGGCGGAAGAAGACGACAAGTGCCATCATTGCAGCCTGCGCATGATTCAGTTATTGTGTGCGAGAGAGATCTCAGGACTGGTGTGAACATATTGTGTTAAATTTTAGGATGAGCAAGCCAACCTTTGAAATGTTGTGTCAGCGTTCACATTCCTCTCCTACGACGACACAACATTTCGTCGGGCCATCCGTCCCTTTGCAGAAGCGCGTTGGCATCATTAAACAGCAGAGACGTTGCCTAATGCCTCAGAAAATCCGATCTGCCTGTTTACATGACAGTCGCATTGGCACATATCGGATTTATTTACACATATGAATGAGGCCTGAAACCGATCTCGAAATATCCGAATGCATGCGTTTTTTTCCTGTTTACACTGTCATAGAACGATCTGTGTCACATATGAGCAAAAAATCGGAATTGGGTCACATTTCACTGACAGTGTAAACGAGGCCTTCAGGAGGTGGTCTGGGCGCATTCCAGACAAAACAAGTGTAAATGCATCTGGTTGTTGAAACCACATATGTAAAGTGTACTCCTCCCAAAAATGCTAAAAAAATAAACGTGTGAGAGCGTGTTATAGGCTATATGTCATGTTATAGCCAGATATGACGACGCTACTGGAACACGCATCACCGCAGATGAGCAGCTGAGCTATTCATGCCAACGTGCAAACTATCGCAAATCAAAGTGAAAGTAAGTCGCAGATGCTTAACACACAAACATCATCATTAAAAGTAAATTCTTAAGAAACGAAATTATCTTACCAGGGGCCTCATTTATAAAACTGTGCGTAGGAACCTTACAAAAGTGTACGTGCGCCCGAAAGCCAACAATGGCGTACGCAAAAAAATATTCAGACTTATAAAACCGTGCGTACGCCAGAACCCGCGCAGAATTCACTTTATAAATCCCAGTCAGCGGAAGATTGTGCGTACATGCGTCTCCACCCGAAATAACCATATATGGAGCTTACAACGCCTAGTTTTACTATGCAGATCCTCATCTGCATATCATTTACATATGATTATTCATCCACGTGATAACTTAAACGTTATCACGTGGATGAATAATCATATGCAACTGATATAAACGGTACAAGAAACATTACATTAATTCAAATCAAGTAGTTGTCTATCCTTGCCTTGTTTTTGAATAGCTTACATAAATCAAATAGTGTAAAATACATTTCAGATAAAGTTTTTCTCAATCTTTTCCACTTGCCGAATTGTATTTTTAATTGATTTATAATTTTAATGGAAACAGATAGGCCTTGGGCATTATTTGCACAAAACTATTTTCTCAGACAATCTGGTATTATCATGATAAGCAATTATCTCTGTGGTTAAAACATTAAAGCACGCCACAGGAAAAGTGTTCAAAAACAATTGCATCCAAAACAAATATTTCTAATGATTGAATTTAAAAAAATGTTGTAACTTCAGTAATGATTTCATGTTTAAGTGTTTAACTCCATTAATTTGAATGGCATATTTAATATAAATGTTTATATCAGAAGTATTTTATTTATTTAAACTGTTATTTGCGTCAGTTTCACTAAACGGCTCAACACGCTCGCTGCCGCGGACATTTAATAAGGAATGGATATTTGCTTCAAGTGACAGGCTTGGTGATTGAAATTGTATTTGTATAATCTTTCTGTATATGTTTCATTTTCTTTAGATTTTCTGTATAAAAGTGACCAAAAATACATTTAACTCCAGCTCACCATCGGTGTCGCCAAAGTGCTCCATCTCCAAAACGTTCGTACGCATGGGTCAGAGTTTGCGTGCAGGTGTGCAAATTTTCCCGTCAAGGTTTTCTTTATAAATCCCACCTTTTGCGCAGGAACTGGCGTACGCATGTTTTCAGCCCCGTTTTGTGCGTACGCAAGCTTTATAAATGAGGCCCCAGGGCTGTTACTGCTCTCTCTTATTGCTGTCTTTGATTTTGAAATTTTAGCTGATGATCAATAAAATGCAGCTCATATCTGTTGCTTTCGTGACGTGCACTCCATTAAATCTGCATATAGCACGGGAATTGAAGATCGGATTTAAATCCGTTTAGCAAAAACACATTTATGTGACCAGGTGTAAATGGAATCGTTTTGATAAATCAGATAGCTATCCGATCTGAGAAAACGCATGAAGTGGGCAGGTGTAAACAGCCCCGCGTGTAATAGTATTTTCAGTGCGTAGCATATACATGCAATAAAGTGCGTCTCCGTCTTCCCGACAGTACACAATCACTCGGGCGTTTAGTCGACAAAGTAACAGGAAGGAGGACAGTGCAAAATGGTGTGATATGGCCTGTTGAGGCTTTTTTTTTTTATTTGTTTACAAAGGTCCTAACTGGCAGTTTTGCCTGTTATGGAATGTATCACTATTTATGTCTGAGCCTAATGTTTAATATTTTTGAAGTGCGATTTGCTTACATCCATTTTATGTATTGTTTTGCTATTTATTCAAGTGAATTGTGTTGTTAACAGACACAGAGTCCATTGCTTTTATTGTTTTTGGTTGTTTTGTTCATTTTTTGTGGATATTTAAAATGTTTTCTGTTTTCAATGTTTAATATTCTTAAGGAATAAAAGTTTATAGATCTTTGAAAAGGTGTACCTGCATTATTATGCCATTATTATTATATTAGATGAAAATGGTCTCAGAACGACAATATTATCGTTTATCGCGATAATTTCTTGGACAATTTATCGTCCAGCAAAATTTGTTATCGTGACAGGCCTAGCTGTGAGGAATAATACTATCTTAATAATAATCCTGGAAAATTTACCTCAGAAGTGCTGGAAGTTTCATTTCGAGGAATTAATCGCACGATTAAAAAAAATGAGCTCGATAATTTTTCCGGCCGCGATAATTCCATTTGCATGCTTGTTTGTTTTCCTCATCTCTCTCTCTCTCTCTCTCTCTCTCTCTCTCTCTCTCTCCCTCTACCAAAGCGGCTGTTTACACCTGGCAACTTCATGCGTTTTCTCAGATGGGATAGCTATTGATCGTGAAAAGACCAGGTGTAAATGCCCTCTGAAACGCATTCGAGACGGATTTGAATCCGACCGTTCAAGCCACTTCGGCCTCGTTTACACTGCAGGGCTTGATGCCCAATTCTGATTTGTTACCTTTATCCGATTTATTTGACCGTCCGTTTACACGTTCTTTCAACTGTGACCCATATCCATTTCATGTGTTTACACTTACCATACTATCTGAAACATCGCGCATGCTTAAAGGGTTAACTTCTCTTGCACAGATGGACGAACGCGAAATATGATTGATGCTCTGCGATATCGCGATAATTTATCGTCCAGCAAAATTTGTTATCGTGACAGGCCTAGCTGTGAGGAATAATACTATCTTAATAATAATCCTGGAAAATTTACCTCAGAAGTGCTGGAAGTTTCATTTCGAGGAGCAACAGATCCGGCCAAGGAATAGGTCAGTTCTATATTTGCTTTGTTCTAATCGCAAGTGTCAGTACACGCAAAAAGACTCTCCGATTTAAATATGAATCGCGTTTCTGTGTGTGAATGAATGAACGCACAGATGCGTGCTGTTGTGTAGCTACTACAGCTGGCACAAATACTGTTTAAAAATGAATCGCGTTTTTGTGTGTGAATGAATGAATAGCTTTTACCAAACTCTATTGCTATACTGAGATGAGTAAAAATCGACTTCAAAAATTGGATAGATGATAAAGTTTTTACTGTAAAATACTGCCACATCAAATAAGCTTATAATGTTGCCAATTTCTGATCATATGTTAAATATATACAGGCTATATTCAAACTAATGAATCCTTAACTTTGAAATAAATATGATAAAATGTATACTTTAATTTTTACAAAGAAAGATTACACTTGAAATATTGTTAAAATTTTAATTGTTGTAATTGTATAACCTTTTTAATAAAATAGCAAATATATATATATATATATATATATATATATATATATATATATATATATATATATATATATATATATATATATCTTATATAAAATCTTAAAAGGTCAATATAAGCCTTATTTTTATTGTGTTTTATTAGTGACACATATGGGTAGAGAATATATTCCAAAACTTTCTGAAAATACAGTATGAGAACAATTAACTGCACAATTACTAGAAATGTTTACCTTGGATATTATAGAATTTGCATGCACAATTTGTGAAAAAACAACAACAACAACAACAACTGTGTTTCCAACTGTGAACCAATTATATATATATATATATATATATATATATATATATATATATATATATATATATATATATTGTCCTTGCATTTTTTCTTGTGGCTCAGTCACACACCTGAATGAATGGCTCATTATGTATTCAGCCTCATTATGCGGGGGCATTGTCTCCTCAGGTGTGAATCACGCCCACTCGCATATTGCCTTTCCAAACAAAAAGTGTCTTACAGAATTTAAATCAATGTATTGTTTTATGTGAATGATTAGGGAGGATGATTTTCACATCATTTTGAAGAAAAAAACTCTAGGTGACAAAATGCATTATTCAGAAGTCTTATGGACACATATTTAGTGTTTGTTTTGTGGCCTTTTTTCAGAAACTTTCATTTTTAATTTTTTCAATAACCATGCATAAACATTATTCTTTCAAAAATACAAACATGTACATACATATTACTCACATATTATGGTAGCCCTGTTTGTGCTAAATAGAGTGTAATTACACCTTTGCCATTAATATGTTTATAAGCAACTGAAAAAAGCACAAATGTCAGGGCATGTCAAAACATCTCAAGGACCCCAAAAACACCTCAGAACCCAGAGGGTTAATCTCTCTCTTTCTGTTAGAGACATTTGAATGTGAGATTCTGGAAACGAGATCTAAATGTTGTGGACCCGTCAGGTCGGGAAATAAAGCGGGTGAACACAGAGTGTATTTTAAGCGGTTGCTGAATAAAACCTTGTGGAAGCGGGACAAAAAAAAAAACTGTCCCGTGCAGACCTCCTTAAACCTTAGGTGTGTATGTGTGTGTCCCGAATAAATAATAATAATAAAAAAGGAATAAAATTCAAAAGTCAGACTGTAAGCGAATGAGGCATGATTGCTATTCACACCTTTATTAAAATGGCTGTAATCTGTTACCACAATAGTACTTGATCTGTTTAAAATGATCTCATTGATATATGCCTAAGGTGTTAAATTAAAAATCAAAATTAAAATTTGTCTAATCCAGCAATTAATTATTTTTTTCAATTTTTTATCTGAGCACACAATCAGAAAATCAGAAAACGAGTCGTTATTCGTTTTTTTTCATTTTAGTTGAGGAAATAAATAATGGAAAAACAAGTTTTCATTTTTCATTTTTTTTATTTTTGGTTTTAATTTGAAAAAAACGATTGAACGAATGATACACGGACCCATCATATTCCACGATTATAGGCCTACTGCGGGTGCAAACAGACACCAGAACAAATCAGACACACCGGCTTTGCATTTTTGAAATTCGGTCAAATGAACGCAAAACTCTCTTTCCATTCCTCTCTAAAGACTCTATTTTCGTCATCAACTTTCCTCTTAAGACCTTTGGACAAATACATTTTATCCCAGCTACCTCTTAGCTAACTTCACTCTGCACGCTAATTACTTGTAGGCCTACGTAACAACACATACTGTAACATTGTATCATGCGATGAGGTGGGTGACATGGAATTAAAGGCCCCGTGTTGAAAAGAAGCCGATCACTGCTAAAATATTGTAAGCTACAAATTTATTATTCACAACATTGAAATGGGAGGTGAGACAGAGTTCATTAAGAGTATTTAATGTGTATCCATAGGCCTACTCCGTGTAGCTGGCCCGCTCTCTACTGGCTAAAAATAATATTGGCCCGCGGCCAAAGTTACTTGCCGACCCCTGCTTTACAGGGTCGCACACCGCCAGACTTGCCCTCTTGGGACCCAGGAACAGAGGAATTTGCTCTTTCTTTGAAGTGTGGGTACCGCTTGCTCTGCCCTTTTTTTGGGAGCCAGTGGTGGAACAGACGCACACTCAAAGACTCCACCCGGCCCTCATCCGTGGGGAGGGAGTGGATGACCAACTCCAAAGCATCCTCCTCCATCCCTGAGCGGCCCGCTCAGGAACGCGGAGTGGCGGCAGGGGAACACCCTCAGCGACGAGCAGGTGAAGGAACTGCCACCGGCGGCGGCGGCAGGATGTGCTAGATGGCCTCCGCCTGTGCTTGGGCAGCAGAAAACTACTGGGCACAGTTCTCCACCGCATCGGTGGTTTCACCGATTCAGCATAGCTGACGTTTCTGGATCTGGCTCGGGCAACGTTACACTCCCAGAGGGAGATAACGCAGTCGAATCATCATTTCCAGAGGTCAGCTCACTCTCCGATGCTGCAATCGGCATCCTGTCCCCTGGAGAGGCCCCGAATGAAACGGCTGGTCGGTCCATTACAGAGGGCTCCACCGGCTGCAATGTGATAGAGGAGTGAGGGGCCCACAGGGATTGGTTACCAGGCAGGGAAGCCTCATTATGATCCTCTGATCACCCATCCCACACGGCACGGTGGCGGGCCGTGGTAATGGGGACTACGCCTTGAGTCTCGATCTCAACACCGCGATAGTCATATCCTAGAACACAAACTATTCACAAAAGCTGCTTCAGCGTGCTGCATATATACACATACATTATTGTAGCAACAATGGGTTGTACATTAATATTAATATTAGCTCAAATGATCTATAGGGAATTTTAATAATTAATCATGAAAATGATTAATATTTTGCATATTACAGTTACATTAATTTATCGCAGCTGAACTAGATTGATATATGAATGATTACCATAACGGGTTATGGTTCGTCATTAATACATCAATAGTCTTATTTCAGCTCGAAGTTATGGGATAACTTTAATGGAATTAATTTAGCTATCAAACAATCTGTTTGTCCAGCAAACATTAAACGTAAGATTAACTTAACTCTCAAGGAAAATTATCCTTCTTACAAACACAAGAAAGAGTATCTTTCCCAGGCCTTGAAAAAACAACTCTCTGTGTTTGTAAAATTAGGTTACTTAAATCGTACCAAGATAAAGCATATAGCTAAGATCGAACATTTCAGTGACTTAGTAACATGGGCAATTAAAACAGAGTCAATCAAGGACATATGGAATTTAATAATTGGACTACTACATCGAACTAAGGAATACATCAAACTACACAATACACACGGATTATATGTCTATGTACATAAAATACAGTTAAACAATACAAGATAACGAATAACAGTGAGAGAGAGAATAAAATGATCAGAATTAGAGAAAGATAGAATGACAGAAAAGGATGAGAGAGAGGATGAGAGAGAGAGAGAGAAGGATGGGAGATGAGATCGGAAGTGAAAGCAAAAATCTGCGATCAGAGATCACAGATCAAAAATCACAGACAGTAACCCTTGAGAGACCACAAAGAAATCACATTAAAAGTTCAATTCAATAATCGATACTTGCATATGGTTCTCTTTGTATGAGGAAGGAAGGCAGAGTCCTGCGTGTGTCTTTAAGAGCAGCGTGAGTCGTCTGAGGGGAGGCGTGCGCGTGCTGTGTCTTCCAGGCGAGCGCGAGCGCGGGAGGTTCAACGAGTCTCTTTCTTTGAGGTGAAGTTGCCAGGAATGATTCAGGCTAAGTTCATTCAGCTCGTGAATGAACAGAGGCGAATAGGAAAACGAAACTAGACTATAGAAAAGAAAACAAATAAAAGAGAAGAGATGGCAGGCCTAAGCCGGTCCGGAGAGGGTGGCCGAAGCCGAAGTTGGTGTTTCCCGAAGTTCTGACCGGAGAGGAAGAGAGTGAGGAAACTGAAGGCTTTTATCAGTGTCCCGTGTACCGTCCCCTTTTTCGTGGAGGACGAATCCTCTCAGAGCATTCCAAGCGGAAGGTTTTCTTTGTGTGTTAATGCAGCCCAGGCAAAGTATGATATTATGCTCAGGGAATTAAAAAAGCATGGAACCATAACGTTTATTACAGTCTCTTATCAAAAATCTTCTTCGTCGTGCAAAGGGGATCAAAACCATACCAAGAACGAGTAGGGACACAGATAGACACATAGGGATACATTCTTTTGTTGAACAAAGGCACTTAAAGATTACATTACTGTAATTCAAAAACACAACTACTCTAATATCACACTGGGGAACATGCAAATCACCCGGAACACTCTTTATAAATTTGTAAGGAATGGTAAAATGAAATTTTACTATGTGGAAGTCCATATATGGCAATGTGCGTGTGTGTGTGTGTGTTAGAATGTCTCCTCAGTTGCATCTTGTGGTGGCGTACCATGTGAGGGGTTGGGGGTTTGATTGGAACATGTTACTCGGCCAAAACAAAGGTAGTTCTGTGGGCAGACTAACTTGACAGCCTGAGGCGTCATATAATTTTGCTGAGAGAAGCAAGATAGTCCTAGTTGTCCAAAACAACTGAATGGGGTAAGTCTTGTAATTTGCCTTCAGTACACAAAGAACAAACGTTAGACACAGTAAGGGAATTGTGGTCGCAGCACGTGATAGTTTGAGAAACAAACCGGGGCCTGTTCGTTGATTTCATTAAGTCGTGTGAAACATTAACCAGGCCCTCCTTGTAGACACTTGTAGCCATTGTGTCAGAAAGCTAGTCATTTAGGGCTTGTATATGCTCATATGTGTTTTAGCATGAGAGAAACAATCAGGATTCGCTAATTCAGAGCATCTGGCCGGATAGACTGTCAGTGTCGTTACATTATATACATGAACATTCTACAAACACGTGATACAACCATTGTGACTGTCCATTTGGGGGGACAGGGAACGATCGCATCCAGAAACGCACGGGTGGAATAGCATCTTGAAAAGACGCAAACGCACCCGTGTTGCTCTTTCAGGAAATTGGACCCATCACCAGTGCCGTAGCACACAGGGAAATGACCGCGGCAACACTGAACAGTGAACTGAAACAGTGAAGCACTAATTTTTCCGCTCTCTAACCAGCCGTCAACAAACACAGAAATTTGATGCTGTTAAAACAGCAGTTGAGAGCTCAAAAGCTTGCGACCACCGCTGCACTGCGCTGTAGAAATCACCAGCACTGGGAGAGTCTTTTCCAGAAGAACACCGACACATTTGCTCGTTGTATACAACAATACTCTTCAGAGACATCAAAAACGATTGGCTCCAAAGCAAAAAGCAACTAGTGCGTGCATCCACTTCCGTATTTATACCCGTACCGTGGGGCGAAGTGTGTGATGCAAATTCACGCACGCCAATTTGCATTGGCTCGTTCAGTAGTACTCGAAGAAGACAGGCTCCCTACCGTGATCCCATTCAGTCGACGTCGACTATGTCTGACGTTCTCAACTAAAAGGGGACTACTGTACACTGCTCACTAACAGCATATTACAATGACTACCGTTTCATAATTAAAGTCCCGACTGAATGAGCCTTTAATACATTCATCATTATCATTGGCAGCACACTCATGTTCATAAGCTGCACAGAAACGTTCAACATATTCTAAGAGGTTTTAAGTTTCTGTTTTATTCATAAATAGTTCTGTAAATTCTATCATAAATTTAATTTTCATAACATTCTTTTTTTTACTACATTTCTTTTCATCTATCAAATGGTTAGTCTGCAGATACAACAAATATTATCATTATTGTCGCAGTCGCACTACTGTTTTACATAAACCAAAATATCATATTGCTCATGTCTCAATCCCCAAGTCGCACAGACAGCCTTTTAGCTGCTTGCTCCTGCAATCCTTATCATATAAATTTAAGTTCTCTAGACATCAAATGTCATGCATCCTTTTACTGGATGAAAAAGTAAAAACCTTTTTTTCTGGCAATTCGACTTTTTTTATCTTTGCTTTGCGCTCTGCCTCCTCTAACCATCACAATATTTTTGATTTATAATGCACATACACGTTTAACACAACAGCCCTTCTGTTATTAACTTCCCTCTACAAGCATTCAAGCTAATAGAGCTGTTAATCAAATTAGGAAACAATATGGAACCCTAGCGACGAATCCCAGAGACATCAATGAATGTTTCAAGGAATTTTATGAAGCTTTGTATGAATCCCGGACTTCCATTGCCTCTACAACCCTTTCCCACTTCCTCCAATCATTACATCTCCCCAAATTAGATGATGCAGAACAAGACATCATTAATGCAGACATAACATTAGAAGAAATATTTGAAGCCATCACATCATTCCCAAGCAGAAAGGCCCCCGGACCAACTTGCTCTCCTGATGCTGAGATTATTCAGTCATTCTATTGACAACCAAGAATTCCCACAATCAATGTACAACGCCAACATTTCTTTAATTCTTAAAAAGGTAACGAGGAAACGGATCCAGCATCGTATCGCCCCATAGCCCTCTTGAATTTGCATCTTAAAATTTTCACTAAGATCCTTGCTAACAGATTAAATAAATATATAACAAAAATTATTCATCCAGATCAGACCGGCTTCATCCCAGGGCGCTTTTCCTTCTTTAATGTGAGACGTTTAATGAATAATTTATATTCATAACATGATTCTCTCTCGAATGTCGCCATCTTATCTCTGAACGCTGAAAAAGCCTTCGACCAAATTGAATGGAATTATATTATTTCAGTGCTCCAGGAGTTTAACTTTGGAGAATCATTCTCTCTATAGGTGAAAATGCTTTATGCCAAACCCAGGGCCTTGGTGCTCACTAACTTCGATAAACTAGCTCTAACTCCGGTCAATTTTAACATTGAGCTAATTTATTTTGTAAATTTGGAGTGCTGTCAGTATAGAGAACAACGACAAAAATCGGTGTTGCCTACACAGTGTTATTCTCTTTTTAAAATTAGCACCCTGTTGACTTAAATGGGGCAAGTTTTAAAACTGCTTTTAGCCTCTTAACATCCTTGATGTGTCATTACAAGTGCCCAGCCATGTGAGTGATTCCTTCAGAGTGAACACGGTGAATCTGACTGCAGTAGATGTGACAGATATGAATAAAAGTGATGTTAATTCAGCCAGCGCACATACCTGTATTTACTTCCTGTTTTCGGTCAAAGTCCACAGTAGTCAATTGTCGAGTTCACGCGCGTGAATATTGGATCGTATGAGTTCGACAATCGACAAATCAGGCCAAGAATGATATATCAACAAATCCCTCTGGACAAACCTTCATAATATAGTTAGGAATACGACTGTAAAGTTTGGTGTATGTAGGTGTGTGGAAAATCGTCACTAGGAGTGTGAGAAAAAAATAATTTTGAGAAAACGGCCTTTAAAGATTTTTCAATTCAATTCAATTCTAATTTATTTGTATAGCGCTTTTCACAATACACATTGTTTCAAAGCAGCTTTACAGAAAGTGCATTTCAGAAATGTACATAGAAAAATAAAGTTAGTTAATCATGTATTAATTTAGGGCATAACATCGCTGGCGTCGAGTCGTCTCTTCACAGGCGTTGAGTCATCTCTTCACAGGCGTCGAGTCGTCTCCAGAGTTTAGGAGCTAAATGTGAAAACGCCCTCCCTCCTTTAGTGGACTTAGATATCCTAGGAATGACCAGAAGCCTCGAATTTAGTGATCTTAAAGAGTGTGATGGATTGTAGGGCGATAGAAGATCCGTTAAATACACTGGAGCTAAACCATTTAGGGCTTTATAGGTCAGTAGTAATACTTTGTAATTGATACGGAACGTAATAGGTAACCAGTGTAGAGACGATAGAATTGGTGTTATATGATCATATTTTCTTGACCTAGAAAGAACTCTAGCAGCTGCATTTTGGACTAATTGTAGCTTGTTTATTGAGGATGCAGGACAACCAGCTAATAACGCATTACAGTAATCTAGTCTCGAGGTCATGAATGCATGAACTAACTTTTCTGCATCAGAAACAGATAGCATGTTACGTAGCTTAGTAATGTTTCTAAGGTGGAAAAAGGCTGTTCTTGTAACATATGAAATATGATTTTTGAAAGACAAGTTGCGGTCGTGACTGTAGTGGATAAAGTAACAGGACATCCTTCTAAATTAAATTTGTATTGTAATAGTTTTGTGGGCAGTTTTTTGGACCAATAAGTTGTAGCGTGGCCACATAAGAGGAAGTTTTTAAATAAGGGTAGTGCCATTTAACTAAGTATGTTGTGGCATTTTTATGTATTACCTTGTATGCTTTCCTCTGTACACTGATGCCTCACTATCGCGTATTGGGAACCTCCATATTGTTCACGCGAGATCTGCTCGTGACATTTCGTCACGTGTGGTCCTGCCATGTAAACAGGAAATGACTATGAGTTTGGCCATAAAAGGAACCGGTATGCCGGTCGTCGGGAGGAGCGTCTTCTCATCACCTAACCTGTTGGAGTGCATGTGGATTGTTCCGTGATGGTCTGTCCTGGAAGCGCCAGGTCGCCGTTCCTCCGTGGAGTATTTTAGTTGGCTCGCGGCCAGGATTACTTGATCAGAGGACAGAAGACAGTCATCACGTTCATTGATCACGCTCACGGACTTGACATTCTCACCGGTGAGGCTCATCCCTGACGCTTATCCCATGCCTCTAATACATGACATCTTGGAATCCATGGAAGGCGCCTCCTGGTTCACTACATTGGATTTGCAGTCAGGATACAGGCAGGTGGAAATGGAGGAAAGGTGCAAAGATAAAACAGCCTTCATCACCTCCCAGGGGCTGTTCCAATTCCGCTCCATGCCATATGGTCTCAGGAATGCCGCTGCCACCTTCCAGAGGCTGATGGAGAAGGTCCTAGCAGAATTGAGAGGGAAATTTTGCTTTGTATACATTGATGACATTATAGTCTATTCAAAATCATTAAACGAGCACGTGCAACACCTGAACACCATTCTGCAAAGACTCAACCAGGCATCACTGACCTTGAACATGAAGAAGTGTCACTTCTTCAAAAAACAGTTAAAGTTCCTGGGCCACATCGTCTCAGAGAAAGGAGTGGAGGTCGATCCGGAAAAAACTAAGGCTGTGGCCGACTATCCTCCTCCAAAAGACCTTAAAGCCCTACAACGCTTCTTGGGGTTGGCGGGATGGTACCACAAGTTCATTCCCCATTTTGCCGACATCACTGCTCCATTAAATCACCTGAAGAAGAAAGGAGTACAATGGGAATGGACACCTGAATGTCAATCCAGCCTTGAGAACATCAAACAAATATTACAAGACCCACCTGTATTGATACAACCGGACCTCAATCAACCTTTCCAGGTACATACTGATGCCAGTGATGTGGGCCTAGGAGCTATTATCACCCAGCAAACACCAGAGGGGGAAAGAGTAATCGCTTATGCCTCAAGAACATTACGAGGACCTGAGGTAAACTATTCAACGTCGGAAAAGGAGTGTCTGGCTGTAGTCTGGGCGGTGGAAAAGTGGAGGCATTATCTGGAAGGGAGACAGTTTGACATTTACAGCGATCATGCTGCTTTGACCTGGGCCTTCAATAGCCCTAAGACATCTTCTCGGCTGACTCTGTGGACTCTTAGGCTACAACAATTCATACGGACGTTCTCCCCCTATGCCTAAGGCTGGGGGGGGGGGAATCTATGTAACGTGGCCACATAAGAGGAAGTTTTTAAATAAGGGTAGTGCCATTTAACTAAGTATGTTGTGGCATTTTTATGTATTACCTTGTATGCTTTTCTCTGTACACTGTTTATGCCTCACTATCACGTATTGGGAACCTCCATATTGTTCACGCGAGATCTGCTCGTGACGTTTCGTCACGTGTGGTCCTGCCATGTAAACAGGAAATGACTATGAGTTTGGCCATAAAAGGCTGTATTGTACAGTGTGAGTGTTACAAAGTAATACCTCCATTTTATCTGAATTTAATAGCAGAAAATTACACGTCATCCAGTATTTTATATCTTTAACACACTCTGTCAATTTAGATAATTTAGCGTTTTCATCTGGTCGTGATGAAATATATAATTGAGTGTCATCAGCATAACAATGGAAACTAATTCCATGTTTTCTTATAATATTACCAAGTGGCAGCATATATATTGGGAATAGCAGAGGGCCTAACACAGATCCTTGCGGCACTCCATAGTTTACTGACATTATCTTCGATTTTTCCCCATTTATACAGAAAAAATGGTAACGTTCTGATAAGTATGATCTAAACCAGTTTAATTCCTGTCCCTGATTACCAGTGTAATTTTGTAGTTGATCTAAGAGTATTTTGTGATCTATAGTGTCGAACGCAGCACTAAGATCGAGTAAAACTAGTATTGAGATAGAGCCTTGGTCAGAAGCTAGAAGTAAATCATTTGTAATTTTAACGAGCGCAGTTTCTGTGCTATGATGCGGTCTGAATCCTGACTGAAATTTTTCATAGATATCATTTTCTTGCAAGAAAGAGCACAATTGAGCAGACACAACTTTTTCTAATAGTTTAGACATAAATGGAAGATTTGAAATGGGTCTATAATTTGATAGGTTATTATGATCTAATTGTGGTTTCTTAATGAGAGGTTTTATAACTGCCAACTTGAATATTCTTGGAACATGACCTAAAGATAAAGACAAGTTAATAATATTGAGAAGAGGCTCTTCCACTACAGGTAACACTTCTTTCAGTAGTTTAGTGGGTATAGGATCTAATAAACATGTTGTTGGTTTAGATGCAATGATAAGTTTATTTAGCTCTTCCTGTCCTATAGTTGTAAAGCGCTGTAGTTGTTATTGAGGGGCGATAATTGAGGCTGAATCATAAGATGATTCATAAGATTTTTATGGCAAAATTCCACTAATTTCTATTGAAAGCCATGAATTACAGACAAAATATGCTTTAGGTCCAAGTAAAATCCATGCATCACACTGTTTAACATCCAAAACTCATTATTGCTTCATCCATCACTGATCATAACATCCAAAACAACACATCAACAGTCCATCACACAGGTGGAATGGAAAAACTAAATATATCACAGTCCCTCAGGCAGATCATAGTTAGCTGTCAGTGGAGCTGCTGTACCCTCTCCTAGGAGAACTTCCAGCTTCTTTTCTGGTGCTAACTTTGGGAAGTTTTATTCTTTTGGCTATTTGTCCAAGGTGTAAATCACTTAGTGAAGATACTTTTTCCCAGTGAAGGAGGAAGTGCATCTCTGTCTGACCCAGTTGGTGGTCACTGAGCCTGTATTTAGTCAGGATCCGTCTCTTCTTCTCTGACAGTGTGCAGATACTCTGTCAAATATTGACAGGTGATCTGACCAATCATACTTCGCCATCCGCCATTTTGTCCGACAAAGCAGTCAGGAGAGTTAGTAGATTAACATGGGAGGATTTGAACTTGAAATTCGGAGTGTACTGATGCCTTTCCGTGGTTAAAACAACATTCCTTCTTATGTTTGTTCATGTTTATTTGAGACTATAAATTAACTAGAAGGAAGAGATGATCGGTTCACGAGCAGCTTTAACTGATGCTCTACAGCGATCTGTCACGACACATTAAAGAGCCACAAAACGGTATTTATTGTTTAAATTTCTTTTAAAAAATGACCAAATTTGAAAGGTGAGACTTTGTTTAATATGTTTAATATCAAATGTAACCGAAAAGTAACCTGGTCTGTCCTGTCTGTCAGCGTGTTGTCAGTCTCCTCTCTTCTCCGTGATGTATTTTTCACTGCGTGAGAACATGGTGTGGCGTGAGAACGGCGTAGCTTGTCGGACATAGCGACAGTAACTAAGGGGGGCGGGTCTTTGCGAACGGTCAATTAAGTTAGCTTGAAAACTTGAAAGCCAACTTACTGAAATCCTATTTAAACATTATTATTATTATTATTCTGAGACTAAATTTACAATTCTAAGTCCTCCTAGAGCTTTTCTAACTAATCTATCTATCTTTCTAACTAAATTATCTATCTTTGTTTCTTTCTAACTAATCTATCTTTCTAACTAACTTATCTATATTTCTTTCTTTCAAACTAATTCATCTATCTATATTTCTTTCTTTCTACCTAATCTTTCTTTCTTTTTCTGTCTTTCTTTCTTACTATCTTTCTTTTTTCTTTCTTTCAAACTAATATTTCTTTCTTTCTAACTAATATTTCTTTTTAACTTTTCTTTCTTTTTCTTTCTTTCTTTCTTTCTTTCTTTCTTTCTTTCTTTCTTTCTAACTAATCTATCTTTCTTTCTTTCTCTTTCTTTCCTACTAATCCTTCTTTCTTTCAAACTAATCTTTCTTTCTTTCTAACTAATCTTTCCTTCTTTCTAAATCTTTTTTTCTTTCTAATCTATCTTTTTAACTTTTTTAACTTCTTTCTTTCTTTCTTTCTTTCTTTCTTTCTTTCTTTCTTTCTTTCTTTCTAACTAATCCATCTTTCTTTCCTACTAATCTTTCTTTCTCTCTAACTGTTCATTCTTTCTAACTAATCTATCAATCAAAATTTAAACTACTTTAAACTTCAAACTACTTTAAACTTCAAACTACTTTCAACTACTTTAAACTTTAAACTAATTTAAACTTTAAACTAATTTAAACTTTAAACTACTTCAAACTTTTTGGTCCGGCTTTCTCAAGCCAACTTAAAGTTTGTCTCGACGAACTTTTTAATGTAGTTAGTTTTGTTCTGTTGAGTTGTTTTGAACCAGTGCTGAAGGGAGCCTGGTTGGTTAGCTTCACCATCAGCTGACTGAGGGGACTGCTTTCAGGATTTGGCTCGTGGGTTTTAAGTGCTTTGAAATGTAATGTGTCTTTTTGACTTACATTTAGATGTGTTCAAAATGTTACAGCTTGTTCGTAACGCATCGACGCACTATGTCAGGGTTACTCATTGCGCGGCTCGAGCCTCATGCGGCTCGCCAAGCTTTAATTTGTGGCTCGCATGGCTATAAAAAATACGGCGATATCATGCAGCCAGTCACTACAGATATTTCTTAAAAACATTAAAAATAAGTAGGGCTATAACATAACCCATTACAAACTCAAAGTGTCAGCTCTATTATAAATAATTTCGATCGGATTGAAAGAGGTGGTTTATCGAGAGAACATGTAAACACTTGATCGATTGAGAACCGAAACTAAAAGGACGACATATGGCTCTCCTACTGACTTTGTCCTATCAGTACGGCTCACATGAATAAAATAGTGAAGACCCATGCACTATGTGATGGCATTTCATCATCTTTTGTCTTCGTTAGTAATCCCTTGTGTCTTCTAACTAATGAATTTTACACGCATATCTTTCGACATTTTGAACTACCGCGGAAATGTCAGAGTGACGATTCTGAACGAATCACGTTGTCAGAAATTGGCATCAGCCAATGAGATTGCGCATTTCGACTTAAATCACCTGTTTTACTTTCATGATTGGTTGCTGATAGACAGGAAATGACCATATTTGGATGCGACAGCATTGCAAAGGAGAGAGAGAGCTATCTAACGGTATACGTGATGACAGGGTGCAGACAGCGATCACGGAGCAGCGGGATGATTTAGAACGCCAACTTTTGATGAATTTAGGCGAAATCTGCACACTCAAACAGACAAAGTGTAGTAAAATAAAGACCTAAATGTGTATTTTGGAATTTTTTTCAGCACACGTCTGAAAGAATACATGTTATTGAAGACAAATAACCCAAAATCTCAAAATTGACCAGTGAAAAAAAAACTATGTTTTTGCCTGCCGTGTCTCGCCTTAAATGCTTCACCCATCAAATTAAAAAAAGCCGTCCAATATGGAATGGTGGTAGCTAAAAAAATAATCCCGTCTATGGAAAAAGGCATCAAAACTGCTTTTTAAATCTGTCTGATTAAATCTTGTTCGGGGGAGGTGGCGGGGTGTGTCCGTCATGGAGACAATGATATCAAATGAATATTTTAGCAATATTTTGGATTACATTTGCACTTTCTGATAAACCAAAATGTTATTTTACAGTATATTGGCTAAAATTACACTTTAGTCAGAGTAAAACTGACTTAAATTACTGAACAACACATGATTGATGAATTCTGAATACAATTTAAAGGATATGTTCATCATCATAAAAATGAACACACATGATACTTTTAAGCTACTTTATTCAACAGTAAATAGAACATTCTCTTCAGTGTTAGGCTACATCAGCAGCATATTTCAACTGTGCTTATGAAACAAACAAAAAAACAAACAAAAAAAACACGCTCTGCTGGAACAGATGCCGCGGGAACAGCTAAGTACCACTGATTAATGATGCTCAGCTTTGTAAACCGATTCTCATTTACCGTCCACCACAGTAGAGGGGTCCTGGTTTACAGAGATGCATGGCTCACTGAAGTAGCGTTCGATTTCAGTGTCACGCAAACAAAAATCACTCGAGCCATAATCCTCACCGAAAAGATTGTCGAGTGCCGTAGTTGCTGCTGCTCGATCAGGCTGAGGGTCATTTTGAATGGATGTGACAGAATTTGTAACGGTGTCGTAAAGCTGTTTCGGACTCTCCTTTACTCTCTCTCGAAGCTCTGTCTCAAGAAGCTTCAGATGTTTGTGTCTTGGATCCAATGTTGCTGCAATCAGAGGTAGAGCCACTTTCTCAGCATCCTCAGCAACAGTGACTATGCACCGTTTCAGAGATTCTGCCACTGCTGTCTTGAATTCGGAAACTCTTGGAGACTCACTGGTCTGTGTGTTTAGTTGTTTAGTGATGAGGCTATGTGTGATCGGATAGACCATCGAAACGCAAACATGCGTCTCACTGCACATTGTTGTTGTGGCGCACTTCAGAGACTGGAGAACAGGTCTCAGTTCTTCTATAATCGGCCAGTGCTCATCTTTCAAACGTTCGTATCTGCAAGTTTTCAATCTGACAGAACAGCCACACAGTCCATCTCTGTTCCAAAAGACGTTCGAACATATCGCACACAGAATTCCACTGCGTACGACAGTACTGGATAAGTTTGTGTTCGGGTACGTTCTGCTGTTGTTGTTTCTGGTGAAGTGCCGCTGTAGCCTCGGTGCTGTTGTGAAAATGTGCCACCAATCGGCTACTGGCAGCAATCACGCTTTTAACAGAAGCAACACTGAAGCCTTCGTTGATGACTAGCTGCAGGGTGTGTGCGGAGCAGCGCACTTATTCCCAAAGTCCTCGATTCACCAGAACCATGTTACTAGCATTATCATGAACACATGCAATTACTTTCTCTGAGCTTGACAGCCACTGTTCTGTAGCATCTTTTAGTTAGTTGGCTATGTTCACAGTGGCGTGTCGTTCGGCGAAACTGCGCGTCTCTAACACTGCACTTAGGGGTGTGAACCTACACTGGTCTCACGGTTCGGTTCGATTACGATTATCATGTCATCGATTCAGTTCAATTCGATATCACAATGCATCGCGATGCACCGCATCCTCAATTTTAAATTTTTCTTCAAAAGTGATGTGTGTGTGTGTGCGTGTGCTCGCCTGTTCGGGAAGTCGCAGTGACAGAAACAGTGACATTCCAGTTTAAGTTTCAAGGGAGTAAAGCTGTTTATGCCATTAAGAAAAGGAAAATCTGTCAAATAAATTTTGTTTTAAAGAAATGTTCATTTAAAAGCAGTGCTCATTAATCAGAGTATTATGTTACCATTAAAGATGCGCGCATCAACCGTCGCCGAATCCGCTGTTGAAGGTTACGATCATCCATTTCTAATCATGCGTAACAACAGAGAATAATTGTAATTTGACCATCGGGTGCGGATACTTGAATAAGAGAAAGTTATTGGGGCGGGTGGATGATTTATTTTTGGCTGCGGATTCTGCGTTGGAGCTCGTCCGATTACTCTAAAGCAGTCAGACTCTGCCAGGCGCTAACAGCTCGCGGTGAAAACGGCTAACGTGGTTTATCAAGTTTGTGGTATTACCTCCTGCATATTCTATGTGTGTGTGACATGAGCGCACACAGCGCGTGTCTTCTGCAGGTCATGCTTACCAGGTTGTTCATAAAAGCCGAAATGTGCCCAGATGTCGGCTTTAACCCCCTGAGGTCGGCGGTATCGCCGGCGATACCAGCTCGCTTTTTTTTTTATCAGTGTAAAAGAAACTCATAAATACTCTGTTGACTTTGATTTTCCATAAGAGTTTCATACATCAATCGATTCTGTTAAATGTGTATTATTTTTGTGTATACTCACAATAAAAACAAAGTGTTGTGCTTTTTGCCAAATAAAGAAAAATAAACACGAAGCGAGTTCTGCCTTCTCTCTGCCAGTGTAGTCCATTCTGAAACGCGTCCGAAAATGAACAATAACTCAGCGAATACTCAGTCAAACAGGCATACAGACACACAGGCATGAAGCTTGAATTCTCTTCTTTTAAATGAAGTAATTTATATAAAAACAAATATTCTCATCTTGTGAAATCTGTATTAAAAGAGAGCGATTCCAGTCGACCTCATTACAGCTCATTCAGATGTAATGTGACACGCCCATGGAGAGCGCGCGCTATTCAAACGCAAATGGCTGAGGCAATCCGCGCAAAAACGCCCCCATATCAGCTCGAGAAAACACAAGTTTATTCAGATCATTACTTGTTTACACCGTCTTGCAGCGCTGTGAGGAATAATAATAATGGAAAATGTACCTCAGAAGTGGGGGTATATCGAGGAGCGAGCTGAGGAATGCCATAGTAAGTTTTTTTTCCTTCTCACGTGAATCAGGTTTCTGTTTATGAATGAATGAACGGCAGAGATGCGCGCTGTTTACCACAGCTCGCAAAAGACAGTTTAAATTTAAATCGCGTGTGTGAATGAATGATGATGTTTTAGCAAACTGTATTGCTATACTGAGATGAGTAAAAATCGACTGAAATATGTTGAAATAAAATGTAGGCTATTTGTATAAGCAACGTATTAACCCCCTGGGGTCGACGGTATCGCCGGCGATACCAGCTCGCTTTTTTTCCAGTTCAGTTCAAAAGAAATTAATTTTGCTCTGTTGACTTTGATATTACAAGCAAGTTTCATACATCAATCGATTCTGTTAAATGTGTATTATTTTTGTGTATACTCACAATAAAAACAAAGTGTTGTGCTTTTTGCCAAATAAAGAAAAATAAACGTGATGCGAGTTCTGCCTTCTCTCTGTCAGTGAAGACCATTCTGAAACGCGTCCGAAAATGAACTGTAACTCAGCGAATACTCAGTCAAACAGGCATACAGACACACAGGCATGAAGCTTGAATTCTCTTCTTTTAAATTAGGTAATTTATATAAAAAACAAATATTCTCATCTTGTGAAATCTGTATTAAAAGAGAGCGATTCCAGTCGAGCTAATTAGAGCTCATTCAAAGGTAATGTGAACCCGCCCACGGAGAGCACGTGCTATTCAATCGCGTTTCTGTGAATGAATGAACGGCAGCCGCAGAGATGCGCGCTGTTTATCACAGCTCGCAAAAAGACAGTTTAAATTTAAATTGCGTCTCTGTGTGAATGAATGATGATGTTTTAGCAAACTGTATTGCTATACTGAGTTGAGTAAAAATCGACAGAAATATGTTGAAATAAAATGTAGGCTATTTGTATAAGCAACGTATTAAACTGAAAATTAACATTTATATGCCCTAATATTTCATAAAAATCAACGTTACAGTCAGGCGTTTCTGTTTGTGAATGAATGTTTCGGTTTTAGCAAACTGTATTGCTATACTGAGTAAAAATCGACTGAAATATGTTGAAATAAAATGTATTTGTATAAGCAACGTATTAAACTGCAAATTAACATTTATATTTCTTATAATAAAAATAAAAGACCTATGTTACAGACATATGAAAGACAACATTTCGTTGATTAGTTTTGGATAGATTATACATTTTTACTGTAAAATATCTGCCACCTTTTGTTTGCCAATATTTGCTCATGTTAAATATAGTATGTTTTGTCAAAAATAAAGTAATCAAATAATCAATCAAATCCTTAACTTTGCAATATGTATGATAAAATGTATACTTTAGTTTTTACAAATAAAGATTACACTTGAATTGTTGTTGTAATTGTAACCTTTTTAATAAAAAAATATATTTACAAGGTAGATGTAAACAAACTATTAAAAGGTAAATATAAGCCTTTTCTTTAAATAATTTTTATTGTGTTTTATTAGTGACAAATTTGGGGAGAGGATAAATATTCCAAAACTGAAAATACAGTATGAGAATTAACTGCACAATTACTAGACATGTTTTCCTTGGATATTATAGGCCAAATTGCAAGCACAATATGTGGAAAAATAAAAAAGAATTGAGATGCTTCAACTGTTGCTCTTGCATTCCTGTGGCTCAGTGACTCACCTGAATGAATGGCTAATTAAGTATGCAGGCCCCATTGTCTCCTCAGGTGTGAACCACTAAATATGCATGATCGTTGACGCCCACTCCACATATTGCCTTTCCAAACAGAAAGTGCTTTGCAAAATTCAAATCAATGTATTGTGTTATGTGAATGATTAGGCAGGGAGATTTTCACATCATTTTGAAGAAAAAACACTAGGTGATGACATCCATTAGACAAAAGTCTTATTGGCACATATTTAGAATGTGTTTTATGGCCTTATTTCAGAAACTTTATTTTTAATTTTTTTCAATAACCATGCATAAACATTATTCTCTCAAAAATGCAGACATGTACATTCTTGTTGCTCACATATTATGGTAGCCCTGTTTGTGCTAAATAGTGTGTAATTTTTTTTGCCATTAATATGTTTATAAGCAACTGAAAAAAGCACAAATGTCAGGGCATGTCAGAACATCTCAAGGACCCCAAAAACACCTCAGACCCCAGAGGGTTAAAGTAGTTGGAGCATTTTTAATTTTCTCGCACTTGCATCTCACCTCCCTCTGCCATTGTAGCCTATGCTACCGCGATAAAGCACGTACGCGACAAATGACTTCAGAAAAGCGTCAGTACATTATAATCGGTTATGGTCTATTTCTGAACCGATACAGAATCGTCCTCATCTGCATCACGATGCATCGTAGAAACGATTAATTTTGACACCCCTAATGCACTATGTATTTCCCATTCAGCAATGTTAGTGTTATATAGGATTCAGTGGTCAGCGAGGTCCATGTGTCCATAGTGATAGCCATCCTCCATGTGTCCGTAGTGATAGCCATCCTCACTGAAAGACAGACTGTCAAAGACAATGAGGATGGCTATCACTACGGACACATGGACCTCGCTGACTTTGACAGTCTGTCTTTCAGTGAAGAAGCAGTCTTTTCATGTAGAGCTTCTATTCTTCTCGTGACTGTCTTGCGTGAGGGGACATTATACTGGGGCTCAACGTAATTCATCAAATCTTTAAACCATTCTGCTTCGACCAAACGAATGGGCAGCATTAGTTGTCATCTTTTATGCACTTTTATGATGGATAGATGCTGTCAGAGTTCTGTCACTTCAGTTTGGGTTACATCTTGGGTTAGTGACAGAGCTCTGGCATTCCAGGTTTGTCATGTGTTTGTATATAGTCTGGTTTGTTGTGAGCACATGCCTTGTCATGTATTTCCTTGTGCCATGTGCTCTCCTGTCAATTGTCTAGCCCCTACCATCTTGTTACCTGATTATCGATTCATTTGCCCCACCTGCTTTCCTTGTTACCTTCTTTTGTTTGCTTCCCTATTTAGTCTCCCTGTGTTTGCAGTCCTGTGCTGGTTCATTGTTTCTATGTCCATGTTTCCCTTGTGTTTCCTGTTTCCGTCTGCAATCTCTTGTTTTCCCCCACAGGGTAGTTTTGTTTGTAGTTTTGTTTATTTAATATTTATTTTAAAAAATGAACTTTAGTTTATTTATGTTTATTTAATCGAATCCTCGCTTTACTTTTTGACCATCCGTGACAGATGCACTTTTATGATGGATAGATGCACTTTTTTCATGTATAAATGCACTTTTATGATGGATAGATGCACTTTTTATGATGATAGATACACTTTTATGATGGATAGATGCACTTTTTTCATGTATAGATGCACTTTTATGATGGATGGATGCACTTTTTATGATGGATAGATGCACTTTTATGATGGACAGATGCACTTTTATCATGGATAGATGCGCTTTTATGATGGATGGATGCACTTTTATGATGGATGGATGCACTTTTATCATGGATAGATGCACTTTTATGATGGATAGATGCACTTTTATGATGGATAGATGCACTTTTTATGATGGATAGATGCACTTTTATCAGAATCAGAATCAGAATGGGGGTTTATTCGCCATGAATGTTTGTACAGACAAGGAATTTACTTTGGCAGGAAGGTGCATACATATAACATACAACGATAAAGGATATAAGAGCACCAAAAATACACATAGAATACCTTTTAAGGCAATGGTGCAAATATACAAAAGAGCAAATATTAAGCAAAAAAAATTTAATATAAAGTGCAACTGTGCCAATGTTTGATGGATAGATGAACTTTTATGATGGATAGATGCACTTTTTATGATGGATAGATGCACTTTTATGATGGATAGATGCACTTTTATGATGATAGATGCACTTTTATGATGGATAGATGCACTTCTATGATGGATAGATGCACTTTTTTAATGGATAGATACACTTTTATGATGATAGATGAACTTTTATGATGGATAGATGCACTTTTTATGATGGACAGATGTACTTTTATGATGATAGATGCACTTTTATGATGGATAGATGCACTTTTATGATGGATAGATGCACTTTTTTAATGGATAGATGAACTTTTATGATGGATAGATGCACTTTTTATGATGGATAGATGAACTTTTATGATGGATAGATGCACTTTTATGATGGATAGATGCACTTTTATGATGGATAGATGCACTTTTATGATGGATAGATGCACTTTTATGATGATAGATGCACTTTTTTAATGGATAGATTAACTTTTATGATGGATAGATGCACTTTTTATGATGGATAGATGAACTTTTATGATGATAGATGAACTTTTATGATGGATAGATGCACGTTTATGATGGATAGATGCACTTTTTTAATGGATAGATGAACTTTTATGATGGATAGGTGCACTTTTATGATGGATAGATGCACTTTTTTAATGGATAGATGAACTTTTATGATGGATAGATGCACTTTTATGATGGATAGATGCACTTTTATGATGGATAGATGCACTTTTATGGACTTCAAAACAGAAACAGCCATTCACTGCCATTAGAAAGCTTGGAAGAGCCAGGACATTTTTTAATATAACTCTGATTGTATTCATCTGAAAGAAGAATGTCATATACACCTAGAATGAGGTTCCCTCACCTTGAGGGAGAGTAAATCATGGGCTTATTTTCAGTTTAAAGTGAACTATCCCTTAAATTAATCTTCCACGAAGAGAATATACAGTTTGTACAGTATTAAACCCATTACGTCTATGATTGATTGTGTCACTGTGTTTGTTTTCTAGTGTGGATCATGGAGGAGAGATCTGGATTACAGCAGGACTACACAAATGTACGTCTACACATCACACACACACACACACACACACACACTCACTCACACACACACACACTCATACGCACGCACGCACACACAAACTCACGTGCATGCATGCACACACTCACACGCAAGCATGCACGCACACATAAACACTCTCACACACTCACATACACATACACACACACACACACACACACACACACACTCACAAACACACACTCTCTCTCTCTCTCATACACACACTCAAACACATACTTATGTACACTCACATAAACACTCGCACACACGCACTCACACACACACACACTCACACACTCACACACACACACACACACACACACACACACACACACTCACGCAAACACACACTCTCTCTCTCTCACACACACACACACACACACACACACACGCACATACACTTATGCACACTCACATAAACACTCACACACTCTTACACACTCACACTCACACACATGCACACTCACACATACACACACACTCACAGATGCTCACACACTGATACTGATATCTAAATCACACCTACATATTGAGACCATGGTGAACACTAAGTCTTGAGCTACACACACATACACTGATGTCTAAACAGCCATTCACTGCCATTATAAAGCTGGGAAGAGCCAGGTCATTTTTTAATATAACTCTGATTGTTTGTCTGAAAGTAGAACGTCATATACACCTAGGATGACTTGAGGGTGAGTAAATCATGGGCTAATTTTAATTTTCAGGTGAACTATCCCTTTAAGCACAATTTATTCATATCTACTTTAGTATAACTGATGTATTTGTGGCACACTATAAATTGGTATTCTTAAAGTGAAGTCGTCCTGTACCCTTAACAGAGAAACAGCCCCAGAGCATAAAGTTGTTTGCATGTGAGCATGATGTTTCCACCTCCGTGCTTGACTGTAGAGATAGTGTTCTTGGGGTCATAGTCAGCATTTCTCCCCCTCCAAACACGACGAGTAAAGTTGATGCCAAAGAGCTCCATTTTGGTCTCATCTGACCACAGCACTTTCTCCCAAGCCTTCTCTGAATCATGAGATGTTCATTGGCAAACTTTAGACGGTCCTGTACATGTGCCTTCTTGAGCAGGAAGACCTTGCGGGCAATGCAGGATTTCAATCCATTGTGGTGTAGTGCGTTACCAATGGTCTGCTTGGTGACTGTGGTCGCAACTGCCTTGAGATCATTAACAAGCTCCTCCCGTGTAGTTCTGGGCTGATTCCTCACCTTTCTCATGATCATCCGTACCCCATGAGGTGAGACCTTGCATTGAGCTTCAGATCGAGGGCGGTTGATTTTTCATTTTCTATTTCTTTCATTTCTGAATAATCATACCAACAAAAGTCTCCTTCTCTCCAAGCTTCTTGCTATTGGTCTTGCAGCCCATTCCAGCCTTGTGCAGGTCTCCAATCTTGTCCCTGATGTCCTGTGACAGCTCTTTGGACTTACCCATGGTGGTGGAGAGGATGGAATGGAAGATACAGATTCTGAGGACAGGTTTCTTTTATTGACATATGAGCTGACATTAGGAGTACTTTCTTAAAGTGACAGGACTAATCTGTGTTCCACATATGTACATAGCCAATCTGTGGGAGGCAGAATTCTTGCTGGTTGGTAGTAGGGTTGTGCGATATGACGATATATATCGTATGGACGTAATAAAAAGTCTATCGTTTCATATTATGCTCTCTTGTTTATTTTGTGGTTTCGCAAAATACATTGTTTACGGAAAAACTTTTTCATCATTTGGACGACTGCAATCTTACACACCACCATGGGGATGCAGGCATAAACGTGAATAACAGCATAACGAGTGAAGGAGACAGAACCGGGTGTTTCCGAGCAGGAGAAGGACCAGTTCCTAAACAAGGGGCTACCTCTGGAGCATGGACATGGTTTGGTTAACTTTCTATATGTTTGGTTGACTATTTTATATTGATAATGAACAGGCTGCAATCTGCGATGTGCAATGCTAGAATATGTTGTGTGCGATCACAGATATTTGTGTCCTTCTAAAGAACATTGTTCCGTAATTTATGGTCATACGGATAGAAGCAAGACACGACTCAAAACTGTAAAGCTTTTGTAAAATACAGAAAACAAGCACGATGCCGTTTTCTGCTGTCTCGGTTTCCTTTCCGTGAACTTTGGACCCCGTCACAATGAAGCGAAGCTCAGCAAAACTTTTCCTTTCATTATGTTAATCTGTAATTATTTAGTTTGTTTTTTTTTAATTTCGTGAATAGGCCCATATATTAAACACTGCAGGAAGTTTCCCCTCCTTTTGCACGCCTCCCTTACCATTATGGATGGACAGAGTGAGCACTTGAATCAAGCCGTATATTTTTCCTTCTGAGACTCGGAGGCCCAGAATATAATCTCACAATAATCCGTCTTCAATGATCGCCAAACTGCTAATCAGACAATAAATCTGGTGAATGAGAGATCTAAGATTTCATATCTAGAGAAGAAGGAGATTCACCTGAAGTGTCACGGCATTGCTCTATCAGAATATTGGCAAACCAAACAAATCCAGAGAGGTCTGAGAATAAACAAAAAGCAGACTCTGGGCAATCACGATCCTGAATTTAAAAAGAAGTGGGAACAAATTTTGATCAAGTGCTCACTAGATTTGACTTTACTCATAATTGAACAAACCAAGCTAGATGCAGAGAAAGTCAAAAAACAGTTACAAGAAACAAAGACAATGCTTAAGACCAACATCATGAGTAAAGTGGATTTTACTGCCATGGAGACTGCACTAAAGGAAGAACTAATAAAGTTTGAGGATGAACTTGAAAGCCTATAAAATCAAGAAATTTCAGAGGGATGCAGAGGATTACAAAAGAGATATAGTCTACAATTGGACAACCAGTGAGCGACGCTACTGGAGACAGAGACCCCTCATACAGAAAGGTGAATACGCTTCACATCGGGGAGGTGTCCGATTTGGTCAACACAAGGACCTTCTCCTTACCAGCGAGGAGAGCACAAATAGTGACGTGGGTACATCCTGGGCAGATGAGGCTTTTTTATCCGAGGACCGGGCAGGTTAAAAAAAACAAGGAGGGTGTAGAGGAAGAGGTGCACGTCACCCACCCAGACAGACGAGGGAGTGGGATATGGAGACACGGAAGAGCCGCAACCAGAACTGTCGGTAATCAACATCTCTGATTATTCCCTCACTTCTCCTTAGTTTGATGCTTTAAAAGCCCTGGATTGTCATTTGTCCCGACTAACAAAGTTAATGCTTTCAAACTCTTAAAGCTGCAGTCGGCAAGTCTGGCAAATTGGGTCGACTTAGCCAAAATTATGAATGTTTACAACTCTCATACCCCTCCCCCACTACCAGCTAGCACCGTCCCATCGAGGTCGTGCTCGCCAGTGCGTCACTGTGCGTGTGTACCTTTTCTTTAGCATCGATTAACACCATGGACTCGGAGGTAGGCTGCCCTGGCTAATCTATCCATAGATAGCAATAACCGAGGAATTGGAAGCTTGTTAGTAGATTTTCTCTCCGCCATCACGCTTCGTACAATCTTCAGGCAAACTTCAGGCATGTGCATGTGATATTGTAACGTGCGCGAGGGGGGTGTGGGATCTGTGGTGTGTGCACGACCTGTGATTGACAGTCAGATCTCACACCCCCCTGCGCTGACTGGACCCGATGAGCCGGGAGCGGTGGATTTTTGCAAAACAAATAACACGCTCCAGGTGGAGTTAGAAGCTCTGGGTTTTTAGCGCAATTTTCCAACGGACAAAATTGCGATTGTTAACTCATGATTTCTGTTCTGTCTGTGCGCACCAATCTTGCACTTCTATCTCCTCCTCAACCAGACCACCTAGAGACTTCGGGTTTTCGGCATTATGTTAAGGAAGGTCTAATCTCGGGAACGCACAAAAAAAAAAACAAAAAAAAAAACATAAAAAGATTTACTATCTCTTAGTGTTGTGATCCCATGACGTCAGAAAATTGCGCTAAAACACTCACTGAGTTTTTATTACTTGTTTTTCTAAATCCACCTTATTTATGTTGTTCTGTCGGATTATAGTGTCGATTTCACTGAATATGATCAAAAATATATTGCCGACGGCAGCTTTAATTTGACAAGTAATAATGTAACGAATCAACAGGACAAACTCAGGTTATCTGAATTACAGTTAGAGTTAGACGAGATTTATGAATATAAAGCCAAAGGGGCATTTGTAAGGTCTAGAGGGAAATGGCTTGAAGAAGGGGAGAAAAACTCCAGATATTTTTTTTTAACTTAGAAAAGAGAAACACTGAGCTGAATTCTCTATTAAAACTAAATACAAATGAGGAGATATCTGAAGACCCTGTTAAAATTTCTAATTATATATCAACCTTTTATCAGACGTTATATAGCAAAGAGGTTGATGGCAACATAAGACAATTTCTAGATAGCATTAAAGCAAATGCCAAATGTATAGATCAGGATTGTATGATATTATGCGACAAAGATATTTCTATAGATGAAGTTAGATCTGGGATCAGTAAACTTAAAGATAATAAATCTCCTGGTAACGACGGTTTGATTAGCGAATTTTACAAGGAATTTCAAGAACAATTATCTACATTTTTATTATGTGTGTTTAATGAAGCTATAGAACGTGGCGAGTTACCTCCATCATTACGCCAGGGATTGATTAGTTTGATACCAAAAGCTAATAAGGACACTACCCTTATCGACAACTGGAGACCGATTACATTACTTAATAACGATATTAAAGGTCCCATTCCATGGATTATTTTTATTATTTTATAATGTTTCCAGGGGTGCCCTTATAATGTTAGTATGTTTTTTAGATCAAAAATTGTTATAATTTAGAAATAAAAGTCATATTTCCTAGCCTGATTTCATTGCCTGATTTGAACACTCTGTTTGAAGGGGCGTGTCTGCTGTGAGACTTCAGTGTAAACGCCCTCTGCTGTGATTGGCTGCTGTGAGACTTCAGTGTAAACGCCCTCTGCTGTGATTGGCTGACATGCTTGCATATGAAATATCTGGCATTACATGTGGAACTATCTGGAAAACTTTTACTATTACAGCTATTATACGTTTTTACTATTACAGCTATCTGGATTAACGAATCGTGAGAAGTTTTTTAAGTATTTAGATCTATTCCCATCACATAAAAGGTTGCAGTGATGATGAGCATTGAGCAGATGACAGTCTGTTGATCTCGTGAAAGATCTTATCATTGCAACGCAGTTTCTGCACTCTCACTAATGATTTCACCAATGCAAACATGAGGGATATAAATACAGTAAGAGCTTTGTTGTGCAGTGTAACAGCGTCATTGATTTCATAACGAGTTTTGGCAAATGTGCATATAAACTCGATCGCGCTGTGTGATTGACAGCTTGGGCGACTGGAAAGGGATTGTTCTTTGATCGCTTTCTGTATATTAATCACAGTTTAAGTAAGATTATTTTCATCCTACTAAGAGAAACGATGTGAAGAGTGATCGCTACTTCCATATTAAATCACTACTTACCGCTTGCTGGAATATAGTTGAAATTGCCCCCTTCGTCAGTATGAAACGCTGAGAGAAGGTTATTTCCCTGCTTGATATTATTTATCCCAGGTTAGAAAAACAGTCCGTGGTGAAATGGACAGAGCAAACTAACAACTTCGAATTAAACTTTTGCGGTATCCGATTATAGATAAACATCAACCGTCTGTTGACATTTCGCCATCAATACGCCTGTGTTCCTGTGGGCGGAGCTTAGTCTAAACACGGTTCTGGTGACGTCACTAATGAAGGAAGTAGAGGGGTGTAGTCCAATCGAGCCGTTTTTTGTAGTCAACTTCTGTTAAATAAAATATCTCGCTTGGCATTGAACTTTGAGCTTTATAATTTTACAGATATTATTTATACTCTAACAACAACATTACACACTAACTAAAGTTTGAAACATGGGATCACATAGAACGGGACCTTTAAGGTATTTGCTATTATTTTTGCAGAAAGATTGAAAAAATGCTTAGAACAAATTATAGAAGATTGCCAATCAGGATTCATGAAGGGCAGACATACAAGTAATAACATTCGTTTGGTCCTAGATTTAATTGATTATAATGAGTAGATTGATAGTGAAAGTTTTATTTTTTTTGTAGATTTTTATAAAGCATTCGACACTGTTAACCACAATTTTATGTTTGAGACTTTAGATTTTTTTGGCTTTGGTAATTTCTTTAAAAGGGCCATTTGTACGTTATATAATGGGTGTAATAGCTCAGTAAAACTTGCAAGTGGTACTACCCCCAGATTTCTTTTAGAAAGAGGCATAAGGCAGCTTGGGCGGAATATCACCTTTTTTGTTTTTACTTGTAACTCAGACAATGACTCTTTATATTAAATTTTTTAATTTTAATAGCATCAGGATTTTAGAAAGAGAAATAAAATGCAGTCAATTAGCAGATGATACAACAATGTTTGTTCGCGATTCATTATAAATTAAAAGTGTGATTGATTGTTTAAATAATGGTAGAATTCTTTTATCAAAAACTGAATGTTTATCTCGTCTGCTCTATCCTGCTTTTTCACTGGAAGTCCCTGATAACATAATTAAAGAAGTCGATAAAAATCTTTTCAATTTCATTTGGAGAAATAGATCTCATTAAAAAAGATACCTTAACTAATTCGGTTGGTAATGGAGGTTTAAATGTGCTTGACTTCAGCACTTCAAATACAATAAAAAAAAAATAGATGGCTCAAGCATTACTTTCAATACAAAAATAAAATTTGGTATTTAATTCCTAATCTACTTTTTGAAAAGATGGGTGGGGTTGCTTTTCTGTTGCAATGCAACTTTGAAATCAGTAAGATTCCCGTTAGACTAAGTAATTTTCACATGCAGGTGCTACTCTCGTGGATGCTTATCTACAAACATAATTTTTCTCCAAACAAATGTATAATTTGGAATAACCGGTATATAACGTTTAAGCATAAAACTTTGTTTTTTCAAAAATGGGTTGATAATGGCATCATATTTGTTAAACAGTAATGAAAATGGGCACCTGTATACATATGTAGAATTTCTTCAAAAGTATAATATTCCAATAATCCCAAAAGAATATTATATAGTGTTGGATGCTATACCATCTGGTTTAAAATGTCTGTTTAAAGGAAATTTGAATAAGGAGACTGTGAGTTTCAGATCTGATGTTGCAATTAAAGGAGTTAATATTGATGATAAAAGATGGAATAATTACTTTATTAGGAAGTTACTTATTGAATACAGCCCAATACCTTCTAAAACATAGGCTTTCTAAAGTTGAGTGCATTGACTGGAAATATGCATGGTTGCTGCCAAAAAAATATTGCATAACAAATAAGGTGAGAGAAGTACATTTTAAAGGGGGGTACAATGGTGTTTCATGTATTCAGAGTTGTTTACAGTGTTAAAGAGATGGATTCTCATTCTTAACATGGCCAAAGTTTTAAAAAATATTTTGGACGAATAACGGAGAATTTCTGTGCCGAAAATCTTACTTCCGGGTTGGTACAAGTTTCGGCTGATTTTTTTCCGATTGTGGATTTAATGACGTAGACCAGAGTGGAACTCCTTATATGAGCATTTCTCCCGGAAAAACTCGCCCGCGCACACGTCGACCATAGAAGGGCGAGACTGCGCACATCAACGCGCTTCAACAGGAAATCATCGGCAGCGCTACATATAGTGTCTCCAAAGTGTGTTTTTGGATGTGAGGGAAAGCTTACCATCATGTTCAGCTTCCCAAAGAACCCAGCGTAGGGAACAGTGGATGCGGATTTTATCTGCAAAAACGAATTGTGTAGACTGTTTGTTCCCTGCATTTCGAAGATGAATGTTTTATAAACAAAGCCCAGATCGACAGATTTGCAGATCGTCTAATGCTTAAGGATCGAGCAGTCACAATGATAAAGGTTCGCGGTCCGGTGAGTAAACTTCAAATGTCTCTGTGTGTTGTTGTTAGCTATCAGCGCTATCAGCTATTAGCTTCGCCCACACGCAGCCCACACGGCCCGCCTCCAGACGTTCGTTTTTTTCCGGAAAAACTCAGTACAGCCTATCTGTCTTTTATAAATATAATAAAACTAAAGACTTTTTGGAGATATGAAGGATGCAATACTACTCTATAGGTACTCAAGATTATCAGGAGATTGAGTGAAAATGAGCATTTAACCCCCCCTTTAAGATACTTCATCTGGTGTACCCAGTTAAACCTCTTTTTCTTCGGTTTTGTGCTGATGTAGATGTTGAATGTGATTTCTGTGGCACTGAGGAGGAATTTACAGCAGAATGTTTTGGGTAGATTTGGAATGTTTTCTTTATAAATGTTTAGAGATGAAAGTTTGTTTTTCTGAAAAATGTTTTTTTTTTATTTTAATGGGCAAAGACTGTCACCAGATGTGGCATTCATTATTAATCTCTGTTTGATAATGGGAAAATACCATATTCATAAGCAAAAATGGGCTAGAGAAAAACCTAATTGTTTGTTGTTTCGGATAGAAATGAAGAGTTATATTGAGTTACTTCTTGGGTTGAAAAACAGAAAAGCAAAACGTACTGGGTCTTTGTGTGAAGCTTTTAGGTTATTTATTTGACGATCTCATACTTTTTTTCTTTTTTTTTATATTATTTTTTTTTTCTTGTGTAATTTATTTTAATTTGCACTTTTTTTTTCTTTTTTTTGTAATGTTGAATTTTGAATATTGTCTGTATTTTTTTTGTTAAAATCTATCATTTGTATGTGACTGGCATTAAAAAAAAAAAAAAAAAAGTGCTAGTGTGAAAGCACCCTACTTCACACTGTCCGTCACGCGCTCATGCTGGCTACAAAAGCACACTTCAGAACACCTGACCACTGGATTCGGTTAAAGGCAGTGTTATGATGGCCCTCAACAAACCATTGATGTTGGGGAAAATGTCGGCAGGGCAGCTATCCAGTATTTCCATTAATGTGGGGAAGTTCTCCATTTTCCGTCTGATGTGCTGGATGAATACAGCATGTTCAGCATCAGGAATGCCAATGCCATACAAAGCACATGGATCATTTAAAATGTTTTTCACTCCAAAAGTGGCAGATCCAGGTGTGAAAGAGGCAGAGGCTCTCATTACACCGTAGGTGTCGTCTTTAAACCTGCAGTTTAACTCTGTTATCTGTCGATCAATGATGCAGTTCCACAGGGCCTTTAAATCCTCATTGCTTCTGACAGCCGAGGTCTTGCCCAGCGGTGTAGTGACAACAGAGTCATGAAACTTTGAAGGCAGCTTGCGTTCACGAGAAGCAACCACGTCCCAGTTAGCTATCTCGTGCTTTTCCATCAGCTCTTCTGTCAGTCTGAGCACTTCAACAAAGTCACCCTTTGAATCCTCTTGGAAAGTTGCATATGCAGCTTTAAGTGTTTCAGTGAAATACAGTCCGTCACACATAGCGTTGAACTCTGCAGCCCCTTGGTGGCAAAATCGCTGTTTTCAAACAGTTTGCAAAACGTTAAAAGCATGAAAACAAACTTTTTCGTCTGCACCTGTTGCAACAGCTGGTCTGCTTCGATTTTACTTTGTCCACTAGTTTCGGAAAATCCAGCCAGAGTCTCCAACAGTACATCAAGCAACTGCAAAATCTTATGCACTGACCCTGATTTTGAGCTCCATCTGGTATCACACAAACGCTCCAGCTCCATAACCTGGCGGTTGGGATGCATCTCCTTTTGTACCTCCATCAAACAAGAGTGCCGATGGGCTCCAGTAAAGAAGCTGTGTATTTGATTCACAGTGTCAAAAAAAGTACTCACATGTCCGGACGCATTAGCGGCGGTGCAAAGCACTAAGTTTAGCCGATGAGAATTGCAATGCACATAGATGGCTTTAGGAAATGTTCCTTTCAAAATAAACTGTACTCCTCCCTTGTGCCCCGACATGACAGATGCTCCATCGAAACAGAAACCGACGCAGAGAGCAGGATCCAGTTCCAGTGGTTGAAGGACCTCCAGGATTTTCTGTGATATCCCTTGCGCTGACAGATCTGCGGCCTCAACAAAGCCCACCGCCCGCTCTTTGATGATTCCTCCATGTATGAATCGCACACACACTGCAACCAGCTCACGTTTAGCTAAATCCTTATACTCATCCGCAAGTATGGCAAAATATTGCCCATGCAGTTCAGTCTTTATTTTACGGAGTAGGATCGATCCTAGGATCGGAGTAGCTCATCCTGGATGTGGTGGCGCATGGATGTGGCATTTTCGGGGCAGCTCGTTCAGTCGATTTTCAATTTCTGGAGCATATTTTGACATGAACTTGAAGAGCTCTAAGAAATTACCTTTATTAAGTGCATCCTCGGTTACTCTGTGGCCTCTGAGTGGTATTTCCAGCTTGGCACATAACATGGCAATGTCCAACACAACTTTAATATGCTCCCTGTTTCGCTCCACAAATGACGGGGTGTCACCGTGCAGCTGGTTCAAAACTGTCCCGTGGCTTTGCGGTGCATGACTGACCATGTATGATTTTTGCTTAGTTAACGCCATAGCATGGGGCTTGCTTGCTTCATGTTTGTTGCAGGCTTCTCTGAGACGTTTCCAGTTCTTGTAGCCATCTTTAATAAAAGCAAGTTCTTTGCTGTATTCAATACATTTGAATTTCTCATACCAGTTGCTGTTGAATGAGCGTGGTTTTCCACTTATGATAGTAGATGGAAATGTTGACAGCTTTGGCTGAGTGGCAGGTTCCTCCAATGCCGATAGATCCGATGGCGTAGCGGTTGTCTCTTTGGATGCTTGTGGTGGTGGAGTGCAGTGTCAGCCTTCATGCTAACATTAACGCTAGCATGACTTGATGAAAATAAGCCACTAACGTTAAGTGTCTCACGACCATCCTCCTCCTTCTCAGGTAACGTTATGACATGATCCAGAAGTATATCATCATCTAGACGTGTTTTTAGAAAAAGTGTGTCAATGATAGCTGTTTAGCCATAGCTCAGTTAGTTTGCCGCGGAAAACTTTAGGACTGAAACGCGCCCGCGCCCGCGGTGTTGCGTGATAGCATCACTGGACTGACACGTGATATGCAGACATAATATTTTTATTTTGTAGCTATTTTTCGTAGCTACTGTACATAAATGTCCTCAGGAAAGTATTAAAATGAAATGATTTATTAATTCGTTATTATTAAAATTAAAAAATTAAATTGTTTTTATTAATCTGATTGGGTGGGCCACCAGTGCCCACCCAGGCCCACCCATAAATCCGCGCCTGTAATAAACATTTAATTTCACAAACCTTGCCGATTTAACATCCTGCAGCGTAGAGAGACTTTTCTCCGCAACAAACAGGATCCAAACGCGCCTGAGGTCATCCATGCTGACTGGACGCCTGAACAACTTGGCACTTCTGTCCTTTGAAAGAAAACTTATTGACAGTTCGGATTATGATGATGACATAATCAGCGTTTTCAACTCAAAGCCCAGAAGACTCCGCCTGGTTTAGAGCTCAGGTAGCGCTGTGTGTTTTTTATGCTGGCCCGCCGTGGCATTACTGCTGTTTCTGAAAGGATGGTTCGAATTATTTTGGTTCGGGTGTAGCAACTCTTTTAACGAGTTTTATGAGACCTGTTGTTGTTTCTTATTTTATGTGTGGCATCATCTACCAGGCTGTTATCTGTGTTATTCTGCCCACTTTTTATGTTGTAAAGTTCACTGCGTGTTTTTATGCTGGCCCGTCGTGACATTACTGCTGTTTCTGAAAGGATGGTCTGATTCAAGTTATTTTTATTAATAGGCTTATAGGCATTATGAGCATTGAGAATAGCTGGATGGCTGAAACGTCTGCTCTTGCTCTAATAAAATTATTGATTCTTTTTGTTAAAGACTTTGTCTAGTTTTTTCAGAGTGCGAACCATCTACAGCAGGGGTCGGCAACCTTTTTGATATGAAGTGCCCTTTTCAAAATTTCTTGTCTATTAGTGTGCCATGTTAACATTAGGTTTAATTATGACATCACATCAAAAGTTTAATATCCAGGGAATCTGTAGTTTTATTCCATTGCAACATTTGATAACATTTAGTTCCCATAACCAGGACATTGTAAATATAAACGGAGTATGATACAAGGCTGCCATCCTTATAAAAATATCAACATCTGAGTTGAAATCATTAACCTTACCAACATTACACCTTTTTTACACCTTCATTTCTTTTTTAACATCTTAAATTTCACTCAGTTATAATGGCAGTAAATGTCAAAACAGGAGAATTAAAAGTAACAGACATATGAGAACTATACAATAATGCTGTGTATTTTTTTTTTTTACATGTATATGCAGTTCCCATTTTGCATACTGCTTGCATATTACCTCATTTCAAAAAGGTTGCATAGCAGCAAATGTCACAAAGGGAGAATTAAGTGTAACAAACACTATATACAAGAATGCTGCCATGAAAACACATCTGACATGAAAAAAGAGACTGGGACAGAGCCCTTGTATGTAAAGTCATGTGTGCTACATTAAACAGATGCTTACCAGTCAATGTGATCCCTGGCCCTGCTTTTCTTTGCTGAGCTCCATAATTTGGGGTTCGTATTTAGTCACTTTAAGTTGCACACAAGCTTCGGAGTGGTCAGTTGTCAAACGACTGCGGGGAGGGGCTGAGCACGCTCTTCATATGTGAGAATATCTGCTCACAGATATATGTTGATCCGAAGACTGTCAGCAAAGCCAATGCAATCTTCCTGAGACAGCAAAACTTATCTGGTACAGATAGGGATGGGAACCGAGAACCGGTTCTTCTTCAGAACCGGTGCCCAGTGAATCGATTCCTTGGAACCGTTAGCATGCCTGCTTAACGATTCCGCTTATCGGTTCCGCTCGTTCAAATGTGACACGACGTCACACACGTGCTGCGTTGTTTTGGTTCAGAACGTAGCAAACACTATGAGCAAACATGGCATCGAGGCAGAAGCGCTCTGACCGCGTCCTAACTACATGCGACGCGACGGCGCGACACGCGATAAAAAGTATCATTTTCCATGTTAATCAAAGTTTAACCAGCCGCGACACGCGACGATTCTATTTGAAACGGATCCTATTTTACTGCGACGTCGCGCTGGAACAACAATCTCAAAGTGTGGCAATGATAATATCAGGTACTATTTTTGTGCTTTATTTAATGTTAAAAGCGTGTATAATGTGACTGAATATCATTTAATGCTCCCAGCTTTGTAGCTGTAAAAACAACAATGGATAAGTCACATCAGATCTTGAAATTAAACAAATGGAAACAAAAACGTTCAAAATGTGAAGAAAACCCGTGTATTATTTGACAAAGATTGTTTTAGTAACTCAATAGCCTAATCCAAATGAGCACTGTTAATATTCCAAAAGACACAAGCTCTTCCTAAACTGTTTTCAGTCTGTGTTTTTAGTTTTTATGGCACATAAATGGCAGTTTTATTTATTTTTTTGTCCGGACCAATGAATGTGAAAATTGTCAATTTCCTAATCCTAAGGCACTCTTCTTGATAATCTTTCAAGGCACACAGGTTGAGAAACACTGCCCTAGGCTATAGGTCCCTGGACTTTACTTTGAGAAGTAGCTCACCTACTTTTAGGTTTGTTCTGAGGTTGCTACACATAATTTGTGTATACTCTGTGCTGTGTCTTCTGATCAGATATTAAAGCGAGTTAATACAAACAAATTTGTACTTATTCCCTCACCCAATAAGAATCGATAAGAGAATCGATAAGGAATCGGATCGATAAGCAATATCGATAATGGAATCGGAATCGTTAAATTCTTATCAATTCCCATCCCTAGGTACAGATATCCAGCAGGTGAAGATGCAAGTCCCGTGATCATGCCTTGCGGCTGTTTCCAGCTGTTTCCGTAGCTCTGCAAACTTCGTCACCCACAGTGTTGAAGTCTTCAGCTCAATCAGCTCCATTTCCACGTTCTGTATATCCAGCCAATCCATCAGAGCTAAATCCAGTTCATGTCCATCAAAGCTGTCGGGTTTAATCAAGAATGAGAACATGGGCCCATACTTCTGAAATTCCTGAAATCTTGTTGTAAACTCCGACTCAAGCCCGCTGATGTATTTGCATATTTCAGCGGTGCTGATGCTGTGCTCCGTGGACAGCTCCCTTAAGTGTCTGAAGTAGCGGAAAGTGGAGGTGGCAATGTCGCTTGAAAAAATTGTCAGCTTTCCAACAAAAGCAGCCCATGTGTCATACATGTCCAAAACTGTTTGCCCTGCACCTTGCAGGCGGAGATTTAGCTCGTTTAGGTGTCCCGTAATGTCCGTGAGAAACATAAGTTTCACAACCCATTCCTCGTCCTGCAGTTCGGGATAGTCTTGGCCTTTTTCAGCCAGGAAGGCCTTTATAGCATCAAAGCAGCTGACAAACCGCTCCAAAACTTTCCCGCAGCTTAGCCACCTGACTGCTGTGTGGAGAGGGATATCTTTATATGCGCAGTTCATTTCCTCGAGCAGAGATGTGAACTGTCGGTGTGTTAGAGCAGATCGCTTAACTATGAAGTTAACAACTTTCACCACTGTAGCCATAACCTCATTAAGATCTGAATTTGACATTTTTGCACAAAGATTTTCTTGGTGTATTATGCAGTGAAGTTTCATAATGGGGTGACCAACTTGTTCCTCGATTAATGTGACTGCTCCCCGCTGTTTCCCGACCATGGCGGGGGCACCATCTGTTGTCACTGCAAAAATCTTGCTAATGTTAATCCCTCGCTCCTCAAAATGATCCAGAAAAACTCTGGCTATGTCCTCACCTTTTGTTGTTTCAGGCATTGGCTTTAAGCAACATAGTTCCTCTCTTACAGTCACATCACCGTATCTTGTCACGACTGCCAAACGTGGTATGTCATTTACATCCACACTCTCATCAAGTGCAACGCTAAATACCATGGCTTCTTTCAAACCGCCTGTCTGCTGCGCTCTTACGTTTTCAGCCATTTCTTCGATGCGTCGTTCAACACTTCTGGCAGATATGGGAATGTCTTTTATTCTTGATTTTATTGTCTCTTTGTTTGGTAAGCCATAAAACAAAACATCTGAGCTACAGATGAAAGCC